>NC_138173.1:52912045-53512045 GCF_964165515.1 Mesoplodon bidens | reverse complement strand
CCAGGGAAGCCCAGTCAATTTGTTTTTATAATGAGGTTTAAAAGAATCATCAACACTTCCTCCCTGTATTTGGTACAATACCATTTGTAATAGAGTTCTTGTGGTTGTAAGTGACAGAAACCCAACTCTAACTGATTTTAAAAAATGAAAACAGAATTTGTTGTTCAAAGTTTCAAACTTAGAAAAGGTATGGGTGGCATACTTCTCATTGCTACTTATAATCATGAATTCAAACATTTTCAAGGATATCTCTATTTCCATCTTGGCTTTTCTCTCTATATTGGCATCATTCTCTTTAACTGCAGCCAGGCTTTTTCCATACGGGAAATTGGAAGTGGAGAATACACTCTCATGAAGATGGAAACATGTAACCTCATATTTCCAGGATCAGAGGAGAATGAGAGTTCTTCCTTGTTATTCTAATTAGAAAAATCCCAGGAAATGTCTCTGATCAGTCCATAATTATACTCGTAACTGTAGAAAAGGAGAAGCACACTTTACGATTGGCTTTCTCCAGGTCATGTGTCCATCCATCCTTGTGGTTGGAGACAAATGATTGTAGTGTAAAGGTACTATGTTTGTCAGGTCCTGGTGAAGCCACATGATTGGCATGAGTAAATTCACCGAAGTCAAAAGGTGTGGTGGCAATGTTATCAGAAGAAGCAGGAGAATAAAAATAATGTCCAAGTATACCAGCATGCTTAAATATTATTAATAATAAAAGTGAGTGTATCTAGTTTTCCTAGGAGCAGCATAGGTCGTCATCATCTCTTGTCAATGCAACTGCAATCAACCTTAAATTCAATATCCAACTACTTCAATCTAACCTCCTTTCTTCACACTAAGTGTATTTCATGCTCTATCCCATGTCAAAAAATGCTGAATGGCTCTCTGTTTCCTAGGAATGAAAGTCCAAATTATTAATCATGGAATTCATGATTCTTAACCATGTGTCCTCCTCTTTTGTATCCCCATTTCATTCTGAGCATAACTGGACAAGGGCTAAATTATATTCATTTCTTGAATGTCTGAGCTTTATATAAATCCTCTAAAATTAACTGAACTCAACTACTTATAACTAGTAAACTGATTTGATTACGTCTTTCCTTCAGTTTAAACTTTTTCCCCAGAGGCAGCTAATCTAAACTTCCTGGGGTTAAAGGGAGGAGAAGTGAATAAACAGAATTGATTTTCCAGATCCAAGAGTATAACCTCCATTGGCCTAGATTGCCTGGATACTCAAGATACAGCATGCCTCACTTTTATACACATCAGCTCTTACAGTTTCTTCATAGCCCATAGTTAATTGATTCACAAAGCACACTAGTCAGTGAGGGTTGGTGATGATAATAATAGCTAACATTTAATGAGGGTTTACCATGTGCTGGTACTGCTATAGGTGCTTTAGGTATATTAACTTGTTTTATCAAAATAACTCTATGAGATAAGTGCCATTATGATCACCACTTAACAGATGAGAAAATTAAGGCAAACAGAGATTGAGTACGTTGCCCTGTGTCATCCCACTAGTTAATGGCAGAATCAGGATTGAAACTCAGGCAGCCTTGATCCAGATCCTGTGCACAAGTCTACTATTACACGGCCTCCTGCCCACATTTTCTGCAATAGTAAAGTACTAAGATTCTTTAAAATGAAGAGTACAATTGTAGATTTGTTATTCTTTCCTCAGTGATGCCACATGTTTAAGAATTTTGTATAAAACATACATATAGCTGTTTAAATAGTTTATGGATATTCTGTACTCCTTGGAATATGTGACTGAAAAATAGGACTTTTTTTTTTATCTAACATGTTATATGGACAAATACTTTTAATTCAATTCTATTTTTGTGTACTTAGGTTTCTGAGTAAAAAAATGATCTTACTAAATTTATCTTGTTTCATTATTGAAACCTTGAATCTTGAACCTCAAGTGAGAAATGATTCAGTTAGATTCTACGTTATTTAGTAAATTTGTTATCTTATCTTTCACCGTGCATTTCTTGAGGGGTCTATTTACTTTCCCTTTGATCTCTTAGGTCTACTCTTCAGAAAGCAACCAGAGTAATTATTTTATAAGTTAAGGCAGATCAGGGCACTCCCCTGCCCAGAATCTTCTAGCACTTAGCATCCCAAGAAGAACAAAATCCAAAAACTTTTGCATGACCTAACTGCCCCCAAGTAATCTGGGCCCTGACTACCTCCCATGCTTCATCTTTCACAAGTTTCTCCCTCATTCATGCCACTGCACTCCAGCTACACAGGTCTCTGTTTTTTTTCAAATGTTGAGAACCCTTCCCTCATTCCTCCCATTCCATCCTTCCAACCCCCCTCTCATTTTTTCCTTCTTCCTGAAATAGGATTCATATAGTCACATGTCCTTCTTCCTAAATTCACTCAGTCTCCACTTAGAATTCATATCACTGACAACTCCCCATAAAAGAGTAATCCCTGTCATGCCACTTATATTTTCCATCATAGTATTTACCACTCTCTAACATTATGTATTTGTTGTCTGCTTTTTTTGTTTGTTTTTGTTTTCAAAATGTAAGTTCTATATGGCAGGGACTTTGTTCACTGTTATGTCCTCAGTGCCAAGAATAGTTCAGTTCCTGTCACACAGTTGGTGCTCACTAAATCTGAGTTCAGTGAAAGAATGAGCAGACTATTCTTTCCAGCCTTTTGGGAATACTTACTTTATTTTGATTTTGCATTTTTATTTTCTGCCCTTTGCCTTTATCAGTGTTTTTCCTTTCCACTAGAATGTCCTAGCCCTTTCCAACACTATTTTTACCAAACTCCTAGTCAATCTTTTTTTGTTGTTGTTAATTTGTCTCTAACTTAATCTTTTTTATATATATTTTTCTTCCAATTTTATTGAGATATAATTGACATCTAGCACTGTATAAGTTTAACATGTACAGCAATAATGAGTTGACTTACACACATCATGAAATGATTATCACAATAAGTTTAGTGAACATCCACCATCACATACAGAATACAAAATTAAAGAAATAGAAACAAAGTTTTTCCTTGCGATGAGAGCTCTTAGGATTTACCCTCTTAACAACTTCCATGTATGACATGCAGAAGCACTCATTATGTTTATCATGTTGTACCTTACAACTCAGTGACTTGATTATGCTTTCCTTGGATAAAGCATCTGGGCAAAATCTCAACTTTTCCTAGACCCTGTAGTTCTCTACTTGTTATGGGACTTTTTGCTACCTTATTGCCACCTATTGATCCATTAAATCAATATTTGTTAATTATACTGTGTAGGCACTAAAGAAATATTGTGGAGCATGAACAAACATTATGTGTTCTCCTTGAGCTAGTGGAGTAGATAGTAGTTATACTCATTTTCTTGTTTTCCTTATTATATTCTTGTGGTCAAGAACCATGTGTTGTTCTTTTTCCTATAACATACATTTTTAAAAGACATCTCCTAAACATAAGAGGTTAGATTTTAAACAGAACGAAACAGCATGTTTTACTAGCCACTTTGATTAGATCTCACCTTTTAATATCTCTCCAGTGTTTTTCATAGAACTGAGATTTGAATGGCTCTAGAGAAGGTCAGACAGGAAAAAGCAGAATAGCATTCTGCTTTGGCCAACAAGTGTCAAGGGCAGCATATATATCAGAAGCCACGCCAAGAGATGTTTTCTGTGTACTGGGGACATAAAGTTTTTATGAGTACTACAGGTAAAGTTGAGGTCATGTACCAGGTATGATTCTACCCTTCAGAAACTAGACATTGTTAATTAAGATAGCGACCCTATTTGATAAATAGATAGGTAGACCACATGTTGTGAATTGCCTAAGACAAGCCTTGTTTTCACTCTTTCTCTTGGCACTCTAATTTTCCCCTCAAATTATTTATCCCATTTTGTTTGATAAACAATATAGCCATCTTATTTGGGGGGAACTTTAGAACTAAAGAGATTACATGATTATCTGTGTCACCTAAGTGATTAATGGCAGAACCCAAAATTGAACTGAATGTACTTAAACTTTATCATTTCCCTTATTTCTTCCATATTATTGACAGAGTTGAGTACATAGACTAACATAGCAAGAGAGTACATGGATTGATATTTAGGATCCAAGAATTCAAGTCTGCATGGTGCATAGAACTCAAGTAATAAATAGTCTCAGATAAGGGTAAACAGTTCAAAGTAAACAGACCTAGAAATAAGAAAAGAACAGATTTGAGGTTAAAAACAAACAAAAAATCATAATGGGATTTGTAATAGGTAGCTATTTCCTTACTGCATTGCAATACTCAAAGTGGTTTGATTGATAATGGTCTAGAAACAATCTGTTCTAGTTATAGACAACTTAGCAATTGCCAAGTATGTATCTCTACCAAGTGCAAGGTGTAATTTTCTGAGTTTGGGCAATTACATTCAAGGGCTTGGCTTTTGAGGAAACTTCACTATTTTAAAACTTTGATTCTTATCATGTGACCAGGTAGTGACCATATGTGGAAAAAATCAAGGAGAAAAAGAAGCTAATAGCCAAGATTATGGTAGAGACATATACAATATGTCTAATTACTCTCAGCTCATATTTTGGGCTACTGTTGTGACTTTTTTGTGCTATGATCTTTGTCCTTTTAGATGCTCTTCTTTGCCAGCTGTTTGCTCTAACATAAAGTAACTGTTTTTTCATGTTTATTTTGTTGCTCCCTAAATTCTCTGCAGTGTTTCAAGGATTCATTTGATATATAATTTGTCTATCTTCCATTCACAAGAACATATAAATCTATTGTGCCTGTTACAGAAGTGTTTGTATCCCTAAACACATATGGCATCAGCTAGCAAGGTTATTGCGATAAATTGGAATTCCTTCAGAAGAGGGGATATAAAGGATAAGACAGGAGATCCATGGCATCCTTTTTCGATATTCTTATTCTAATGAAGTTTACTCTATGAATGGTCATATATTCTGTTGAACTGAGTTAATTCTCAGCATTTCTTTAAAAAATATTCTTGGAAAATTTTTCTTAATAGTTTCTATACCACTGTGTATTTTACAATGTGTTTGAGTTCCATTTTCTACCTGAAAAAAAAATCTCACTTATAAAACTTCTTTTTTTATTCATCTTAACATTTAGGCCTCTCATGATTGATTCTAATTGTTTCTTTGATTTCCTCTTACACTTATTGGCATTAACAGGAAGGGACCTTTTAAGAGAAGCAAGCATCATGATATTGAGAGAATATGAAGTAATAAATTAACCAATTAAGAAATTAAGACAACTCGCACTTGCATTAGCATCTATCACTGTGCATTATATCAATGCACATGTAGCTAAATTTTTGTGATTGTTCAAAAAGCCAATAATATAAAGCAAATACTATTCTAAATATTTGCAGTGTAAAATGATCTCATTTAGAAAGATGAAAGATTTCATTAGGTTGATGAAAATGCTGCTGCTGCTGATGATGGCAGATTGTTTTAATCACACACAAAGCCATTGACAAATGAGAATCTATAAAATATAAATCAATTAAAGATAAGAACATAGACAAGTATATTGACACATTTAACTTTGAGGTGCTTAAAGAGAGAGTGATTTGAAGATGAAAGTATTAAATGAATCTGAGTAAATGAATGATACCTTTGAATAATGTTTATATAGATTGATCATTTGAAGTAGAATGCCAAAAAGTCAAACATGTGAAGGACATCATAGTTCGCTACAGTATTTTTTTGTAGAAAAAAAACTTGTAATGTGGGAAAAAAAATCAGCTCTTGATTTGAGTCAACTTAAGGTTATGGACTCAGGAACTAGACTGCTTGAGTTCTCTCTGTGCCTGCTTTCTCATCTGTAAACTGTGAATAATTATAGTACTTTTCTCATAGGGTTGTTATGCGGTTAATTGAGTTAATAAAAATAAAAGTCTTCAGAGTAGTACCAGTCACATTGCAAGTTCAATATGAGTGGTCTTGTTTTTGCTAAAAACGAGTGAGTATTTGCAATTTTATCCTGTTTTATTACGAAGTAAAGTAAAAGTATTTTCATATTTTCAGTTTCATCTTTCAAAAAAAAATTAAAAAGAAGAGAAAGAGACTTAATCACATTCTTTCCCATTATTTACTGTGAAATTCTGTCAGTTGAGGCAGTTCCTTTCAAGGCCTTTATCCAGTACTAATATTCTCAAATAATAGAAATTTCTACTGTGTCATAAAAATGCACTCTATATTTTGTCATCTGATTATAATCTAAGTAACAATATAAATTTTCATTAATAATATATGAGTTACTGACCATTCTCCTAAACATTTTAATGTGTTATGGTTACTGAACTTTATTCATTTACCTGCAGAATGTTCATTTAATGCCCACCTTCAACACATATGGTAGGTGCAGCTTGCAGACAGCAAATTTCTAAGAAATTAGCTACGTACAGAAAGAAGGATGTTTTAAAAGTAGCTTTATTTGAAAGAATGTTGATGAATAGAAGAGCTTTCCCTGTACAACTGGTACACCCACAAAATACACACACATGCATGCACAGTAGCACATGTCTGATGTACTTTCTAAAACTTCACATTTCTCTTTTCTGTTATTTTTTGTGTTTAATTTAATTAAATAATTCAACTCTCTTAATTTTAATGCTTCTGCTCACTGATTTTTACTCTTGCTATATGAAACATACTCCTTTCAATAGAGATTGTAGGTTTTAATCCAGTAGAGCATTTTCACTCATTACATTTCACTCAACAAATTCATAGCATTTTGTATTGTGAGGTGTTTTTTGTTGGACTCTCACAATGGAGAATAAAATGAAATATAGTGTATTAGGAACAAATTATTGTTTGTAAAAATAATCTAATGAAATAATAAACAGTTCTCTGACAAGAAGCAGAATGAATCACAAGGAAAATTTAAAAAAGGTCAACTTAGCACCACCATTATCAGCAAGATACAATGGAAATGATATACCTAGCCCTTAACTTGATCACAAAAGTACAATGAGGCTTTTTTTTTAATTGAACAAAAATTGAATGTTTCAGTAAGAATAATCACCAATAAAGGTCTGTGCAGGCTCTAAACAGGAGCCTAGGCTTCCAGACCGTGAATATTATTGTAAATGTCTTAATAATAAATGAAATTGGAAGCATAGGCTTATCTTGGTCTCAAGAAGGTGGCCTATAAGACAACTTCAAGTGAGGTACTAGTCAAGAACTTCTTTTATTCCTTGGTGAAGTAAAAGAAGTAACAAAGGGAAGAGTGTTCTGTTTTTGGTTTTTTTTTTTAATTAATTAATTTATTTATTTTTGGCTGTGTCGGGTCTTTGTAGCTGTGCGTGGGCTTTCTCTAGTTGCAGTGAGCAGAGGCTACTCTTCGTTGTGGTGCACAGGCTTCTGACTGGGTGGCTTCTTTTGTTGCAGAGCACAGGCTCTAGGCGCAGGAGCTTCAGTAGTTGTAGCACGTGGGCTCAGTAGTTATGGCTCGCGGGCTCTAGAGCACAGGCTCAGTAGTTGTGGCACATGGGCTTAGTTGCTCCACAGCATGTGGGACCTTCCCGGACCAGGGCTCGAACCCGTGTCCCTTGCATTGGCAGGTGGATTCTTAACCACTGCGCCACCAGGGAAGCCCCAAGAGTGATTTTTAATTGCGTGTATATTTATGTAAATCTAAGCCTGCTTAAATACTTCTAGGAACTGAAGATTTACAATTTCTAGTCAGGTCAGTGTAGAATAGCAGCCAGATTGCCTCAACTCTTCGTTCTCAGTGTTGCTACTTGGAAGAAATCATGGAAGACAATAAAGCCAAAACTCACTTTTCTGGTATCCCAGGGAAGTTGAGCAAGGATCAGAGCAGATAAGGCTGTATGATGCATTCACAGTTCTTACTGCCCTTACCCATGTTGCCCATGTCCAAGAGAGTAGACATCTCCAAGTGGAATAGAATAAGGAGTCAACTTTTCTCTGCTTCCACGAGAATGTACATTCTTACCTGACTATATCTTTGTTTCCTTTAATTTTTAATACTGGTAAAATTATCTGTCATATCATAACCACTGATGGTAGAAGGCATTGTAAACTGTCATTTATTCTAGAGTAAATGAACATTGAATTAAATTTCAATTTCTTTGACCTCAGTTCATAAACATTTATTTATTTTTATTATCTTGGAGTATTTACTTAAAAATCAGTATCCTCTCGGAAAACCCTTTTTGTTCATGATATTTCCCAGAGAAATGTACAAGTGCAGAAGCAGCCTTCAAAATTTCAGTTTACTTCACCGTTTTAAAAAGAATTCAATGAAGAATGACATATATCCCTTTAGGAATCTAAAATAAATAATTTTGTATAATTAACAATTTGTTTTCTTAAAGCTTAGTAAAAGAGGGACTACTAAAGAATTAATTACTCATGTTTAATTTACAACCAATTTATGCAAATGTTGCTTATAATTAGAAATGTGTAAGATTAGTATGTACTTCAAATGCAAATGTGGGAAGTTGAGCTAAATTCTCCTGGGGCCAGTATTAATTCTCAGATACTATTACATATCTTTTTCTTATCTAGTGCTGCTGCAAAGGACGACATGATTTCTTAGTATTGGAAGAGGTCTTTACACATTGCTGTTATTACCAGGAAGTAACTTAAGCAAAAATAATCAGACTCATTCTATTTTAAGAGAGATTTGTTCAGCCTCTGCCTCTCTAACTATGCCTAATCAGATGACTGCATTTCTTTGTATTTTCAGCATTATGTGGAGGAGATGTTAGAGGGCCTAGTGGAACAATCTTATCACCTGGTTACCCGGAATTTTATCCAAATTCTCTGAATTGTACGTGGACTGTTGATGTAACCCATGGAAAAGGTAATTTGCCTCATACAATTATAATGGGTTATCTTCTGAATTTTCATTGCATCTATTTTTATTTCATTGCCCTTTACAATGTCATTTTGCATGAGCAAAACCAGATCAGTACTAAAATATGCTAACACAAAATTCAATTTAAGTAACTGCAGCAGAGGATTATATTTACTTTTCTATAGTATTTTACTCATGTTTTTGTCAGAATGGTAATATGAGATATTTATTTTCTTTTGATATATTAAACTAATGTTATTTGGAATTTTCAAATCAACAGAATCTCAAACAGGATGGCTTTTGTCTCTGGCACAGTGGGTTGATTTCAAAAGTTCAAAGGGGAATAGGAAGATACTCTGAAGTGCTGAACCAATTGTAAAGCAAACAGTACATGTTTATATACACTCGTTTTAAAAATGTTTATGATCATTTATTATAACTATATTTCCTGTGTAAATTTATAACAATTCTAGAAATATCTGTCTCAAATTTTCTGTCAGAACTTCAGTTATATCTGACATAATTGAATGAGAGTATAAAATTGCACTGTGCGTATGGTAGATGTTAATAAATGTCCTTTGAACAAATAAATGACATTCCTTGTAGTACTAAGTATGGTTCATTCATGCAATACAACCAAGATAGTATATTAACAATATAAGTGGTTAAGGCAAAAACTTGACACTGGGATAATGGGCATTCTAATATAGCAAAACGAAAATGGATGAAAATTATTTACCTGAAAAAATCTACATGCTAATCTTTTTAAAAAGAGTTAATTTATTCATGATAAAAGCTGCTTTGGAGAAGTGGTTTTTGTTTTAGCTCTATTCTTATATTATTCTTATTGGTTTTTACTATTACATTGTACTTATTAACTTTACTATAGAAGATCTAAAATAACCCCACCCACAAAATCCTAGCAGTGAGAAGATGATATTACAATTTTAAAAATTAAAGCTTTATTTAATAATTTGAATTCATTGTGTTTTTTACACAATGTATTTTTATACTCCTGTTCAACTATGTGAGATATATCTGCAGTTCTGATAGAATATTTGAGATACAAATGAAGTTTGCCTTTATTAAAATTATACATCCTTTTATTGACAGTGAGGATTATATAAGGATTGTTATTTTAATGAAATTAAATATAATTGAGAAAAAAATGCTGTTAAAATGAGTATTCTAGTATTGTACAGCAGGAATGAGGTAGAATACTTTGTAAACTGTTGTTTTTGTTGTTCTCCATAATGGAAGACTCTGCTGGAAGTTAACCAAAGCATCCAGTGTTATTACTATTTCAGTGTGTAGTGGATTAATGGAGTTTAAAATAAGCTTCCTTACATTATACAAGAAAATGGAGGGCTAGGTACTGCTTGCTATGTAAATAGAGGTTTAATTAACACTTAAGGTTTTGCATCTTCACAGATTGTAAGTGTTAATTAAATCTGTATTTACATGGCAAGAAATGCAGATTATATGCTTTTCTTTTACGAGCCAACAAAATTGTTTGGAAGTACAACTATTCCAAAGTGTAGCCAAAGTTATGTGAAGGATAATCTCTTAAAGTTTGGAGAAATTGTCAAGGTAATATAATTTAACCTCTCACCCAGCACACACAGATGCACACATGCACGTGCACACATGTGTCAATATGTCACCCCCTCAAGGCCATAGTTAGTGTCATGACTAACTAAAACCTAGATATTCATGATATTTTGACTTCAAGCCCAAGTTTTTTCTTATATTTCTGTAACAAAAATTGCCTTCATAAGGCTTCTTGAATTATCACTTATATGAGAAGGTACTATGATGTTGAAATCACTGATTTTTTCTCACTATTCTTCAACACCCATTGCCCTATTAAGATTTTATGTCTTTGCCTGTCCACTTCTTCTTCCTGAAATGTCTATCCCAGGGTTGCTCTTCCACAAACATCTGTTCACTTTTGAAGGTCATTGCCTTCAGAAACCTCTGCTGATACCTTTGACAAACTACCTCTATTTCTATGCTCCTATACTGACTCACATTAATCACTTTTATAGCACTTAGCATAATGTTTGAATTTTTATTTTATGTATCTTTTTCCCTCAGATAGACCATGAGTTATTTACAATCTTCTAATTTTTTATATTCCATAATGCCTATAATATAGTAGGTTCTTAGTATCATATTCTTATTTGGATTAATTGACCTTCAGCAGAAGGTTTTAAATTGTTTTACTGCAGTGAAAACAGATTTTATTGCTTAAACTGTAATCTGATAAACAGAGGCTTACTTTTATAAAGTAGCTGACTAGGACAGAGTGACATGAAACCAATTTACTTTCATGTTGAAGGATTAAACAATAACGATAGCTAACGATTGCTGAGTACTTCCTCTGTGAAAGCACTGTGCCAAGTCATCCCCTATGTTGTCTCATTTAAACTTCAAGACAACCCTATTAGAACCCCATTTTTCAAATGGAGAAAGTGTGTCTCAGAAAGACTATGTATGTAATATTTGACAATGGGTTTATTAGCACCACTATCTAACAGAATTTTTAATTTTCCTGAGTATTAATTCAGTGCATATCAGAACAACCACATTTTTTCTAAGAAAAACATGCATAATGATTTTTTTCTTATTTTTTTCCATCTGTTCTTGCATTACCTGCCTAGCTTTTCTTACTTTTAGTCTCTGATCGAAATCAAATTGACTTAATCTGAACTTCCATTCATTATTTTGTAAACTTAGATAGTTAATCTAGATGGCAAAGCATCTTCTCCTTGCCACATTGACACCTCATTCTTATTTACATCTGTCTAGTGCCAATTACCACACTTACACTGAAGAACATTTGAAAAACTGACTTAATTTCTGGACCCCTCCTACAAAAAGCTCATTGTAGAGAGAGAGAGAAAAAAAAGTGTTACATTTTGAAAAAGAATTAAAATAGTATCATTGTACATTTCAAATATTTTCCAAATTGAAATCACTGACCCATTATGTGATAATAACTCATCTTATCATTGCTTACGTTTTGGTGTATTTGTTTTAGTCTCATTTTATGTCACTTTTTGTTTTTTTAACAAACGAGGTAAATTAGGAGCTTGGGATTAACATATACACACTACTATATATAAAAAAAATAAGCAACAAGGACTCACTGTATAGCGCAGGGAACTATATTCAGTATCTTGTAATAATCTATAATGGAAAAATATGTGAAAAAGAATATATATATATATATATATATATATATATATATATATATATTCAGATATACTGAATCGCTTTGCTGTATACCTGAAACTAGTACAACTTTGTAAATCAACTATACTTCAATTAAAAAAAAAGCAATGAGGACTCCAAGACTCTCCAGCATTTGGAACTATAAAGTTGATGAATAATGTTAGAGAATGTTACTTTATCATACTCTGGGCTTTTGGATTGTTTACTGAAGATTTTGGTGATTCTTTTAGATCAAGTAAGCAAATTTATTAAACACTTCAAGAGAAAGATGAATGTGGTATCATCCTTTATTCCATTTGGTATCTTACATGCAGTATGGTGTGTGTGTGTCTGTGTGTGTGATTGTTAGCCTTTCACATGCATTTGAGATAATGTCATTAAACTCTCACATGAGACCACAGTGCAATGGCATACCATACTCACCAGGACAGAACAAATGAAAAAATAAAAAACTTTCAAGTATTGGTGAAGATACAGAGCAATTGGATTTGTTGATGGAAATATAAATTGGCTGAGCCACTTTGTAAAGTAGTATCTATTAAAGCTGAAATATATAAATGTATACATATACATGTATATTTATTTCACATGAGCCAGTAATTCTACTCCTAGATATCTATCCAACAGAAATAAATACATATGTTCTTCAAAAGTCATACTTGAATGCTCACAGCAGCACCATCTGCATTTGGTGCTAAAATACAAACTATCTAAATGACCATCAACTTTTGAACAGATAAATCAATGTGTTTTATTCACAAAATGAAATGGATCACTAAAAATAAATAACTTACAGCCACACACAAAAGTAGAGATAAATCTCACACACTTAATGTTGAGTGAAAGAACTCAGTCCCAAACGAGCATACATTGTATGAATCCATTATATAAACTACAAAGAAAAGTAGTCAAACTAGCCTATCCTATTAGAAGTTGAGTGAGTGGTTACTTTTGCCAAAGCACTTCTATTTTAAATAAAGGATATACATTTTCTTTGAAATTTTTAGAAAACTTGTGTGATTTCTTTTTAGGCATTAATTTAAATTTTTTATTTCCAAGTAGTTTCTAAGACATGATTTATTGTATAGAAGCTAAAGAAAACAGAAAAAAACCCAAACAAAAGAAAGATATTATACTATACATTTAGAATATTTTATAGCAGTGCCTTTCATTTTCAGAGAAATCAATTGTAAGAAGAGTTCTGATTTTTGTTAGTTTGGTAACTATGTATTTTACTGATATAGTTTATAAGTCTAATTTTCATCTTTTCCTTAATAGGTGTGCAGTTCAATTTTCACACCTTTCATTTGGAAGACCATCATGACTACTTACTGATCACAGAGAATGGTAGTTTTACCCAACCACTGGCACGCCTGACTGGTTCAGAACTTCCTTCAACAATCAATGCTGGTCTCTATGGAAATTTCAGAGCTCAGTTGCGCTTCATTTCAGATTTTTCAATATCATATGAAGGATTCAATATTACATTCTCTGGTAAGAAAACAAGTTTAAAAATCAGATTTTTAAAAGTATGAGCATAACTTTTGTTATGTATGACAAAACAGAGAGAGAAAAAAGAGAAAAGAAAAAAAGAAGAAAACAAAGAAATTATCTGCCAACAAATTTTAATGAAACTTTGAAATGCCTTGAAGATTGTCTATAGTAATATATTAAAGGGAACCTTTAAACAGTAGCAAAAAATAAATCAATTCACTAAAAAAATTAATAGAAATACAATAAATACATTTCTTTAACTTGCATCCTGCAGAATTCTAACAGAGAAAAACTAGCTAAAATGCCAGTTGAACTTAAAATGGAAATTCATACATATATTTAAAGTTTCAATTAGGCCATAAATGAAATGTTAGTTAAACCAGTGATATCCTAGTTTTGTGTTTCTGAAAAAGGCATAGTTTATAGGCCAAGATTAAGACAAACTTAATTTATTCATTTGCAACTAGATGATATAGAAACAAGTTAATATGGTTATTCTTTTATTCTAGAGTAACCTCATCTGTAGGCAACATTATAACTTGGATTACAGGAGAAACTTATAAGACCAAAGTGAATAAAAATGTATTCTTATTAGTTCTACTTTCTAGTTAAATGGAGTAGTGAAAGAGAATACCGAAACAAATTAATAAGTAAATCTTATGCCAATCTACTAACATTAAATTTATAATATTACAATTATACATAATTTTATAAATAATATATAATTTATATAAATAAAATCATAAAAATACTAACCTCATCCTTCAACAGTTATTCTAGTATTTACATGAAAATACTTGTCTTCTAAAATAATTAAAGTATTTCATAGTGAATAGCAAATGAGCATAATCAATTTTAACCTAGAATGTTAGAAGTATATCCAAATAAGTTTTTTAAACAATAAAATAAAAGCTCATCAATATGAAACAATCCCTGTTGTTCTCCACTGCAATTACATACTAAGCATGTGCTCTGGAAATACTTTTAGATAAGCGACTTCTTCTTAGGACTATATATAAATTATAGGGCTTCCCTGGTGGCACAGTGGGAGTCTGCCTGCCGATGTGGGGGATGTGGGTTCGTGCCCCGGTCCAGGAGGATCCCGCATGCCGCAGAGCGGCTGGGCCCGTGGGCCATGGCCACTGGGCCTGCGCGTCTGGAGCCTGTGCTCTGCGGCGGGAGAGGCCATGGCAGTGAGAGGCCCGCATACTGCAAAAAAAAAATAAATAAAATAAATAAAAAAATAAAAAATTATAATGTTGTTTAATTAACTCTACTCTCTCATACCCTGAAGAGCGTTTAACTATTCATTTTCATGATGCTCATTCATTGCTTGAGGAAGTTTTCTTGTATAAATCTATAATTACAATTTTCAGTTTATGGGCCCTTCAGTCTTACATAAAGCCTTGCATCTGAAGTGACATGTTCTTCAGAATATGGATGAATTGAATTTCTTGTATACTAGAGGCACAAGAACCTTTGTCATTTAGACTATAACCATTAAGTAAAAGTCATTTCAAAATGCAAATCATTTCATTCTAAATGGCATTTTGCATTTGAAAATATGAATCTATTATGCCATTATTATAAGTCAAAAATCTATGAAATGGAAATATTTCTAATGCAGAAGAAAAAATACAAGATAAATAGCTACATTTTCAAGGTGTCACTCAGAAGGTGACATTTTCTCACCTGTATTGAATTTCACACATAAGAGTATTCATTAAATTAGTAGACCTTTCACAAAAGAAGAAAATTATGTGTGCCATCAGCATATACCCATAATTTTACATATAGTAAATTTTAAAATGTATGGCTGCCCCTAAAAGCATCCATTTAGCAAATAATAGGGATATACCCTTAAAGGTTACTACTAACATTTTCTTTGTTCTCTACATCCAATTACAGAGTATAATCTGGAGCCTTGTGAAGATCCTGGAATTCCTCAATATGGTAACCGAATTGGGTTCAGCTTTGGGGTTGGTGACACTCTGGCCTTCTCATGCTCATCAGGTTATCGTCTGGAAGGGACGCCAGAGATCATCTGTCTTGGTGGCGGCCGACGAGTGTGGAGTGCACCTCTGCCAAGGTGTGTGGGTACGTGGTCAGCTGCTTTCATTTGCTTGTATGTGTAGTCACTGTCCATGGAGTTGCATGGTTATACACCCTTCGTTTTTTAATAATCTGTTGAATTTCTTCATTTCTTTCATATTAGTTATTTCAGTGTTTTTTCCACCTGGCAATCTGGTATACCTCAATTACCTTCTCAACTGTTCTAGTCAACCAACCATGCTTCTAAATTTGTTTTCAGATGATGAGAATAAGGAATGAATAGATAGACAGATAGATAAATAGGTAGATGACAGAATCATATTTTGAGAGCTTACAGAAAATTGCATTCTTGTATTCTGTTAATAGATGATTTTCCATGGCTTCCAACTGAAGTTTTGACAATATTTTATAACTTAGAATTAACATGTAGGAAACATGATTACAAGGGAAAATAATAGATAATTTAAAGATCATCAAGGCAAGTATTGACTCAGTATATGCCATCTATAGAATTAATCTGTTATGATAGATGAATTAAGATGGGAATTCATTTCACATGAGATAAAGAATTGCAATAATTAAAATATTGAAAGTTTGGAGCACCACCTCAACCTTTGGAAATGAATATTTTGACTGATAAATTTTTAAAAAATCTGTAGAGAAAATGAAGGACTTTTCACTAGGACTTAAAGTCATGTTTATTTATATTAGGAAATAGAGAGGCAAGAATTTCTTTAGGTCATCACCCATTCAGTGGTTATCAGTACTCATTTTTACAACAGAACAAGATGCAAAAGATCGTTTTATTATTTCATAAAGCTCTTAAAACTCTCAAAAGCATTTAATTTGAATTTAATTGTAAATTTAGTGGTGGGTCACAGATATTTGTAAGTTATAATATGCTACAAAATCAAGCAAGTTGGTAGAGATTTGATCTGTGGTTTAAGAATTTTTCCTTTTTTTCTTTTTTTAATGGAGGCAATATACCCCACCAATGAAAATGCAAATGGAGAAGAGGATACTCTCTATGACTTATTCAGTATGTTGTCCACTGTATAGAACGTGGTGGGAATACCTGTGGATCCCCAAATCTAGTAAAAAAAATTTGATCTTTCAAGTTAATAAATTTTATAGTTATGAGATTGTTTTCACAGCCCCTAAGGGTTATATAACAGACAAGCTGATATTCAACAGGTGAAATTTCTTTTTAAAAATCATAGGCTTTTATAGAAATGGCACAAGCAGCCACAGAGGCTGGGAGGTGATGAGTAGTCATATACTCTCAGAACATCTTTTCCAGGAAGACATGTATAGTCCTTTTGTTTTTATGTTTGGGGTTTTGGTTTTTTTTTTTTTTTCTGCTGTTGCCAGATTTGGAATTCCCCTCCTTATCTGAATTGCTCCCATTTCCATTTTTCTTTGGTGTGAATATTAATGAGAATCTTGGGAATAGTCCAAATGAGGGCTACAGAGTGTCTGGGTTTATATCCTGGTCATTTGATATTGAGTTAATTCACTTTTCTAAACTTCACTTTTCTCATCAGCAAAATGGTTAGAACATTTTGTTAATGTTAGTTATAAGGGTTAAAGAGATTAACCATGCCAGTCAGACACCTAATACAATCCCTGGAATATAGGAGGGGTTCAGAATTTAGATGCTGTTATAACTCTTATTATATTGAGAATAATCTGCTGCCTATCCAACCCGCTGATCTAGTTTATAAAACCAAATATAGTACGGAATGAATTCCATGTTATAAAACACCAACCTTTATGAGGGTCTACCTGGCTCTTTTATATATGTATTTACCTCATTTAATCCTTACTATAATTCCGTTATTGCTATTCCCCCTATTTTTCATCAGAAGAACCTAAGTCTTAGAGATTTTAAACAACTTGCCCAAGATTGTCAAGGTTGTATGTGGCAGAGCCGTGATTTGCATACAGTCTTTCTCATTCTGAAACCCAAATTCTTTTCACTCGGATGGTTTAACCTCGAAAAGGTTGAGGGAAAGGTAAATCTCAAAGAACTCTAAGTCACAAAGAGTTGATTAATATTTTCTTTCAAAGTACCAGAAACATACCAGGATGTTACACAGGCTAAGAAGAAAGTGTTTGTATCTACATTTTTAAGTTTTACTCCACTTTTACAATAAATTTTAATAAGTAGATTTATGAAAATCTGACTTTGCCAAACAAGTAACTTCAAGTTAGTTTTGTTATATTTAAGTATTTCTTTGAGAGTAGGTTTATTCGTGCTTAAATCTTTTGTGAGAAGTATAACATAAAATCACCCTATGGACAAATTTAGAAAACAAAGTTATTGCCATGGGAATTTTCCCCTCATTTTAAAATTAACTGTGCTTGCTTTTAAGCTTATTAAAGTATACAATTAAGTTTACTGTCCTTAATAAATTCCACTGTAGGTATACATTTAAATTACAAGATAGGATGAGAAATATTTTCAAATAGTATGATTTTTAAAAAAATTTATTTCTTCAATTTTCTTTAAACTTTTCTTCACTCTTTTGCCTATGCGTTAAAACAAATATGTTCCTTTTTGCATTTCTGGTTCCGTATATGCTTATGTATATATTTCTTATTTTGTTATCTTTTCAAACTTCACAGTCTTCAGTCACATAAAATGTGCATTATTTGTAACTATTCATATGAACAGATGCAGTTTTAGCAATGCTAGTTTATTTGGACAGATTTTATCTCTTCTTAGATTCTTTGTGCTTTTCATTTCATATATCTCTAAAGCCAATTCTCTAGTGCATACTTGTTTAAAAACATAATTTAGTACTCAGCATCGCCAGGATCATAGAAAGCTTATGTTACAGACAGTGACCAAATTATGAATAGGTTGTATTCCAAAAGTTTGTTTCTGCTTCAGTTCTTTGGAATCTAGGTGGTTTTTCCTTGGTACAAGGTTGCAAACAGTGCATTCCCAGAACAAATCGTAGATGAGACTTAAAATTTTGTGTCATTTGTAAAACTAATACTAACATTTACTAAAATGACTTACGTATACCTAGGTTATATAAGAATGTGCCTGACTCTGGACATAAGGCAACTGATAAAGCAATTTTTGGAAACTTACTTTTTGTTTATTTTTTACTATATATTCAATTTTGATCCTATATTTAGTGTGTAAATTGGTTAGTGTCTTTCATTCTCTGTTGGTAGAATTTGGTGAAAGTTATCTTAATTCTAGACGTTAGATGAATAATAAATAATGTTTTCATTTAAGTAATTTCCTAAGAAACCTCTGCATTTATGTTTTAAGGTAATATTTTAACAAACTGAGACAATATAATAACACCATAATATTGTCTTTATGGTCTATAAGATATTATATTATGTACCATTCCAAAAATCCACCTATGCTTTGAAAGTAGGTTTAGAATAACGATTTTATCAGTGAAGATACAATGTCTATAAAAAACTCAAGGTTTCACACAAACTCAGGGGAATAGCCATGCTTAGCACAAGTTCTGAGGCCCAGGCTTGCGTTCCATTAACAAAAGCACACCGCTGTCTTTGACTGGCAGCTTCAATAAAGTTGAGAGGGAATCTGGTCTTAATTACAGTTGATACATGGCTTCAGAAAACTCCTTAGGCTGTCCCTCTATTTCAATCAGAGGAAATTTCTTCTATTGTGACCCATTTATCGGGGGTTACTTAAGTGCAGGGAAATTGTTAATTTTAAATTATTTTGTTGAAGTATAGTTGACATACAATATTATATTAGTATGAGGTGTACAACATAGTGATTCAACATTTATATGCATTACAGATTGATCACCACGATAAGTCTAGTAGCCATCTGTCACCATACACATTTATTGCAATATTCCTTATGCTGTACATTACATACCTGTCTGTGCCTTATTTGTTTTATAACTGGAAGTCTGTACCTCTTAAACCCCTTCACCTATTTTTCCCACCAGGGATTCTTGTCTCTAAGAAGTGGCCTCCATTGCAGGCAGATAGTTCATATTTACTTTTCAGCCTTTCCTAAGCTATGTGATCTTTGGAAGGTTGTTCAGATCTTTCTCCTGCCAAGTTTTCTCAAATGTAAAATGTGGATAATTACATCCATAATGCAAGACAGCTTACAGCTCTAAGCAATAAAAGATATGTAAATCATCTAATGTACCACTCAACAAGTGACACTTGCTCAACAAACCTTAGTCCCTTTTCCTTATGCCTGCAACTCTCTTTACCACCATTCCATTCTCCTAAGGGCCATGATGACTGAGTGGTGAAGAGTGATTTTCACCAACCAGCAAGAGAGGAAAGGGAAGAAGAAAAGGAGGAGATAAAAAAGTTTTAGTGTGCCATCAGCAGCTGAGTACTTCATACACGTAATCTCATTTACTACTTAGTGATCAAGATGAAAGTTTTACCTTTAAAAACTACATATATATATTTATGTTTTACATTTTGAAAAAGATAAAAATAATAGGTAAAATGATATTTCAGTGGATATATTTTATATTTAAATGATTATCCTGTAGCTCCACATTGCTATGGATATGGATATCTGGTCACATTTTTAAGTTGCAATCAAATATCCAAAAAAAAAAGTATAAAAAAGTTGATTAGTGGGCTTCCCTGGTGGCGCAGTGGTTGAGAGTCCGCCTGCTGATGCAGGGGACACGGGTTCGTGCCCCGGTCTGGGAAGATCCCACATGCCGCAGAGCGGCTAGGCCCGTGAGCCATGGCCACTGAGCCTGCGCGTCCGGAGCCTGTGCTCTGCAAGGGGAGAGGCCACAACAGTGAGAGGCCCGCCTACCGCAAAAAAAAAAAAAAAAAAAGTTGATTAGTTTGAAAATGAGAAACACTGACTTGTATTTGGTCAAAAAATAAGTACCTGATTTCCCTTTCTAAAGTTCACATTACAAAAAACACAGGCATTCCCATTGTCATCTTTCTAAATAAAAAAAACAAAAACCAAAAAACTTGCATGTCTTCATTAAGCTTCCAAACATACCAGGAACCATGCCAGGTCATGTTGCAAATAAACTAGGAGCTAATGAAAACATTTTGTTTTGGAAAGTAAATTAGCAAGTTAAATATTAGTAATGATTTGTCTTTAGGCAAGAGTCCACACATTTTAAGAATTCCATACATTTTGAAGTCATTTTAAAGACATTAATTCATTCATCCTTATAGTTTATTTAACACATCTACTTCTATTTCTAATTTTGTGTCATCAATTTTTTATCTGACCTTGGACAAGTAACAACATCTTAATCGTGAGTGAAATGAGAAAAATGATAACTCTACATTACACATCTACATATATTTCACACTTTTCTAACTTTCTAGATGATATATACTGATGGTTACTTATTATTTAGTTTTAAAATGAATGTCAAAAATAAGGGAAACAGGTGAAACGTATACGGGGACTCTGTACTATCATTATAACCTCTTTGTACATCTAAAACTATTCTAAAATGAAAATTTTATTAAAAATTCAAAACAAGAAAGGATAAATTGCACTTGAAGAGACAGTTCATCTTTAAACAAAAATTCTATTTATTTCATCTCAACCTCCGAACTCCCTATACTAAAATTACATACCTCAGATACCCACACATGTATGTCAAATATGACTGATTTATCAAGTTAGTCACCATTGTAGATATACAGTGCTGTAGAAAGCAAATTATGATTAAGATATTTCACTAGCTCTCAGACACTACCATTAATTAGTTGGGTGACTTTAAGCAAACATCTTAATATTCTGTGCTTTTCTTTCCTGGAAAGGATAATGCCAATATGAGTTCTACTCAACCCAAATATTTCTTGTAAATATAACAAAAAATAATAGAAAGTTTCCTTTAATAAATTACATACAAAAATGTATATTTATATTTTTCTTATATAATTATGAGTGAGTATATTGATTTCTAGATTTGACAATATAAAAAATCTATAACAATAATAACTTATACTTTGATGTTTTACAGTTTTTTTTTTTTTTTTAATTTCCAGCTTTGAAGCTTCTGAAGTAAGCAGAGGAGGTATTATTCCTACTTGACAGCTGAAAAAATGCTGTTACAGAAAGGTTATAAGTAATCAGTGGAAGATTATGCCAGAAACCAAGTTTCAAACTTTTTCGATTGGTGTTGTGGTATACCAGGTGGCATTTCTTTATTACCTTATTTATTGATGCACTATTTTTGAAGACTACCATTTGTTATGGAATAGACCATGGATGAGTAAATTTTTTTTTTCTATAATGCTAGATGCTAGATAGTAAATATTTCAGGCTTTTTGGTCCACACAGTTTCAATGACAACTACTAAATTCTGCCATTGCATTGTGAAAGCAGCAATAGATAATACACAAATGAATAAATGTGTCTGCTTTCCAAAAAAACTTTATCTACAGAATCACACCAGAGGCTGGATGTGGCCCTCAGGTCATAGTTTGCTTATCTCTGCAGCAGATTTACCAAGCTTAGTCAACTGAATATCCCCTTTGCGTTTGGAAACTTACTAGTCATTCATCTCTAAGGAAAGAAGAAAAGATCCTTTTCCCATTCTCTATGTTTTTCGTTGTGGGTTCTTTTCATTAAAGCTGCACATAATTCACTTATTTCTAAGGGATTTCTAATGGTTTTTTTTAAATCTTTTTTTTAACATATTTATTGGACTATAATTGCTTTACAATGGTCTGTTAGTTTCTGCTTTACAAAAAGTAAATCAATTATACATATACATATGTCCCCATATCTCTTCCCTCTTGCATCTCCCTCCCTCCCACCCTGCCTATCCCACCCCTCTAGGTGGTCACAAAACACCGAGCTGATCTCCCTCTGCTACGCGGCTATTTCCCACTAACTGTCTGTTTTATCTTTGGTAGTGTATATATGTCCATGCCACTCTCTCAACTTGTTCCAGCTTACCCTTCCCCCTCCCCTTAACCTCAAGTCTATTCGCTAGTAGGTCTACATCTTTATTCCCATCTTGCCCCTGGGTTCTTCATGACCAATTTTATTTTCTTTTAAGATTCCATATATATGTGTTAGCATATGGTATTTATTTTTCTCTTTCTGACTTACTTCACTCTGTATGAAAGACTATAGGTCCATCCACCTCACTACAAATAACTCAATTTTGTTTCTTTTTATGGCTGAGTAATACTCCATTGTATATATCTGCCACATCTTCTTTATCCATTCATCTATTGATGGACACTTAGGTTGCTTCCATGTCCTGGCTATTGTAAGTAGAGCTGCAATGAACATTGGGGTGCATATGTCTTTTTGAATTATGGTTTTTTCAGGGCATATGCCCAGTAGTGGGATTGCTGGGTCGTATGGTAGATCTATTTTTAGTTTTTTAAGGAACCTCCATACTGTTCTCCATAGTGGCTGTATCAATTTACATTCCCATCAACAGTACAAGAGGGTTCCCTTTTCTCCACACCCTCTCCAGCATTTATTGTTTCTAGATTTTTTGATGATGGCAATTCTAACTGGTGTGAGGTGATACCTCATTATACTTTTGATTTGCATTTCTCTAATGATTAATGATGTTGAGCATTCTTTAATGTGTCTGTTGCCAATCTGTATATCTTCTTTGGAGAAATGTCTATTTAGGTCTTCTGCCCATTTTTGGATTAGGTTGTTTGTTTTTTTGCTATTGAGCTTCATGAGCTGCTTGTAAATTTTGGAGATTAAGCCTTTGTCAGTTGCTTCATTGGCAAATATTTTCTCCCATTCTTGGGGGTTGTCTTTTCTTCTTGTTTATGGTTTCCTTTGCTGTGCAAAAGCTTTTAAGTTTCATTAGGTCCCATTTGTTTATTTTTGTTTTTATTTCCATTTCTCTAGGAGGTGGGTCAAAAAGGATCTTGCTGTGATTTATGTCATAGGGTGTTCTGCATATGTTTTCCTCTAAGAGTTTGATGGTGTCTGGCCTTAAATTTAGGGCTCTAGTCCATTTTGAGTTTATTTTTGTGTATGATGTTAGGGAGTGTTCTAATTTCATTATTTTACATGTAGCTGTCCAGTTTTCCCAGCACCACTTATTGAAGAGGCTGTCTTTTCTCCACTGTGTATTCTTGCCTCCTTTATCAAAGATAAGGTGACCATATGTGCATGCATTTATCTCTGGGCTTTCTATCCTGTTCCTTTGACCTATATTTCTGTTTTTGTGCCAGTACCATAATGTCTTGATTACTGTAGCTTTGTAGTACAGTCTGAAGTCAGGGAACCTGATTCCTCCAGCTCCATTTTTCTTTCTCAAGATTGCTTTGGCTATTCGGGGTCTTTTGTGTTTCCATACAAATTGTGAAACGTTTTGTTCTAGTTCTGTGAAAAATGCCAGTGGTAGTTTGATAGGGATTGCATTGAATCTGTAGACTGCTTTGGGTAGTAAAGTCATTTTTAAAATGTTGATTCTTCCAATCCAAGAACATGGTATATCTCTCCAGCTGTTTGTATCATCTTTAATTTTATCTTCTCAAAGAAGTAGCTTTTAGTTTTATTGTTCTTTGCTATCATTTCCTTCATTTCTTTTTCATTTAGTTCTGATCTGATCTTTATGATTTCTTTCCTTCTGCTAACATTGGGTTTTTTTGTTCTTCTTTCTCTAATTGCTTTAGGTGTAAGGTTAGGTTGTTTATTTGAGATGTTTCTTGTTTCTTAAGGTACGCTTGTATAACTATAAATTTCCCTCTTAAAACTGCTTTTGCTGCATCTCATAGGTTTTGGGTCATTGTGTTTTCATTGTCATTTCTTTCTAGGTATTTTTTATTTCCTCTATGATTTCTCCAGTGATCTCCTGGTTATTAAGTAGTGTGTTGTTTACCCTCCATGTGTTTGTATTTCTTACAGATTTTTTCCTGTAATTGATATCTAGTCTCATAACGTTGTGGTCAGAAAAGATACTTGATACAATTTCAATTTTCTTAAATTTACCAAGGCTTGATTTGTGACCCAAGATATGATCTATCCTGGAGAATGTTCCATGAGCACTTGAGATGAAAGTGTATTATTTTGTTTTGGATGGACTGTCCTATAAATATCAATTAAGTCCATCTTGTTTAATGTATCATTTAAAGCTTGTGTTTCCTTATTTATTTTCATTTTGGATGATCTGTCCATTGGTGAAAGTGGGGTGTTGCAGTCCCCTACTATGATTGTATTACTGTTGATTTACTCTTTTATGGCTCTTAGTATTTGCCTTATTTATTGAGGTGCTCCTATGTTGGGTGCATAAATATTTACAATTGTTGGATTGATCCCTTGATCAATATGTAATGTCCTTCTTTATCTCTTGTAATAGTCTTTGTTTTAAAGTCTGTTTTGTCTGATATGAGAATTGCTACTCCAGCTTTCTTTTGATTTCCATTTGCATGGAATATCTTTTTCCATCCCCTCACTTTCAGTCTCTATGTGTCCCTAGGTCTGAAGTTGGTCTCTTGTAGACAGCATATATATGGGTCTTCCTTCTGTATCCATTCAGCCAGTCTGTGTCTTTTGGTTGGAGCATTTAATCCATTTATATTTAAGGTAATTATTGATATGTATGTTCCTATTACCATTTTCTTAATTATTTTGGGTTTGTTATTGTATGTCTTTTCCTTCTCTTGTGTTTCCTGCCTAGAGAAGTTCCTTTAGCATTTGTTGTAAAGCTGGTTTGGTGGTGCTGAATTCTCTTAGCTTTTGCTTGTCTGTAAAGCTTTTAATTTCTCTTTCAAATGTGAATGAGATCCTTGCTGGGTACAGTAATCTTGGTTGTAGGTTTTTCTCTTTCATCACTTTAAATATGTTGTGCCACTCCCTTCTGTCTTTCAGAGTTTCTGCCGAAAGATCAGCTGTTAACCTTATGGGGATTCCTTTATGTGTTACATGTTGTTTTTCCCTTGCTGCTTTTAATATTTGTTCTTTGTATTTAATTTTTGATAGTTAGATCAATATGTGTCTTGGCGTGTTTCTCCTTGGATTTATCCTGTATGGGATTCTCTGTGCTTCTTGGACTTGATTAACTATTTCCTTTCCCATATTAGGGAAGTTTTCAACTATAATCTCTTCAAATATTTTCTCAGTACCTTTCTGTTTCTCTTCTTCTTCTGGGACCCCTATAATTCGAATGTTGGGGCATTTAATGTTGTCCCAGAGGTCTCTAAGACTATCCTCACTTCTTTTCATTATTTTTTTCTTTATTCAGCTCTGCAGTAGTTATTTCCACTATTTTATCTTCCAAGTCACTTATCCATTCTTCTGCCTCAGTTATTCTGCTATTGATCCCTTCTAGAGAATTTTTAATTTCATTTATTGTGGTGTTCATATCTGTTTGTTTGCTCTTTTTTTCTTCTAAGTCCTTGTTAAACGTTTCTTGTATTTTTTCCATTCTATTTCCAAGATTTTGGATCATCTTTACTATCATTATTCTGAATTCTTTTTCACGTAAACTGCCTATTTCTTCTTCATTTGTTAGGTCTGGTGGGTTTTTGCCTTGCTCCTTCATCTGCTGTGAGTTTTTCTGTCTTCTTCTCATTTTGCTTAACTTACTGTCTTTGGGGTCTCCTTTTCGCAGGCTGCATGTTTGTAGTTTCCATTGTTTTTGGTGTCTGTCCCCAGTGGCTAAGTTGGTTCAGTGGGTTGTGTAGGCTTCCTGGTGGAGGGGACTAGTGCCTGTGTTCTGGTGAATGAGGCTGGATCTTGTCCTTCTGGTGGGTAGGTCCACGTCTGTTGGTGTTTTTCAGGGTGTCTGTGGCCTTATTATGATTTTAGGCAGCCTCTCTGCTAATGGATGGGGTTGTATTCCTGTCTTGCTAGTTGTTTGGCATAGGGTGTCCAGCACTGTATCTTGCTTGACATTGAGTGGAGCTGGGTGTAGTAATTGAGATGGAGATCTGTGGGAGATTTTTACCGTTTGATATTATGTGGAGCTGGGAGGTCTCTTGTGTAAAAGTGTTCTGAACTTGGCTTTCCCACCTCAGTGGCACAGCCCTGATGCCTGGCTGGAGCACCAAGAACCTGTCCTCCACACGGCTCAGAATTAAAGGGAGAAAAAATAGAAAGAAAGAAAGAAGAAGATAAAAGAAAGTAAAGTAACATAAAATAAAGTTATTAAAATAAAAAATTAAAAATAATTATTAAGAAAAAAATTGTTAAGTAATAATAAAGAAAAAAAATGGACAGGCAGAACCCTAAGACAAATGGTAAAAATAAAGGTATACAAACAAAATCACACACTGAAGCATACACATACACACTCACAAAAAGAGAAGAAGGGAAAAAAATATATATATATATTTGCTCCCAAAGTCCACCTCCTCAATTTGGGATGATTCATTGTCTATTCAGATATTCTACAGATGCAGGGTACATCAAGTTGATTGTGGAGATTTAATCCAGTTCTCCTGAGGCTGCTGGAAGAAATTTACCTGGATTTCTCATGTTTTTACACAAGGAGTGTTAGGAGTGTGTGTGTGTGTGTGTCTGTGTGTGTGTGTGTGTGTGTGTGTGAACACTGATGAAATTTATGGGTAACCTAATTCACAACCATCTCCAGATCCTTTCATATACCCAAATCTCTTCTGAGTACCAAGTCCGTATTCCCAGCTGTGCACTGGCCCTTTCCACATGGATGGCCTCCCACAAGCACACCCACTTCACACTCCAAAACAGAACTCATTATCTCTTCCACGAAGTCAGCCCTTCCTTCTGCACTCCTTCATTCAGATATGGCATCATTCTCATTCAGTTATTCAGGCTAGAAACTGTGTCATCTTTTACTTCCTCCTCTCTCTCTTTGTCTCTATCCATATTGGAAAGTCACTGAGACCTACTACCAAAAGCTATTGCTCAAATTTACCACAATTTCCATTCTCATTACCTTTATTTTAATCCAGCTCTTATTAGTCCTCATAAACGTTACAGCACAATAATGATAATGTGTGCTAGGCATTGTGTTAAACAATATATATATTTCCCTTTATATATTCCTTTTAGAAACCATTTGAGAGAAGGTTATTATCCCATTTTATAAACTAGCCAGATTAATTATTTAAGTTGGTAAAGAGCTTGAAGTCAGCTTTTTTCTGATTCCAGCTCATGTTTTCTCAATTATATGTATAATCCTACTATATCATCTCTTCTTTGCTAGCTGGACTTCCTGTTTCCAAATTTCCCTCATCTAATGTATTTTCAATAACATTACTAGTTATATTCTTTTTTGTAGATGAGTAACAAATTACCACAAATTTAGTAGTTTAAAACAACACATTTACTTTCTCTTGGGTAGAGAGTATGGGCATGGTTTAACTGGGTCCTCTCTTAGGGTCACACAAGGCTGTAATCAAGATGTTGAGCAGGGCTGAATTCTCACCCGAGGTTCAGTATTCTCTTCCAAATTCACATTGTTATTGGAAGTAATCAGTTCCTTTTGATTACAGGACTGAGAGCTTCAATTCTTTGCTCAATTCCTAGGGACCATCCACAGTTCCTTGCCATGTGAACTTCCCCCGCTCAGATGCTTCCTTCATCAAAACATCAAGGAAAGTCTGTCCAGTGAGTCTCTAGCAAGATGCAGTTTTGCATAATGTTATAAAATCACAGGAGTAATGAGAAAGAAGTCACAGGTCCCACTTAACTCAAGGGGAGGGTACTGTACTAAGGCATGAATGCCAAAAGGTGGGTATAATGGGAGGTTCACCTTAAAGTTGACACCAAGTAACCTTAGAAAGATCAGATCATCTGTCTACTCCCTGCATAAATCAGTAGGTGATTTCTCATGCCTATTAGATACTGTTGAAATTCCAGAGCTCCCTTCTTAGGTTGGCTTTACTGCCCTCTTTATAGTCATTTCCCTATATGCATCCTGGAATACATTGACAAGATGCTACATGCCATTCCCAAGCACGCCAAGCACTTTCTACATTTTAAGATGCTAAGGATGTGTTGAGGTCTACTCTATATGCAGATGATCGAACTCTCACTTGTGTTGGCACAAGCAAACAAATAATGTCTTTATCTCTAAGAAGGTACATGCAAAGATACAGTGAGAGAAGGCACTGAAAGCATTGTTCAGTGGCTGGAGGAGGCTTTGCATTTTAATCTGTTGAGCTGTTATTTCTACCACCATACCATAGATAAAGATGCCATTATCTCTCATTATTTACTTTATTATTGTAATAGCCCAAACAGACTCTAGTCTCCATTCTTGTCCCTTTTCCCCAAACTAAAGAGTAGAGTCAGAATGAACTTCCTATGATTCAAATTTGATGATGTCACTCTCTTGTTTAAAATTCTACCATTGTTCTCCATTGCCCTCAAATTAAATTCTGAATGTTACCCTCTTACTCCTATCCCCACCCCATAAGTTCACCTAAATGATTTATCCTTCAGACTCATCTTATTTACCCATCATAATATGAAGCCTTTCTTGACCTTCAAAAAGTGTGTTGGATGTCCTTCCTACAGGCTGCATGTGCTTTTCTGTATTTACGCTTTCTGGGATTCATAATGCTGTATTGAATTGCCTTTTTATCTATATCAGTGTTTAGCATATAGAAAGCTTTCAGTAAACTTGTTGAGTTGATAAAGAAATGAATATGTAATAGGGGCAAAGCTCCTTTATTTTTACATTTTCAATTTACTAACTTTAACATAAACAAAGCTGTACTCCAGAGGTACTCTATTCAGCCTAACACCAATAAAGGACTATAATTACCTTTTCAGCCTGGACCATCACACAATTCCTTAGTCTATAATGCATTTGCTATGTGCATATTAACACAGAACCCCTCAAGTCTAATAAGTAAATCAACCAACCAATGAACAATAAATAAATTTATCTTTTTTTATTTCTATCATAATTATAAGCACTAAGAGGAGGCTAATAATTATGACAGAAACAAAAAAAGATAAATTTATAAAAATTGAATATGGTGAAAAAATATTGTACCTCATATCTATATATGGAATAAATCTTTCCCAATATGTAGTGAAATTCAGAGCTCAACAAGGAGACTGGCTGACGTTTTTTTCCCCCTAATGGAATGAAAAGGAAGGGAAAATATATGCCTGATAGAAACTGAGTATCCACAATTTTCACTGTAAACATATTAACAATATTTGAAGCAGGTTAGATTGGGAGCAAATTTGTGCTATATGTAAACATGAACCATAAAAAATAAGCCAGTGTGAATGGGAAAAGACAATGCACACATCTTTTTTAATATAACTAAATTGAGGACTGTGAGCTTAAATTCTTCTCATTCGTTTAGGATTTATAAACAAATGGATTTATGGAAAGCCTTTTATAAGCTAAGTGAGTAATATAATCTAAGTAAGCTCCTGAACTTACTTTATTATATTGTAGTTGGCAAGTGAATACATGCTGTTGTATCTGATGGCTGTGATGCCGTTGAAGGTAAAGGCTGTATTTCAGTTATCTTTGTACCTCCTGTGTGTTTGCCATAATCTCTGGTATATTACAGGTGCCCATTCTGAGCATAAGACAGTAAAAAGTTAATTCACCATGTGATCATCATGAACCAAGTTAGAGTAGATCGTGACTTACCTATAATGGTGATTCACTCAAACGAGACTCATTGAAATGATCCTCTGTGTTATTAGAGTCTCAGATTTATTTGGACAAATTTAAAAAAAAATTTTTTTGAGAACCTAAAATAGCAGACTCGTAAAAAACACTTCATTTCCCTTATATGTCCTCATGCTCCGACTATAAATCTTGTTGCAAGCCAAAATTTGCCTCCCAATTGGAAAGTCAGAAGATAAGTTAGTTCTGGGATTTCATAGAGGATACAGACTTCTTTAGAGAGGGTTGAGTTACAAAGAGGAGCAGAAAGTGGAGTATATACTGGAATCTTTGCTTCAGGATCACATCCTTAAAGCAATTGCAACAGTAAGAGTCTCACTTTAGAATCACAAAAGTACCAGAGGCACTTGCTTTCTCTGCAACCTCTAAATGACCTCTTACTGCTTTTGTGGAGAATTATGCCCATGTTCAGAAATACCTACAGCATGCTAGTTCTTCACCTGTGTCTAATAAACTTAATCTAGACGTATTGGGAAACATGCTGAAAAAGGGAGAAATGATTAAACCTATAAGTAGTGATTTAAAGAAAAATAAATGCAGTATTTTTAACCTGGAAAGCATGAAATTCATCGGCTTTGCACTAGACAAAGTAATTTTGGTTTCACTTTTTTCATCATTATTTCTGTTTTTTAACTGTTTTCTCTTCAGCTCAAGTTTATCAACCTCAAATCCAGCTCCTTCACTACAGGACAAATCGGCTGAAGTCACCTTCCTTTGTTTAATATACCAAGACAGTTGTTGCCATGGAAATAATATAATGTTATAAAATAAGCATTGTAAGTTAAATCTAGAATCAAGAAGGGACATATGGGTCAGGTATGAGAGAGTGTGCTTATTTAAATAAAAAATAGCCTCAGTAATCATAAAAAATCTCAAGGTAAATTACTGAGAAAACACAAAAGAAAGTGAACTTCAAGCTTTGGCAAGTTATTTGCAGAATTTAAATATTGCCCTTCAAGCAGGTGTTTTAAAGGAAATGAGTTAGGGGATTATCAACCCTCCCACAAACTAAATTTCTGGCTGCAAGCCATTTTCTACATCTCTGCATTGTACCCAAGTACCCTCTTTGTAGCTCTCTTTGAATACCAGTTCAATTATTGGTATGCTTGATGTATAGGTAACATTTTTCTCTTCATGTGTTTTAATCAGTCTACAAAACCTGTGCTTCTAAAGGTGATGGATGTTTTTTATTTCATGCGATTTACTACACCTTTCTGAATTTGCACTAGTTAACGTTTTATTACGCTTGGCTAGAGAATTCTGCAGGCTTGAAAAATTAACCATTTCTTATCTTGTAAAATTGGAATCTCAACTGAGTCTAATCACAATTTTCTAAAAATAAATCCTGGGTTTTGTTTGTCCTGAAAAACTTTTGATTTGTTTTCAGATTTAAAAATTATAATGATAAAAACATTATCTGTTTTTCTGATAATGTAAGATTATTATAATGTTCAATTATGTTCAGTTATGGTATTTGAAACCACTTAATGCCATTTACCTGTGTAAAAACATTACATGAGGGCTTCACCACCATATCGTCTCCCTGTAAAAGGAAAAGGAAAGCCAGGTTATACATTTTTCTCCTTGGAAAATTTGTAGAAAAACTCCTCTGATTATGGTCTAGGCTGTGTATGCCACCTTATCCCAAATTTTTTAAATTCATCTATTAAATATGCATTCAATATTTGTTCCATGGTATTTAAAAAAGTATCCTGCCTTCTTCTTTCTAAACAAGAGCAAATAAAAACTATCTGGTGAATTTTATAAAACTACAAACTCTCCACTTCCCTGCTAAGAGGCTCTCCTCTCTTACATCATTCCAACTCAACCACTCTTCCCCAGGAATCAAGATTACTGCACTGGTCAGCCATGATCAATAATGAAACCATGTATTACCCTCAGATGTGTGGGGTTAAAACAAAAAGTTGAGATTCTCTGATGAAGAGAGAATAATGCAGTTCTCATTTTCTTGTGAGCTTGGAAAATATTAACATGCTATTATAGTTTTTTTCCTAAAGTAAAATTTCAATGATATCATCACTAAATCTATCATTTTCTTTCTTTCTTTCTCTCTTTCTTTCTTTCTGTATGGTCCCCTCTCTGAAACATCCTCATTTGATTACATTTCACTTATTGATCTCAAATGCCTTCCTTGTAAATGTACAAAGAAATACCTAAAGAGAATCAAGCAGGAATAAAGACAACATGCAAATTTCTGAAGCTTTAACAAGCATCAAGGGATTTGTGAGTTGTTGATTAGTCAAAACCAAATAGCCTAAATATGAAAATCATATCTTTAAAGAATTTTCAGTCTTTTAGTAGTCTGCCAAAAGCTATAATGGAGAAAGAAGAGAAATAATATTGTCGAGTGTTTATAATGTACATGGCAGTGCACCTGGTACTCTAAGGTTTTTCTCTCATTTACTTCTTACAATATCTTATTACCCATATTGAGAAAGCAGTGTCCAAAGAGGTGAAGTAATTCACATTGTGTCTCAGCTAGCAAGTAAAATATAGATCTGTCTGTCTTCCAAATCTTGTAGTCCATATTCTTTACTTCATACTTTATTTGAAATTTTCCAGGGTTGTAAAATTACCATTTTGAAAAACATGTTACCATTCTGTGAACATTATTTGTTTTCATTTTCTTCAGGGGAAAAAAGAGAATGGTTTGGAAATTATGGAATTTGCCAAGGAATTTTTCTTTGAATTTGTTTACTTAATTTTCAGGTTAAGTATTTCTATGGTATTTAATTCATTCCCAGTTTTTTTTTTTTTTTTTTTTTTTTTTTCTTTTTGCGGTATGCGGGCCTCTCACTGTTGTGGCCTCTCCCGTTGCGGAGCACAGGCTCCGGACGCGCAGGCTCAGCAGCCATGGCTCACGGGCCCAGCCGCTCCGCGGCATATGGGATCCTCCCAGACCGGGGCACGAACCCGTATCCCCTGCATCGGCAGGCGGACTCTCAACCACTGCGCCACCAGGGAGGCCCCCATTCCCAGTTTTTGAAGGCTTTTAAGAAACATTTTATTTGTTATATGCATGCATTGTCCATAGAAATGTTAATAAAAATAACAAGAATCAAATTACAATGAATATTGTGATATGATCCAGCTAGGGTTAGAATTATTATTTTTGGACATAGGTAATGATATAACATTGAATACTTTAAAAAACTTTAATATTTATTGCTTATGATATTTTTATTCCTTAGGAATATGTCCCACTCCCCCCCAAAAATGCTGTTCATATTAGTGGAGTAAGTTCTCTCATTAAGCTCTCTGACATTTTAGCTTTGGGAAACTCTAAACTTAAGCCTTTGAAAGTTAGTCTTCATTCATTCGATCATCTATTCATTCATCTATTCATTAACTCACCAAACTTAGAGTGACAACACTGTTTGGCATGCTGTGTTAGGTGATGGTGATATAACCAAGGTAATTCGATATTAGTCATTATTTTGTTAGAAAACATTAATGGGTTTGATATATTTATCTGTTCTACCACCCAACCAAAAATTAAACCAATCCAATTCAACAAATACTTAGTGAACACCGAGTTGGGTGACAAAGGTAAAAATAGAAAACATACTTTCCTCCAAGATCTGCTACTCTATTTTAAGGGGAAATAAGACTAATGATGACATCATAAGATGGAAATGAGAAATAAAACCCATAATATAGCAAAAAGGAATAACTTTTTCTTTGGAAGGATAGCAAACAGCTTCTCAAAAATGGCATATTTGTGAAAATGAGCTGAATTTTGCTAAATATAAAAGGTGGGGAAGACCCTCTAGGCAAAGGATATAACATAAGTCAAAGAAGTAAAATTAATGTATCTACAGATTTGTTTTGGGTCTGAGTGGCTTTTTTGGAACTCTTTTTGAGTCCCAGTTCAATTATAGATGTAGTCAATGTGTAACTAACCTTTCATTTTTTATTTTATTTTATTTTTAACGTCTTTATTGGCATATAATTGCTTTACATTGTTTTGTTAACTTCTGCTGTATAACAAAGTGAATCAGCTATACATACATCCCAATATCCCCTCCCTCTTGCTTCTCCCAACACTTTCTTATTTCTGCTTTTTAATCAATTCAGGAAGGCCGTATTTCCTTCAATGACAGATAGTTCTTATTTCACAAATTTTTGTGTGTTGTTCAGAAGGCTCCTTATATGTTTTATTAGAATTTATATATTAAAAGTAGCAACTCTGTAATATTCCATATGGTACAGAATCTGGACTTGGAAAAAAGATACCTAGGTTTAAACCATGGCTTTACAACTTAGTGGTTTTACAAGTTGTACATGATATTTAATCCCTCTGACCCCCATCTATAAAATGGAGATACAGGGCTTCCCTGGTGGCGCAGTGGTTGAGAGTCCGCCTGCCGATTCAGGGGACACGGGTTCGTGCCCCGGCCCGGGAAGATCCCACATGCCGCAGAGCGGCTAGGCCTGTGAGCCATGGCTGCTGAGCCTGCGCGTCCGGAGCCTGTGCTCCACAGCGGGAGAGGCCACAACAATGAGAGGCCCGCGTACCGCAAAAAAAAAAAAAAAAATGGAGATACAATAAGAAACTGTTTAAGTTTATTAAGTTTTTACTATACCTAGGCACTATGCTAAGTGATTTACCTGTATTAATCCAGTCTTTTCCACGTGTGTGATGTAGTTAGGTATTGTTACTATCTCCATTTTACAGATGAGACCAATGAAGTGCAGTGAAGCTACTTCACTGAAGTAGCTGTGTGACCAAGATAACACAGTGCTTATTATCCAATTTTACATTGTTGAGTTCTTACTCATTCAGCATGAATGAGCTTAAATTCATTCTTTTGCATACAGATCAAAGTAGAAGGTCTCCTCTGTCTTTAAGAAACTTGAAGCTGAAAACACATTTTTCATTGCTTGATGCATCAGGACAAGGGCTGTACAAACTGAGAGGCAGAGTTCGAATGACAGAAAATCTTGTATGCTATGTTAAGGAGTAACTGAGAACCATTAAGATTAAGCAAAGGAATAATACGGTCAAATTTACATCTTAACAAGATCTTTCAGATATTTACATGTATGAATGATGGATTGGGGTTTCTCTAGCTTCAGTTTGCTATAGAAATTAGGGAAATCCATTAAGAAGGGGTTCTAGTATCTGATACCTAAGCTCATGGGCCAGAGTGGTAAAATTGAACAGGAGGGGGTAGTTTTAAGAACTGAGAATGTTTGTGCTAGAGATTTTCAGAATGTTTGATCATAAATCCCTCCTTAATTTTCTCAAGTTACATGCAACAGCAGTTATTGCCAATTCCTGGAATCAATTTAGTGTAACGTCTCCAATTCAGAAGCAGAATCTTGGCTTCCCAATCAGAATTCACAGAACTCCTCTTTTGTATGCTTTTCCACTGCTTTTATATCATAGCCAGACCTCAGACCATTCCAAGAGCCAACTTCATCTTGAGTGTAGAATAGGGAGAAATACACACTACTTGTGTGGCCTGGTCTCCATGCTGCAGGGGAGAATTCCAACTGAATACACAATCTGGAAATCATGGGAGAGCTCCAGGCTGAGAAATAATTTACAGGTTTTCTGTATATAGATGCTATTGAAAGCCATGGGATTGGATGAAATAAGCAAGGGAGTAAGTATAGATTGAGAAGAAGCCAAGCTCTGACCTCACCAATGTTTAGGAATCTGTGAGATGAAAAAGAACGAGCAAAGGAGACTGAGAAGTAGGGGTATGTAACATAGGAGAAACGCAAGTAGAGACTGATGTCCTAAAGGCTAAGGAAGACTTTAGTCTCTTATTATTTTTTCCTGTAACATGACTTTTTGAAGAGACTGAGCCACTTGCATGCAAAATATTCCATATTCTGGATTTTTCTGATTATTTCCTTATTGTGTCATTTAACTTTTTTGGTTACACCACTTTCCCATTCTGACTCCACCCCCACCCCTTTGCTGTTTGTCCTGTAAAGAGCAGGCTAGGTCTAAATACTTGATTAGTTTTTGGTGAAACTTTTCTTTTTTAAACCATAGTCCTTTGTGGGAGACGCTTGTACAACATTTTATATCTTATTAGGTGTTATATAAAACCTAGATATTCCTCTATTATGAATGCTGTCAGATCACATGCTTGAAGGTTTTTTTTTTAATAAAATAGAAGAAAAATGCCATCTTTTATATGCTAATGAAAGTGATCCAGTGAAGAGGAAACACTGATGAGGAGGATAAATTGATTGCAAATTAGCAGAGTTCTGTCTTTGCATAAGAAAGAATAATGTACAAGCAGAGGTGCAGTACAATGTACAAACCTTAGGAACACAAATGATCACCCCAAGTGATGAGTCACAGGAAAAAGCAGAGAATGTGGGCACAGACACAGGTGGGTGGGATAATGTAGTGCTGTGCTAATAGAAACTTGTAAGAAGTTTGCTTTTTTTTTTTTTTTTTTTGGCGGTACGTGGGCCTCTCACTGCTGTGGCCTCTCCCGTTGTGGAGCACAGGCTCTGGACGCGCAGGCTCAGCGGCCATCACTCACGGGCCCAGCCGCTCCGCAGCATGTGGGATCTTCCCGGACCAGGGCACGAACCCGCGTCCCCTGCATCGGCAGGTGGACTCTCAACCACTGCGCCACCAGGGAAGCCCAAGAAGTTTGCTTTTGATTAGTTTTCTCTGTGAAGTAGGAGGCCACGATCATTAGCTGAGAGAAGGGTGGAGGAGGAGGCACTGTATCTTTGAGAAGAGAAATGAAGGTGCGAAATAGTTATAAAAGAGTGGGAGAGTGCATGGATTTGGAAATATTGAAAGCACCAAATAAGACAAGAATCATGTTTTGAGTGTGACAATGAGCCAGGAGCTTAAATCCTGTCAAGGAATGAAAAGGGTTGTAGGTGACTGCAACAGCAGAAGTACAGTCTGATAATATGTTATTGGAAACCTGGAATGAGCGAAGGAATGAACAATGATGAGCAATAAGCAATCCTACTTCACCTTCAGGCCAGTAGGAAGTAAAGTATGAGAGGGAAAACAGCTACTACTTGACAGCAGAGAAAGCAATGAAATGAATAAAGCAGCTGTTGAGCTTACCAAGAATTGATCTAGGATTTCACATATATGTCATCCTCACAGAAATCCTATGTAGGTACTGTTATAATCCTCACTTTATAGATTCAGAAGCTGAGGCACAGAGAGGTTAAATAAAATGTCATGCAGTTGATAAGTGAAAGAATCAGAAATCATAGTTCTCAATCTGATTTCATGATTTCTGTGAATCATGTTGATTCAGCTGCCTATGTACATAAAGATTATCCAAACCAAAATAGAGGTACAAATCATAGAATTATTTGAAATGAACTGAGCCCCAGAAGAATTGGTTGTAAGCATTAACCATGAATATGTCTTGTAATATATGCAGGCACAATTACAGACTCAGTATGAACACTCCTTTCTAGAATATTGATAAAACTCTTAGCCAGGAGTAACTTTAGTTAATGCCTTCATTATGGCTTGGGTCTCCATCTTTCTTTATGGTCCTTGCTCTTTGTTGCCACATCATCTGTGTCTATACTCCATGATGGTACAGATTGTACTAGTTGCTTTTAAGTTCTGTGGTACTTAAAGCTCAAAGAATTTGGGAACCCTATCTAAGAAGAATAATGCAAAGTTTTGAATGTAAAATTAGGCACACAGCCTTGGAAGGAACCTATGCACGTGAGGGGCCCTAAAACATAAGCTACATTGGTAAATCTGGTTTGGGATAATTCCTGCTGGTATTCTGATTGAAGAAAAGTTGCAGTTTCTCCTTTTTCAAAGACATGATACCACTCTTTAAAATATCAGCCTTCTATCTTGACTAGGACTTAATAACCATATTCTATTCCTTGTTCTATTTCTATTTCTGTTCCTAATTGCTCTTTCTCAATTTGGGTTAACTTGAGACTTATAAGAAATTGAAGTCTTCTGGGTAATTATTTTACAATATGAAAGTCCTCTGCTCTCAACAGTCATTCTTTCATAGTCTGAATCTTATATGCCATGATTTCAGGCAGGAGAAAGTATCTTTAGGCTGATTCTTTTTTTTTTTTTTTTTAACATAGATGACTCTTCCATCTTCAGAGCACTTTCCTCAGTAGTCTTAACTCTCTTGTCAGGAGATCTTTCTTCCTCTTCCTATCACTCCTAATCCATGCCTTGGCTACTTTCCTGAGTAACTGCTATTGAATTACTTCATGCTCTTGCTTCAAGTAATTGGCATGGTAGAAAAATTTTGAAATTTCAAGTTAGAGGATCTGGAGTTAAGTAATAACTTACCACTTACCAGCTATGTTATCTTGAACAACCACTTTGTATTCTGGCCTCAATAACGTGTAATCAAAAGGAAGACAATGCTTACCTTTGTGTAACACTCAGTCAGAAGTATCTTACAGATAATCCCACTGAACCCTAAATGTTAGAGCTCTTTGATCATAGGTATTCCAGATTCACAAGTAACTGCTTTATCCAACATGAGCCCATTGTTCAGAGGTAGCTGAGGCTGGATGGATTTCAGAAGCTGCAGCAGCAGATGGAGCCCCAATTCAGTGCTCCCCTCAGGCCTCTAGTTTGCTGGTCCCTCTCCTCCTAACCTCATGTTGAACTCGTGTTCCAATTTCCCCTCCTGAATTTTGACTTCAATGCAAGCACTCCAATTTATCAGGCACATTTTTATATACGTCAGCCTCAAAGGCAGATTTGGAATAGAGGCCTGATGGATATCAGGTTTCATTACCTTTTCTCCCACAAATTTCTTCTGTTCCTGTGTAAATATATGGATGCAAAGAGGTACACAAAGGACTCTTCTTGCTCAGTCCCACCAGTAACTGCAAACATGTATGTTGAAGGAAATGAAATGAAAAGTTAAAGGAAAGGTGAAAGTTCTTTCTTCATCTGCGTTGTCTGAGTTGAAAGCCAAGAAATGGTCTGTTAAACATATATACATACTTAAGTTTCTTAGTGGATTCCTGTTTCCAAGAATCAGTTTTCATTCTGAAGTTTTGGGGTAGAAAGGAATCCCTAGTGTACATTGTGATAGATAGTAAAAATCATAATTGTTGAAATCAACTGGTCCATGTAATGGTCCTAGGATTTGGCTCATAAAAAGCAGAGAAGGACAGGTTAACAGCATGTTCCCTGGCAATGGAATTTGTTGTTGTTTTTTTTTAAATAATCTGCAATTTTTAGTTTTCGACCTTCAAGGATCAATGTAGAATGTGTCCCTTTAAACAACAGATGAGGGACTCTTATTCAGTGAGATAATTATGGATTTGAAATTGCTATGTGCTTTATTAATGAACCCGAATATTTTTAGCTGTTGCAGGTTGTTTTCTCCGAGGCATACTTACACATAATCTACCCCAAATTGCAAAAGCTTCACTTGTGCTTAAAACACCAATTCATGCTCTTCCTCACTCTATTTTAATAATGGCCAGGACCAGAAATATGCATGTTTAGAGAAGTGGTAATTTTTTTAGTGTGAAAAAATAAAGTCACTTGGCTTCTATTATAGCATAAGTATTAATGTTTTGCCTAAAGAAGAAAAACTGTAAGTCAATATTATTTTCTCCTTGTGCTGAAACATGGAAGATCAAGTTTGTATATATTAATGTTGGTCTACTCCTCTCCCAACTACACATAATCTGTATTATTTTGTTGTGAAAATTTTATACATATATTACTATCAAATTCTTCAAGGAAAACAAGCCTGTAAGGAAACAGCTCTACTGTGTAGCAGATTTCCACATAAGTCATGTGGGTGAAGCTTGTCTGTGGTCTGACCTAACTCTTGGCAGAATGTCCTGGGGTTCTTTCTGGAAGAAGGGGAGATAAGCAGCCTGGAAAGGAGTTGGCATCAGCTTGTTTCTCATTAATCTCCCTAGTTTCAGTTGAGCCAGGACTTTTTGCTGCTCCCCTTTTAGGGTACATTTGCAAGCTTCTGGATAAGCCTTGGCTGGCTATACTTTAGAGTTAGCTCCTCAGTGGCAGAGTGACCTGAACCCATGCCATCTGTCATCTGGCCTCTTTGGTTTAATGTCATCTGTGGGACAAGAGATACAAGATGGCATTATGCTGATCTTGTGTTTCCTGTAGAAGTAATAAACTAAATCCATTTGAACTTGCTGTCTCCTTACCAGCCAAATCTATGGAAGAATGGCAAGACCACCCATTAGCTGCAGTAGTGACCCTGCAGCTTTATTAGCCTTTACACTGCTTCTGAGGGACTGCTCGGCCACTTGACAATGCCATACCCCATTAAAGCAATGTTCTGAAATCAAGCATTCAGTAAATGCCTATAGTTTATTTATCTTATAGGGTAGGAATGCTGTGTAGTGGGAATATATGCAACACAGGCATTTTCAGGATGTGTATGTTGATGTCATTTATTTCCATGACAGGAACAGCACAACGGGAACAACACTAAAAAATACCATTATCATACGAGAGGATAAAATAACACCATAATAGATATCATTTATTGAGTGTATACCAGATACATGGCTATGTTCCAAATCCATTACATGTGCTAACTGCTTTAATCCTAAAAACAACACTGTATTTGGTACTATAATTATCCTCATTTTGCAGATGAAGACACATGAGATTAAGTAACTTGTTCGAGGTCACATAGGTAGAACCCAGGTGAGAACCCAGGTGTTTGAACTCTAGACTCATTTTTAATTACTGTAGTATGTTGTGCCTCTACTTAATGAATGTGAAGTACACCAAACATTGCCATTTCAATGGCAGCTCAAAGAAGCTTCATGGCCATTCTCCTGGAAATAATCTGCTTCTAATATTAAATAAGTGGACAATGAGATTTTCTTTCCTTAATTCCAGAGATAATAAATTGCTTGTGCCTTCTAGTGAAACAAGACTTATACTTAGTTCCCATAAATATTATTTTCTTCTACAGATGGAATTTATATAACAGAATACATTAATTTCACTCTTCCTTTATTATATTTTGTTTATGATAGCTCCAGTATCCCTAGGGACTCTCTGTATATATAGTTGTGAGCTTTTATACATATACATAGTTGTGAGCTTTTACACTATATATATGTAAAAGCTGCCCCAGAATACCACCACTCTTTCTCATATAGCTTATAGTATGTAGGTTATAATTATGTCTTTCTTTAAGAGTCATATTTGGTGACAGCCTATTATAGATTTTGCAATTAGTAGTTACATTACTGGTTACATTTTATGATATGCACACATTCTATATCTTGTCCAAAGTGACTGTAAAAATATTTTATTTGAACCTTTTTGCTTCAGGTTAAGGTAGTTTTCAGCATGCTTCTAGGTACCAATTACAATGCTATCTTAACTATCTGGAAAGATCAACAAACTCTCAATTAAAATTGTCAGGTTCAATAATTTCATGACTATTGCTTTTGGCATTTAAAAAGACAATTCAGCGGCTTCCCTGGTGGCGCAGTGGTTGAGAGTCCGCCTGCCGATGTAGGGGAAACGGGTTCGTGCCCCGGTCTGGGAAGATCCCACATGCCGCGGAGCGGCTGGGCCCGTGAGCCATGGCCGCTGGGCCTGTGCGTCCGAAGCCTGTGCTCCACAACGGGAGAGGCCAGAACAGTGAGAGGCCCACATACCGCAAAAAATATATATATATAATAAATAAATAAATAAATAATGAAAATAAAAGTTAAAAAAATAAAAATAAAAAGACAATTCAGGAAATGTGTTTAGGTTGTCAATAGTTTAACTCTTGAGAATAAAAGCCCATATTTGTTCAACATTTGTGAAACACCATACTGTCATGATTCAGAGCTCCTAAATTAATCTCAAGTACTGTGGGTTCTGACAGTTCAAGTTCATGTGTGTGTGTTTTTTTTTACATGTTTATTGGAGTATAATTGTTTTACAATGGTGTGTTAGTTTCTGCTTTATAACACAGTGAATCAGTTATACATATACATATGTTCCCATATCTCTTCCCTCTTGTGTTTTATGATAGAATTGGTATACTACATTTTGCATTGGTCTGCACACACACACACAAAGCTTTTACTACTGTCAAATTTCAGCTCAAAATTTGTTTGGGAAATGTAACGTTTTTTATTTATTTTATTTTTTTTTTACCTTTTTATTGGAGTATAATTGCTATACAATGGTGTGTTAGTTTCTGCTTTATAACGAAGTGAATCAGTTATACATATAAATATATCCCAATATATCTTCCCTCTTGCATCTCCCTCCCTCCCACCCTCCCTATCCCACCCTTTTAGCTGGTCACAAAGCGCTGAGCTGATCTCCCTGTGCCATGCGACTGCCTCCCACTAGCTATCTATTTTAGATTTGGTAGTGTATATATGTCCATGCCACTCTCTCACTTTGTCCTAGCTAATCCTTCCCCATCCCTGTGCCCTCAAGTCCATTCTCTAGTAGGTCTGTGTCTTTATTCCCATTTTGCTCCTAGGTTCTTCATGAACTTCTTTTTTTTTTTTTTTTTTAGATTCCATATATATGTGTTAGCATATGGTATTTGTTTTTCTCTTTCTGACATACTTCACTCTGTATGACAGACTCTAGGTCCATCCAGCTCACTACAAATAACTCAATTTCGTTCCTTTTTATGGCTGAGTAATATTCCATTGTATATATGTGCCACATCTTCCTTATCCATTTATCTGTCGATGGACACTTAGGTTGCTTCCCTGTCCTGGCTATTGTAAATAGAGCTGCAATGAACATTGTGGTACATGACTCTTTTTGAATTATGGTTTTCTCAGGGTATATGCCAGGTAGTGGGATTGCTGGCTCGTATGGTAGTTATATTTTTAGTTTTTTAAGGAACCTCCATACTGTTCCCCATAGTGGCTGTATCAATTTACATTCCCACCTACAGTGTATGAGCGTTCCCTTTTCTCCACACCCTCTCCAGCATTTATTGTTTCTAGATTTTTTTGATGATGGCCATTCTGACCAGTGTGAGATGATATCTCATTGTAGTTTTGATTTGCATTTCTCTAATGATTAATGATGTTGAGCATTCTTTCATGTGTTTGTTGGCAATCTGTATATCTTCTTTGGAGAAATGTCTATTTAGGTCTTCTGCTCATTTTTGGATTGGGTTGTTTGTTTTTTTGATATTGAGCTGCATGAGCTGCTTGTAAATTTTGGAGATTAAGCCTTTGTCAGTTGCTTCATTTGCAAATATTTTCTCCCATTCTGAGGGTTGTCTTTTTGTCTTGTTTATGGTTTCCTTTGCTGTGCAAAAGCTTTTAAGTTTCATTAGATCCCATTTGTTTATTTTTGTTTTTATTTCCATTTCTCTAGGAGGTGGGTCAAAAAGGATCTTGCTGTGATTTATGTCATAGAGTGTTCTGCCTATGTTTTCCTCTAAGAGTTTGATAGTGTCTGGCCTTACATTTAGGTCTCTAATCCATTTTGAGTTTATTTTTGTGTATGGTGTTTGGGAGTGTTCTAATTTCATTCTTTTACATGTAGTTGTCCAGTTTTCCCAGCACCACTTACTGAAGAGTCTGTCTTTTCTCTACTGTATATTCTTGGCTCCTTTATCAAAGATAAGGTGACCATATGTGCATGCATTTATCTCTGGGCTTTCTATCCTGTTCCATTGATCTATATTTCTGTTTTTGTTCCAGTACCATACTGTCTTGATTACTGTAGCTTAGTAGTACAGTCTGAAGTCAGGGAGCCTGATTCCTCCAGCTCCATTTTTCTTTCTCAAGATTGCTTTGGCTATTCGGGGTCTTTTGTGTTTCCATACACATTGTGAAATATTTGGTTCTAGTTCTGTGGATTATGCCATTGGTAGTTTAATAGGGATTGCACTGAATCTGTAGATTGCTTTGGGTAGTACAGTCATTTTCACAATGTGGATTCTTCCAATCCAAGAACATGGTATATCTCTCCATCTATTTGTATCATCTTATAATGTTTTTTAAAAAATTGAATTTGTTGTAGGTCATTGCAAAAAATCTGAATTTTTTTATGTTTATTTAAAGTATATAATTCAGGAGAGCTTTAAAGTGATAAAATTATGGTATCCAAATTACCAGTAAATAATATTTTTGTAGTATATTGTTTTAGAATAACAGGCTTTAAGTTTTACCTAACTGCTATGTTCTAAAAAAGCTTAAACAGTCTTCTTCAAATCATAAACTTTCAATTCTCTAAAGACAACATAAAAAAATCTCAGAAATATTTTTGTAACATTATTTTAATTTAAAATCACTTTTTTTATTTGTGATCTTTCAAAGAAATTTAAGATATTAAGTAACCTTCCACTTAAGTTAGAAAGTCTTTATACTTCAAAAAATTTGTATTGTATATCTAAATTCAGCCCTTCTGTTCTATACTTATTAAATTAATTGAGTTTATATATTATGTAAATGACTGTGATTAATTAAATATATTACTAGGCTCTAAAGGGCTATTATCAGTTTTTATTCATTTTCTATATTCCAATTAATCATTTCAATTCAGTGTAATTTTCATTGCATTCTGGGCCTGTCAATGTGTTCTATGTGATTGTCTTTGATAATTCTGCTTACAAATTCTGCTTGCACTGTAACCAATATTTAGACCTGGTGTTTTAATTAGAGAAAGGCAATATTACTACTAAACTACGACTATGATGACTAGTACTACCACTTTTACTACTATTTGTCATTTATTCAGTAAATACTATGTGCCCAGCCTGGTTCTAGAGAATTTAAGTCTATGATTTCTAATTCTCACTTAGTATAAGAAATTTTTCTTAATTCACTGATAAGAAAACTATGGCACAAAGTTGACTACTTGCCAAAAATCACTTGACTTGCAAGTAACAAAGCTGGATTTGAAGCCAGATGAATCTGATTCCAAAACCCATTCTCTCTATGTGTAGAGTTGTCATATGAAGGAGCAACTTGGTTGCTGACTCTGTTGAGGCTTCAAAGAGTGGCATTATCCTGGGTGGTTAGTCCCCTAATTCAGCACCAGATTGCAGGGTATGAACTCAACTTTTTTGAAGCCCTCTCAGTGTATTTACATACCAGGCAAGATTGTTAAATATATGTATTAGTTTATTGGAAGAGGGATATATTTCATTCCAACAGTTGCACTATTCATTGTCATTATCGTGTTCTTTCTGACATCAGATTGCTAGTTATACCAAATCATTAATCACAACATTGCTCGGAGATCTAAGAGTCAGAGCAAAATGAGATAAACAGGCTGGAAGGATATTTCTCCTAGGCCATGCCAGAGCTTTTAATGGCCCTCTCCCCCAACTTCCTCCTCCCAAAATACATACATACACACAGTTATGAACAACTTCAGGGTGAACCAAAGACCTCTGTTGCAAAGGTCCTGTGTATCTGTTCACCACAGACAGCTAAATTCTTTTTCTTAGAATTTATTTTTCAGAGTTCCAGTTAACTATTTCAAAAAGTATTCTATTTCAAACCAAGATCTATACAAAGTTAGAAATTAAAATTAGTTTTAGTTTAAATCCCATTTTCTGTATGCCTCTTAGATGCCTGTCTCCAGGATTGGAATTTTAGTGTTTCAAAAACCTCTTAACAACTAACTTAGTACAGTAATGTTACCTTTTACATATGGCTCTTCATTCATTCCCAGATGCTTATGTTTAAGTTTTTAAAATACTCAACTGTTACAGTCATGGTTCAGCATAAAAATTAAAGTTGTTGAATTAATTCATCTCCCAAACTGACCGATTAGATATAATCATAAACATAAAGAGGGAACCATCTCTATTCACATTTCCTAGGGTAAGAAATAGCAATTGGTCTTATTGAATCTATTTTTAAAAATATATACCTAGTTTGAGAAGAATATAGAACCTAGTTTGAGATTAATACTCTAAAGCACTATTTTAACTAATACAAATTTACTGAGTATCCATTCAATTACACCAATTATGGGCTGACCGCTCTGCTAGGCAATTGGGATATAGTGTCCCAGAGCAATGATAAGTTCCTTGACTTCAAAGGGCAAACAGTCTAAGGAAGATATAAACAGGTAAATAGGCAATTTTAATAGAGTGTAATAAATGCCCTAAAAGAGGGGTGACTTCCCAGAGGAAATGATCTCTAAAGGAAACTGAGGGATGAGAAGGCATTAGCTATGTATGGATGGGGAGGATGAGTGTGAATGAGGGAGAAAAAAAATCTACTGAGGGGTAACAGCTTCTGCAAAGAGTGGGTATCAAGAAAAAGCAGAATACGTCTGTGGTACTGTTGACAAGCCATTTGGCTGCTGTTCACAGAGATAGGGCACAAAGAAAGCAGAGAAGGCTGTGGATTGAGAAGTTGGAGCAAATACCTTTTGCTTGGGGATTTGAGCTGCTATGGTATGTACAGTTGGAGATGTGTGCTGGACAGCAGGATATACAAAGCTGGAGATGGATAAAGAAAACTAGATTGGAAATAAATTTGAGAATCATAGATTGATCAATGAAATGAAATTTTCAGAGGAGGTATAGGAACTTAAAAACCTGTTATATTTTCAGCATTCTAGAGAAAAGTAGAAACTGTCACAGACCTTACCTTTGACAAATTTATATTATGAATGTTAGACGGGAGATGAACCAAAAAGTTAGTGCCAAAGTGAGTGTACTAAGAGAAGTCCTAAGAAGATAGAAATTTGTATGGATTGAAACTGTCATGGAAGATTTTTGAAGAAATAAGACTACATATATGTAGTAAATGTCCAAACTAGAACATGTTAAAATGTCATTTTGACTAGGGAAACGTCTAAATATCTAAAGTATGAACATAATATTCTTAATTTTGTCTCCAGGAAGCTTTTTGGCTGGATTTAACAAATAATATTCAGTAAATGCTCCTCCTATTTACTTTTAAACAACAACTTGCTTAACATTCATAAACTGTGTTGAAACTTTAACATTTAGAAGTTGTACAGAGTGGTCACATTTTATGCAAGCATATTTTGTGTTCCTAAAGACATCACAATTCAAACTCTTAAATCATGTGCACATTTCCTACAGTAATAAATGAAGAGGTGAGAGCATAAATTGTTAAGTCTAAAATAGTAGTGATTTTTTTTCACTTTAATGCTGCTTTAAAACTTTTTCAGCATTTTTATAATATTTTGTAGACTGCTATCTCCTAAATTAACAAAGCATATTGTGGTAGTTAGGCATATTTGTTGTATTTTGCCACATATAATTTCCATCCTAAAGTTTCTTTATTTCCTTTTTTTAAAAAAAAATTGACATTAGCATAACCACAACTTAATGAACACTTGGATGCTTGAAAGAAAATTTTATAAGATAACGAAACATGTAAATTATAATTAAAGTGACTGTTAGAATAATAGCAAAGTAATGGTGGAGCACCCTTGCTTCACCAGAGACTGTTCCCAGTTCAGAGCCTGAATGATGATTTAAAGACGTACATCCTAGAATTCCTCTACGTTTGTCCCTTTGATAAGCCTCTTCATCAGAACCCAAATAGAGTAAGGGATAGGAGAACAGAGCATGGTGGAAGAAGGAAGACGGAAAATTCAATGAGGTAAGGACAGAGAGATGAGGGTAGACTATATCATGTAGAGCTTTGTTGACCACTACAAGGACTGGTTTTACTCAGAATGAGATGGAAAACCATTAAAGTGTTCTGAACAAAGGATTGTCAAAGGCATGAACATATAGGGATCCTAGAATGTCTATCTCTAAGGATCATTCAGACTCTGAGTTGAGAACAGACTCCAGGGGAAGAAGAGTAGAAGCAGAAAAAGTGGTGAGTTTGCTACAACAATAATTAAGGCACTCCAGCCACAGTGATCTCCTTGCTGTTTCCCCAAATGCCAAACAGATTCCCATTGTATTTGTTATTCTCTCTGCCTGTGGTACTTTTCCCTAAATAACTGCATACTTGCTCCTTTACCTCCTTCAGATCTCTGCTCAAATGTGATTTCTCAGTGAATACCCTTCCTATGTCTCTTCTCTAATTTGCTTTTTCTCTTTAGCAATTATGACCATCTGATCTATTGTTCGATTTACTTATTTTTCTGTCCTTGTTTGTTTCCTGTCTGCCCTCACAGGAATAGATGCTTCATGAAAATAAGGATTTTCATCTCTCTCTCTTATTTTCATGGCTGAATCTCTAGTACAAAGAATAGTGTTTAGTACATACTAGACAATCAATAGATATTTGTGAGATGAATCAAAGAATCTCATTACAAGCACTCCAGAGTATTTCTCATGCAAAGCATAGTGTACCAAAGGATGGCAGGCGTTTCCAGTTAAAATAAAGGGGGAAGGTCATGTGACATCAAAATAAACATGGTTTACAACCAGTTTGGTCCACAGCTTTGAAATTGTGAGATTCTTTATTATTTTTTAGTTGAAATATTTATGTAAATTTAAATTATATAAAGTGAGAATTTATTAATATTTGTATTAAGATATTTCAAATTTGTATAATTCAAATTTATATAAAATGAAATTCTACACAAGTCATCTGCTACAAGATTTTCTCCTTTTAATTTTTGCTTTAAAGAGCACTTATTCCATAAAGAAATTTAAGCAAAAAAGCGCACTAACAAAATGAAAACAAAAACCTCTATCTTAATAGCAGCAGTAGTGGAGAAAAAAGGAGCAAAGAAAGAAAAACAGAGCATAAAAAACACTGGTAAAGGGAAAAGAAAAATACAGGCACTTTTAGATGGCAATATGCCAGAACAATACTCAAACCATGTGTATAGAGACCATTTTCTTTCAGTTAGTTTTAGAACACATGATTTTTGCTTGGCAGATTAATTTTTTTTTAAAGTTTGTAATCGGCACTGTCTAAAAATATACACTGCAGGATCACAATATTTTTCCCTTCCTAATAAATTTTTTTCAAAAGAACACTGATCTCAAACTCTGCTCAGAACTCATCTACTGTAGAATCAGTAGTGTTGCTATGGAGAAGTCAGGGAGGGATAGTCACCACTCTCCAGCTGGTCCTATAATTTATAATTGCCTGGCATGTTGCCCCATACTTCAGTCTCTCCCCTAAATTCTTATGATTTACTAGTTACATCCCATTAAGATACAAGACAGAGAATGTACAGCTATGATCTTCAAGGAATCTTCAACCCATCCACTGTGCCTAAGAAACTGGTACAGAGAAGACCAGGGAAGTGGAACCATTTCTTATTCACCATCATGCAGACGTTAGTTCTCTTAAAATAAAAATTCTGTGTTTATATATCTGTCATACCCAGTTGGTAATGCCTCTTAAGGACATGAGGAACGTAATGAGATGAGACAACTCTTAGGAAAACCAAGGGCATTGTACAATTGTTTTTGCAGATTGCACTTCATGCCTGCAAAACCTGATTAAGTTTCACATTCTTTGTGGGCTTTCCTCAACCTCTGCAGGCAAAACTGGTTATTCCATTCACAGGGCTCCCATTGAAGTTGTTCATATGTGTTTTTAGAGCACATAGCACATCACATAGAAATTTATTTAATCTGTTTATTTCACTCCTCTAGTCCCAGCAAATAGCACAGTACCTGCTATGCATTAGAATTTCTATTCATCTCTGTGTTTAAACTGTAACATTTTAATTCACAGTGCTATATTTTGGATGCTTACATTTCTGTCACTTAAAGGAAATTTGGATTCTTATATTTTGTATTGACAAATTATTCTGTATTCAGTGTTGTTGTCCAGTAGACACAGGAAGGCACATTTGAATTTAATTTCATTAGCTAGAATCTGTAATGGGAGTATATAATGACTCAGCGTGTGTTGTTTCCCACAACAAATGCCACACCAGAACCAATGCTTCATACCTAGTTTGAATACAAAAGCCATCTCCAAAGCCAATAGTCTGTTAAGGATCATGCTTTGGAACAAAACATACAGCTGGCACTATTAATGTTTAGCCATCTTGCTTCTGATTGTTTGAATTATTTTTAGATTTCTGGACTTTATGTGTGTGTACATGTGTGGAATCCTAAGTGCTCATTCAAAATTCGACTACTTTTTTCTGAAGATATTTTTTTCTAACTCTTTTATCTGTTAATATCAAGAAGATAGCAACTAATTAGTTAACTAAAGTGGCAAAACCCAAGATAGTTCATTTCCTTGGATTAATTTGGTACATTCCATAGAATGTAAATACTCCCTATCTTTCCTGTAAGGAATGTTTAGAAAGGTATTTAGCAACCAGAAGGTGTACCTGCTGGCATATATGTAGTCTCAGGCTGGGACTCTAGCTCCTGATTTTTGTATTCACAGATGTAGAATCAAGGCTTACCTACATTATGAGTGGCATTCCTCAGTCATTCTATCCCCTTGAAACCTTAGAAGTTGAGCTAAAACTTTCCATTGTGAAGTTATTTAGAAATTGTTAAATTGTTAGCATATTGATTTGTTTCTCTTGACATATTTAATTTGCAAAAATATGTTTCACTCCATAGTAAATCCTCTCACATCTTAAAATCTCACCTAAAATGCCACATTTTTCAAAAATTAGTTATAGTTTGCTTTACAGTATATGAATGTAATTATTGAGTACTTAGCATGGTGCATTTTAATACAGTTTGAGGAGGAAAGCATGAGGCTTTTTCCTGAATTGAAATTGTGACATAACATACATTGAACAAAGAGAAGGCCTGAAGTCTACTCCTTTCATCCTCTGGAGTATAGCTAAGAGATGAGAATCAGAAGATGATGCTCAGCTGATGAAGGGGCAGTCAGACCTAGGGACTTTCCTTATGAGTTTTGTTTTGTTTTTGTTTGTTTTGTTTTTTAGGGACAGGGGAGGCATCTGTTTCAGGATTTCTGCAGAACTGGAGAAGTACTAGTCAAAATGGCCTTTGGCCACTTATTAGTTATTTAGATCATGTTATACAATTGTTCTTCATCACCACTAAGAAGGGAAGAAGTGGTGAAATCAACAACAACTTGGATTTCAAACAGCTGGGAAAATCTCATATTTACCACTACCATTTCAAACTTGATGGTCGGAACTAGGGAAATATCAGAGAATCGGGATTATGTATGTTACCCAAAGGACAGAGATTCTGAGAGACCAAAACATTCCTTTACTTTTTTTGTTGAGGCTCCTTCATAGTGTTACTTTAAGTGTGAGAAACAGGGACATCCCTCTGCTCACAAAGGCTGTAACTTAGAGCTTAGGGCAGGATCAACACATCATGCCAGAAATTATTTATAATAAATGCCAAACTTATTTATGACTCTATTTGTGGAGATGAGCCTTGGAAACAGTTCTTAAGCGCTTCACGACTTTTTGAATTCAAAGAGAAATGTGGTAACCACCCCTGAAACCCCACTTGAAAACAATCATTTAAATGAAAAGTTGCATGTTACAGTTTGGAAAAAAATATTATTGGTTTTGGAGAGTTTAAGTGGGAATAAATAACAATCTTCAGCTGAAAAATTGTGGGTTTTTTTCAATACCTGAACTTATCTAACATATTCCTTAGACATTCATTATATTATACACTTCCCTCTTTAAACGTGCCCTTTTATATGCTTTAAAATTTTTTGCGTACTATAACATTTGGGTCATATAGTTCAGTAGTAGGGGACACTCAATAGCATAGAAATCACCCTAATCACCCTAATATTTAAGAAACCATGTGTCCCTTATTTGCTTCCTTATCCTTCATTTAAAAATATTAGAAAGACTGTGCTCACTCTAAAGTAATACAGAAAAACAAAGAGGAAAATGAATAAAGAAGCTGTTTGCTCCCATCTCTTGCTTCCATTCTTCTGCAGTCCCAGGAGAGAACTTTATTACTCTTATGCTTAATCTAAGACTATTTTAGATGAAAGATATTGTATTTTAATCTCTGAGTAGGAAAACATGTTTTGAACATCGCTGATACCATTTTTTCACTAAATTTTAAAATAATGAGCCATTTATCTAAAAACTACAATAGAATTTGTTGCTATATTCTTATAGTACTTTTTCTTATATGTATGTTGTTTCATAGTAGTAATCATAGTACATGTGGAATCCAAATCTGTGTCTTCACTTATCACATTAAAAATCACACAGATTTTCCCAAGTAGCTTCTTTATTAGTCTAGCTTTAGGATACTAGAATATTAAGTCTTCAGAATCTGAGATGACTTTTGAAAACCCTGCTTAGCCTCTATGTCTGTACTATTGTAATGTAAACACGTTCAAATCTTATGTTCAAAAATAACCTAAAAACAAAAATAACAAAAACAAAAAACAAAACAACTTCCACAAACCTCAACAACAGAAAACCTTTCTTTAAACCTGTCACTGCTGTCTATCCTTGTATCTTTCTACCTCCCTTTACAGCCAATATCATTAAAGTCCTTGTCTTACTCTTTTACTCCCCAACCTCTTAACTACCCAAAGCAGTGAATTTTTAGTATTCATCTTAATTTAACTCTCTCTGACGTTTAATACTACTGAGAATTTTTTTCTTGAAACTATCCCCTCCCTATTCTTCCATGATACTACCTTCTGTGAATGTCCCTTTTGCCTCCCACTTAAATTCTGATGCTCCGTGAATTCTGGACTTAGTTTGCTCTTCTTCTCAATTCATGTAGTCCCATGACTACAAATATGTCTAGCTGCTTAGTGGACTTCTCCTCCTGATATCCCATAGACATACTAAATTCATCACGTACAAAAATAAATTCATCAACGTACACAAAGCCACTCCTCCTTCTATAACTTTTACTTTCAATCTCCTCTTCCTCCATCGTTTTAGTTCAAACTTTCACCATCTTCTAGTTGACACACTACAATAAATATTCTCTAGGTTTTTGTCCCTTTAGGAACCCAGGGATATAATCCATTCCCCATAGAGCTGCCCTAATGGGTTTCTCAAATCTGATAATATTTTTCTCTCCTTAAAACTCTTCAGTGGGTCTCCAGTGCCTATGTGATAAAATCTGAATTTCTTAGAAAGGCATATGAGCTACTGGTTCTTCTAACTATGTCAATCTCATTTACCCATTTGTGCTTTCATTTTAGCAGTTCCCTTGGCCTGGAATCTATTTTTCATATATTGTAATCACTTATTTGATTCAGATCAAGGATAACCTATTCCATGAAATCTTCCCTGACATTATTGTCTCATTGATACTTTAAAATGTATAATTTCCTCATTTTTACCATCCCAGGCCATTGCACAAACTTGTATCACACTACAGATTACACATTCGTGCACATACCAGTTTCCCTATCTGTCTGTCCTCTATACTACATATTATATGAGGATAAGGAACTTATCCTAAAGGCCTAACATAGTAATTGGTATGTCTATAGGTATTATTTGTTAATAATATTATTTTTAATAAGTAAATTAACTTTGCACAGTAGACTCTAAATAACTGTGTAGGGAAGGAAGAAACCATGAAAGGACACTGCCAGGTTATTGGAATTCCTCCACAGTTTTGCACTGAAAATTGTGTATTTGATTTAAAAAATAGTTTGAGCTTATGTCTTGGTAAAAGAATAATTCTGCATGGCAATAATGATTACTGTGATTTTTCACAGTAAAAAAATGAATATAGAAAATGCATTAAAATTGATTTTTTAAGGTGAAAAATAACAAATCCCAAATTAAATTCTTCAAGTGAAAAAATTTTAAGGCACTCTTGATCTGTAAAAAAACTTTAACAAGCACTAATCTGTACTTGGACACATGCATGCAGTGTATTTAGAGTCTAGAAAGTGAAAGCCAGTTAAGTATCACTGTTGTCTAAGAAAAGCAAAGGCAAGGGAAAAAACCTGACTTTATACAAGTAATACTAATGGTTCTCATATTTTCAGTGGTGGCATAAGGAAATTAATAACTCTTTACACTCTAATTTTCACCCCCTTCTAAGAATCCAAGCACTAATTACCTATTTGAGAAAAAGAAATCTGACAAAGCATTTCTAAAGAACAAATGTGGGGACTTACCTGGTGGTCCAGTGACTAAGACTCCACACTCCCAACGCAATGGGCAAGGGTTCAATCCCTGGTCGGGGAACTAATGTGCTGCATGCAGCATGGCGTGGCCAAAAACAAACAAAAGAGCAAATGTGTTATTAATACTGCCAAGTCATAAAGGAATATTAGAAGTGTTCCTAAATATATTAAATCTTATTAACATATTTTACTATATTTTACAGTTTTAGATGCCCGTTTCAAAAAAATTTAATATCTCTGAAATTAGTACATATCTCACAATCAATGGCTACTATAGATTATTCAAAACATTTTTGCTTTCTTGTAAACATATAAAATAATGATGCCTCTTACAATCAATGGTGTCTTAATTTGATGAAATACAGTAGAAATTAGATATGGAACAAAGTGCACTCAATTAGCTGATAAAAGCTAAAAAATAAAGTAAGTTCACATATATGACAGAAAAAAGTGATTGATTTGACTACGGCAGTTTGAATGGCCCCACACCCTCCTATGTGAACACAATCACATATTACCATTATTTTTCCTCTGGTAATAATTTAACATATGGGAAATATATTTCTGCTTAATGCTGTACCTTACGTGACTTAGCATACCATGTGTTTAGGTTCGAAACTTTCTAAGTTTTTTTGAACAATACAAGTCAAGTTTATTTTAATCACTTTCACAAAACAATTTTAAAATAACCCATGGTGCCTTCCAGCATAAAAGAAGAGATTCAACTGCAATGCAAATCTTAAAAATAATTGCAAACATCATTAGTCATAGACATTTTTCAAATTTCCCAGCCAAGTTACTGAAAAACATTTTACCTGTTTATCTGAAAATATATGACTGTGTGCAATAGACGCTACCAGGTTTTGTTGTTGTTGTGTTTTTTTTTTTTTAATCCCAGTAATGGAGATTAATGATGCATAGGCTGGCCTGTTTTTTTAGTGAGAAAAATATTAAATTCAGTGGGTATCCTTGGTCTACTGAATTCCTCACTGTAGCTATGACTCTTATCACCTGAGTCCAGTACACATATCTCTCCTACTCCAATCCAACCAAAGCCACATTCATCAAAGTATTATTTTCAACTCAGCAAAGAGTTTCATATTGGTAACTCAAATAGATTTCTTAATCTGTAGGTTTAAATTTAAAAAAATATATTTTATATGAGTAGGATTTGCTTTTCACAAAATAAAGACATCATAATAAACAGCATGTAGACTGGAGACTGCACAGAAAATATTTATATCCTATAAAGAGCCCTGAGGGCCTATTCTCCAAAAATGTTTCCCTAATGCTCTGCTAAATTATGTAATGTTTTCATATTATTAATTCCTGTGATTTAAAGATGACCTCTCAGTTAAAATCAGAGAGAAGAGACATTATCACATGATTAATAGTGATTATTTAACATTGATTATTTTGTAGGAAATTCATATTAACAAATTTAGGCTTTGTAAGTTAGTGACATCAGTTATCAAGAACATATATTCATTCTAGACCAAATAATAAAAACAAGGTGCTGTGCTTATGTTAAGGTAGGGAAAAGTGTCCTTTCTTCACTTCCACAGAACATTGCAAACCCTGAACTCTGAAGCAATACTTTTCTAACTCAAAATCTCAAAAAAAAATTTTTTTATGAATGTAGCTCATTCAATCTTCTCCTCTATTCTTCATCTTCTGCAACCAACTTAGTGACATTTTCCTTTCATACACACCTCAAAAAAACATTTTTCCCCCTACCGTACCAGATACACAACAAAAGAAACCCTACCTCTAACTAGATGTTACACAAAGTTTTTCTCATACTGGGTCTTTTAGTTCTCAGAACCTGTCATGGGCCCCCCATAATGTTTTCAGACACTTTCCTTCTGTGTGGGATATTCTTTCTTCCAACCTGCCTTCTACCATCACCCTTAATATCCTAATTTCAGTCCTTCAGAGAAGCGTTGACTTTACTCAGAAGAACAGTCAGGGCTTACAGTTACATGTTTTCACATACTATATGTTTATTTGAATGATTATGTAGTAAACATCTGTCTTTCCACTGGAAAGTAAGTTACATGAGGAGCTCCAACACTCTGCCTCCCATATGCAGTACAGAATAAGAATTTAATAAATATTTATCAAACGAATCAATCAGTTTTTTTCCAAATTAGAGTATATTATTATCTGCTTCTAGCCATTTTAAACATCTTAGTATACATTACCTTCCATGGTACTCTGTTAAGCTTGTATTTATTATGACAAATGTTTCACAGACACATATTACATTATGTGTGCAATTTGTCATAGCATCTGACTGAAACCCTAGCATTGCCCTGATGCAGTAAGTCACAGATTTGTGTTTGTTCAGTGACAGCTGAATACTGTCCATAAATATCACTCTGGTGGGAGATGATGGCTATTTTTCAACTCAGATTTATCACTTGGATTTTAGGACTTCCTTTACTCAAACTCCTCTTTCCTGTGTAGTTGATGGTTTTTGTCTTTTTTTTTTTTAAGTAACCTTACCTTCCTACAATCAAATAGCCATTCCTCTCCTCTCTTGAGGTTAGCTGTTGTGCTGCTAGTTCCTCTTCTCAGTTAATTTTAACATATCTTGAGAGTATTCAGTAACAGTTTGCCAATACTCATATCTTCTCACTTTAAGATGTGCCTTGTAAAAACTTGCTGTGCTAGTTATGTCATATACAATGAAAATGTAGTTTGGGTATTTTTCCTGGACATTCATGAACAGTGCAGCCATGACTATTTGTGAGACTTATCTCTGATACTTCCAGATGACATTGTTTCCCTTATTCCTTGCACCATCACAGCCACCCAATGCTGGAAAGAACCGTAACAGTGTTATTTAATATCAAGCCATTTTCTTCCTTATTTGGACCCTGAAACTGCATCCCTTGGGGACCAGAGGTGGTGCTTACATGTGGAGAAAACATCATATACAAAGACTTAGAGTGTGACACTGTGGCAAAGGGCCAGTAGCTCAGGATAGGTGAATTACAAGGTCCATGGGAAAGAATGGTGGGTAATAGCTAGAAAGGCAGCGGTAACATCATAAATGGCCTTGTTTGGCATTCTGTGGATTTGATTTGCTGATAGTATTTGTTAGGCAAAAGGTACAGGATCAGATTTGCATTTGGAAAATATCATTCTTAGCTTGTTACACAACAGACATAGAAGTATGTTCATTGCTAGACGGGGGCAGAAGGTCAAACTATGGAAAGTTATTGTTAATTTCAACATTCGATCCTGTTCAATTCCACTTGGCAAGCAAGACTGCTGTAGCCTAAGGGTGGAAAGAAAGCTTATACAGGGCAAATGTTAGTACTACATTGAGTACTGGGGAGCCAGTGTTTGGTCTACTTTAAAATTAAAAGGTAAAATCAAAGATGAGGTTCCATGTAAAAATAAGTTTATTAATCACCTAGCTTCTGGAGTTTGGCACTGTGGCTAAATAAGTTCCTCTGAAACTTATTGTTAGTAGAAAATTTTATTTTATTAAAACTCATCAAAAAATAAACTTGTTCATTTTCTTGTATAGGTAGAACATTCTGAACAGATTTTTATCATTTTATGTTTCAAGATCTTTCCATGATATGAGATTATCATTCTGAACATTAATAACTATGTATAATGGAATGCAGATTTATAAATTATATGTGGGATGAATGTATTCTGACCTCCAAGACATACCACAGCCTGCACAAAATAATCCTCTTAATTTTTAATATAATGTCCTTAAATAGTGTGTGCATCAGTTAAAGTGTAAATAAAAAAGTGAACCAACTACCAGTTTATCTGGGATGGTCTCAATTTACAACTGCTGTGTGGAATAATTATTAATAATGCCTCCTTTCATACTAAAAGAGTACTTTGATCTGGAAGAGAAATTATATGTTCACCCTTTTAACACCATAGGCGATGACTGATAAATAAATCCCAGGGTAAATCCTAGCTCTGATACACACCATTTGTTCAGTTTTAGCAAGAAAACTCACTTCGGTGTCTTCATCTATAAAACTGGAGAAAATAAGTTTTACCTTGTAGATTTGTGCCTTGTAGATTTGTACCTTTATGAAGAATAAATGCAGAGTTGGCTTTATGGTTGTGAAACCCATGCAGTCCCACAGTGGGGGGCTTCATGCTGAGAAGGGCCATGCTTGGTTTAATGCTCTACTGATCTCTTGAAATTGTTAACATGTTTTCAACAAGTGTAGTATATTTTCCTTTTGTACTGGGCCCCATAATTTATGATGAGTCCTGATTAAATGAGAAATGTGCTAATTTAATCCAAATTTTCTTCCTTAATTCTTCTGTTCTCGTTTAGGTCCTGATTTTATTTTCACCAAGTAGAAAATCATTTATAGTCATTTTATAATGCAAATGTCACTGGAAATATTCAGTAAACAATCTATAAGAGGTATAGAAAAGTTTTATTTGAGCCAAACAGGATTATAGTCTGGGAGACAGCCTCTCAGATAACTCTGAGGAACTGCTCCAGAGAAGCATGGCTTTCAGCACAGTTTTATATCTTTTCAGAACAAAGAAAGTCAAGCAAGTTGGGGATACATCCCTTCAAGATTTAAAAAAAACAAAACAAAACAAAACAAAAAAACAGATCAGCATGTGTACAGCAAGTCAGTATGTCATTGGCACCTGTGAAGGGAGTCTTATTACCAAAGGAGTACCAGCATTGGCATCCCAGGAAAGGAGGCATTTAATCTTTATTTTTAACATGGGCATTCTTTGCTTCTGGTTAGTGTACACTTTTTTTTTAAATGATTAAAGCAGATGTACAATGTATGTCTGGTAAGCCACAAACAGGCTGTTTTAATTAGTACAAAATTCAAGTTAAATAATGTATAAGCCAGAATGATTTCCCCATACCCTAATATGTGAACATTTCTTCCATTAAAACCAACTGAAAATTAAAATATAACAAAAGCAGGTTATTGTTCATATGAAAGGAAAACTTCCTTTATATTTTGCACTAAAAACCAGTGTTTATAGTAGAAGGCACTTACTACCTATTCAAATTTTGAGAACATTACAATAAATTATTAGTATATTTTGAAGTAAATTATCATTTGGCCTTTATTTGGGGGGGCGTGTTATATTCAGTTAAAATAATTTTAATATCATAAATAATTCTCCATAATTAGAAAGAGTCCTCTGGCTATTCATACCTATGTGTCTTTCTACACCTGGATAGTCACATTGGGGACAGTATAAATATCCTAAACTATTTTTCTTTGTATACAACATGATGCCACCGTTAGTACTTATACTTAAAATATTCATAATGATAGCTTTACTGTATCGAGCTCTTGTTGTATGCCAGTTTCCTGCTAAATGCTCTACATGTATTATCTACATATAATAATACACACACACACACATACACACAAACATCCCTATGAAGAGGCTATTATTATTTCCATAATAATAATTACAATATTGAGGCTTAGAGAGACTAAATAACTTGCCAAAGCCATATAGATAGAAGATAGAGCTTAATTTTGAAACTAATCTCTGAATTTTAAAGCCTGAGCTGCTAATCAGTGTTTCAGTATTTTGCAAGTTGGCATTCAAGTACATATTCTCAGAATTACATGATTCTATAACATAGTTTAAAACTGTCTGCATTCCCTAATAAATAATCTAACTGATAAACATATATGTGTATTCTGGATCATCTGTATGACCTGGGAACTTTTGTCTCCATGCCCCCACAGGCATGCCTAGATTCTAATAAGCTAGTGAGGAGGAAACGAGGCAGATTTAAAATGTAAATGATTCCTCTAAGATCAGGAACAAGACAAGGATGTCCACTCTCGTCACTTTTATTCAAAGTTTTGGAAGTCCTAGCCACGGCAGTCAGAGAAAAAAAAGAAATGAAAGGAATCCAAATTGGAAAATTAGAAGTAAAACTGTCACTGTTTGTAGATGACATGATACTTACATAGAAAATCCTAAAGATGCTACCAGAAAGTTACTAGAGCTTATCCATGAATTTGGTAAATTTGCAGCATACATAATTAATACACAGAAATCTCTTGCATTCCTATACACTAACAGTGAAAGATCAGAAAGAGAAATGAAGGAAACAACCCCTTTTACCACCACATCAAAAAGAGTAAGATACCTAGGAATAAACCTACCTAAGGAGACAAAAGACCTATACTCCAAAAACTATAAGATACTGATGAAAGAAACCAGACATGACACAAACAGACGGAGAGATATACTATAGTCTTGGATTGAAAAAATCAATATTGTGAAAATGACTATACTACCCAAAGCAATCTACAGATTCAGTGCAATCCCTATCAAATTACCAATGTCATTTTTCACAGAATTAGAACAAAAAATGTACAATTTGTGTGTAAACACAAAAGACCCCAAATAGCCAAAGCAATCTTGAGAAAGAAAAATGGAGCTGGAGGAATCAGGCTCCCTGACTTCAGACTATACTACAAAGCTACAGTAATCAAAACAGTATTGTGTTGGCACAAAAACAGAAATATAGATCAATGGAACAGGATAGAAAGTTCAGAGATAAACCCACGCACCTATGGTCACCTAATCTATGACAAAGGAGGCAAGAATATTCAATGGAGAAAAGACAGTCCCTTCAATAAGTGGTTCTGGGAAAACTGGACAGCTACATGTACAAAAATGTAATTAGAGCACTCCCTAACACCATACACAAAAATAAACTCAAAATGGATTAAACACCTAAATGTAAGGCTGACGCTATAAAACTCTTTAAGTATTATTAAAATAGAAATAATTTAAATCAATATTGGCAGTGTATGAATTTTTTGTTTTTGTTTTCCCTGAAAGGTCTTGAAGGAGCTTTATTGGGTGACACGTCATGTGACTAATTGATTGTTAGCATCATATCATTAGTTCTTATTATTTTATGCTTTGTTAAAATAGTATTATTATTATTGATATTATACTGACTGCTCCATCTTGATCATTTTCATTTCCTCATTAGGTTTTTTTTCTTTTACCTGATTTTTGTTAATATTTAAGTATTTAAACAGTAAAGTATTTAAAGGTAAAGAATCATTCTAAAATGAAATTGATCTCTCCCCTTTTTGTATACTTTAAAATAAATAAATTATAAATTTAAACATAATAAATTAATCAGAGATCTACAAACTTAAAATACATCCTGAAAATCTTTGCCCTCATCCTTTTCCATGCTATCCTTTCATCCAAAGGGGGGGAAATACTGAAACTATTGTGTATCTCTATTTATGTACAGTGTTCTATCCAGAGGCAGTAGTTCCTTCTTCCTATGTATTATATGAGAGGGAGTCATCTACAATGTAAAGCCCTTCTGTACATTATTTTCATGTTAGACTCTAGTTAAAATAAAATGCATTTACACTTCCATACATTACATTACTTGAAATGATAATGCTTTCTATTAAACTGTACTTCAATATTCTGTTTTACCTGCAGCTGAATGTGGTGCATCTGCAACAAGTAATGAAGGAATTCTGCTCTCTCCAAATTATCCACTCAACTATGAAAACAACCATGAATGCATTTATAGTATTCAGGTTCAAACAGGAAAGGGAATCAATATTTCAGCCAGAACATTTCATTTAGCACAAGGAGATGTTCTTAAGGTAGGTGAACTCAGAATATTTATATTTTGATCATTTTAGTCATTAAGTATACATTAATACATATATACATGTATATGATATATATGTATATATAATCAACCACAAGTTGATTCTGCCATTCATAGATTTAAATTATACATTATTTCCCATTTTCCTGTCAGTATTTTTCCTGAGATAGAATGTTTTGTTTCTAATGTTTATTTATAATAAGTAAATTTTGATTTTATGATACATGAATTTTTTTTCATGACATAAACCCATTTATAATATTGTTTTAAAAAGCAAAATACAGAATTTTTTGTAATAGAAGATTAAAAAATGTCTATTGAAAATGCCCTACAATATTACCAATAGCTGTTCACTTCCTCTACTCCAGTAGTCTCTCCTATGCTTTGTAATTTAGTTTCTGAACCCAATTTGCTACATAGCTGTTTTCTTTTTTTTAACATCTTTATTGGAGTATAATTGCTTTATAATGGTGTGTTAGTTTCTGCTTTATAACAAAGTGAATCAGCTATACATATACATATATCCCCATATTTCCTCCCTCTTACATCTCTCTCCCATCCTCCCTATCCCACCCCTCTAGGTGGTCACAAAGCACTGAGCTGATCTCCCTGTGCTCTGCTGCTGCTTCCCACTAGCTATCTATTTTACATTTGGTAGTACATATAAGTCCATGCCACTCTCTCACTTCGTCCCAGCTTACCCTTCCCCCTTGCCGTATCCTCAAGTCCATTCTCTACATCTGTGTCTTTATTCCTGTCCTGCCCCTAGGTTCTTTAGAACCATTTGTTTTTTGATACATGAATTTTAATGTTTCAATAACACCAAAATAAGAACACTTTCATGCCAAATATCTTATATTCAATAAATATTATCTATGAAACATAATCCATAAATGGACATTTATTTATTTCTATTTTGATGTTTATTAAGTAACATTTCTGTTCATACATAAATAACTCTTTGCATTTATGACTATGAAAAAGTTTATAATTTATGAATATACCTAACAATATCTATAAATTATTTAAGAAAAAGTATACCCTGTTGATAATAAACATTTAGGACAAAATTTGTTAATTTATTTTAAAAAATTGAAATAATCAAATTTAAAGATACAATTAAAGGGAGTTCCCTGGTGGCTAGTGGTCAGGACTCAGTGCTTTCACTACTGTGGCCACAGGTTCAGTTCCTGGGTGGGGAACTAAGATCCTGCAAGTGGCACAGCGCTGCCAAAAGAAATTTTTTTAAATGATACAATTTTAGGCAAATGAATATTTTCATACTTGCTGATCCATATTTTTCAAAGTAAGTGTTTTGATAAATACAGTTTATATTCATTATAGGAATAAAAGTAAACACTTCTATAAAATCACATTTAAATATTTAAAAAATGATCACATACATTTTTTTCTCATTATCAAGATTTCATTAATCCAGGTAAGAAATTCAACATATTTCTGTTTTCACAAATCTTGAAAAAAATTATGATATCCGAGGTTGACTGGGGTGAGGGATTTTTATTTAAGCAGTGATTTTAAGGTGGTTGGTTATGTTCTTCTTTTAAAAAGAATATTAATTTGATGATAACTGATGGTTCTCTAACACAAACAGTTCTGTATGCTTGTAAGATTTGTATAAACATGGGAAAGATTTCCTGCAATACACTTAGATATATACAATTTTAGTATTAATTTAGAGCCATTCCCATTTTTTGTGCTTTTCCTCATTAGGCAACAGAAATTTACTGTATTATATCTTCAACTTCCAGTTCATTGTTTGGATTTTCCTGTTAAAATAAGTTTATTTGCTAAATTGGAATCAACATTGAGATTAATGGGATGCTTGTACTTAGAATTAAGGCAGTGGTTATTTATTTATTTATTTATTTGGCTAACTGTGGGGAAAAAATGGATCAAGGTGTAGATCAGAAATATGAGTGTAGCTACTAAACTGTATCACATAAGCAACAATAATAAACATGTATTTATAAGTTAAAAGTCAGGAAATGCTTCCCCATGCCTACCACAATCCTTCGTAAAATATTTCTCTGCCCTCAGTGATGCTTGAAATTTCTACATTACTTTTCCATACTGAATTATGTTTATTTTTTGGAAAATTCATTAGGGATAACAAGTGATGCTTTTTAAAAAAATAGCCCTAATATGTTTCTCAGAGTGCTTTCTAACATATTACTTATTTGGAGTAAGGTCATATGCATTTGTGATGTGTGTTCCCTTGAGGAAGGATGGGACCTCAGTAATAAGTGACAGTCTGAGAGGATGTGATGGTGAGAGACAAAGGAAAGCAGAAAAACTCAATTTAAGGCCCTTTAGTAGATTTCATTAAATAGTGATTTTTCTTTCATGAGTGAAAGGATGAAAATTTATATTCCCAGAATTTTTTTAAAAATTATATCTTTCCTAGAATAAATATATGTTTTCCAAAGTTGAAGAGATTATATGCTAAAATTAACCTGGAAACACACCAATTTGATTATCCTTCTACTGATAGTCTAACCTGGGATTTATTCTAAATTATCACGTTATAAGAACTTCAGTAAGCCATATTACAGAGATGGTTGGGGATGGGCTTTTAAACGCTGTCTGTCTTCATGGTCTCTCCACCAGTGTAAAATGTAAAATGCTTGTATGTTATTCTTCTCATTAATTCCATGGATGACCATTAGGTCAAAGATACCTACTGACACAGGCACAGTTAGGCATGCACAAACAGACAATGTACTCTGCAAAAGACAAATGATTACTTCTCAAAGACTGCTAAGCCCAGAGTCCTCTCAGGATGGAAGGTCATTGGCCTCACTGCAAACTAATCCATGAGAGGCCATCCTCATCCCCAGCACTTTCCAATATTAAACCTAGTAGAGTCAGTTCTCTTTCTCCATTCCAACTAAGACATAAGAAGAAATAAGAAAAAAAAAAGCCCATTATGGAATTCTCTGCCCCTTGACTGAGAGATTAAAAAGCATTGTGTTTTTTTTTTTTTTTTTTTATGTGGTAGGATTGGCTACGTTCTTTGGAATGACATTCTCTTGTAATCTTTACATGGGTATAAGGCTTGGAAGAAGGTTTGTTTTCTTCTGGTTTCACTTACTATATAAATCACTATATTGGATTCTGATAAAAACAAAACAGCAACAACAATAAAAAAACAATGTGTGTTATTTATCTATATCTATACACACACAAAAACAACTTTCCTTTCCAATAGCTCATCATCTAGGATGATGCTTGTTTAATCATTCACCCACTCTCTCTCTCCCTCCTCCTCCTTTTTATAAACACCTTAGTTATTTATAACCACACTAGCAAAGTTTCAGTAGGTCTGGGGAAAGTTGGTTCAGTTGGTTTGCACCCGGGATTAAGGAATTTTATAAGGCCCTCCAGATTATGTGATGACCAGCAGGTTTCGGAATTAAGAATATATCTTTCCTTGGTTCTGTTACTTTCAATGGGCAAGAATATTGAACTTCCCAATCCCTCACTCAAAATATGTAGCTTAATTAATTCTTTTAATTAACATTTATAGATGGTGTTTATTATATATAGGCTCTAAATTGTCAATAATGAATAGCTCTCCTTGTCAGCTGGATAGGAAAAAAGCTGAATACCAGTCAGAAATACTATTTATGTTTTCGTTGTCGCTGTGTTTGTTTTTATTTTCAGAAAAAGACTAAGCACTATGTTTAGATAAAGAAATGTAGCAGGGAAATAATTCAAGACAATCTTTTTACCACAGTCAGCATTGTGAAGTTTAAAGACATTTCTTACACAAAATGTAGACTAAATGGATTATTATGGAGAAGAGCCAGTAAAATATCCCAAAATTGGTTTTGAGAGTCCAAAAGAAAGGGTTAGGAGATGTATATCATATTTATGAAAAACTAGATAGTTGAAGGACTTAATAACATTCTTTTAGAAATATGATGAGAAGGTTATTAATATGTTGCTATTGTTGTTTTCGAAGACGTATTATTTTTAAGCTCTTTCATAGCCTAGTTGTGAATCTTTGGCAGTACCACTTGTGAGAGCCTATTGTTAAATTTTCAGTACTTTTGTGAAAATTAAAAATTAAATTGTTACAATTACATTACAATTAAATTAAAAAACAAAGGTAATAAATGCAACTTTTCATTTCCTAATTATTTTACTACTTTAACTATTATCGGTGCTTTTGGGGTTAGTTATATATACTGTATCTGTGTGGTGGAAATACTATGTCAGGTTGTCCATCTCTTCCCAACTCTGTATTCAACAATGTCACATTGATAGCTTGATATTAGCCATAGTAAGTATTTACACTGCAGAAATTGGCAAATACTACAAACCCTGACTTTATTTATTGCTTTGCTCATTGTCAGTACATAAGTAGAAACGGTTTGTATCTGTAGCCATTATATTATGAATAGCACAAAAAATTGAGAAAATATCTTTTCTAGTATTTGAAAACTATTATTCAGTTTAGCAAAGAAGTAGCTCATATCATTTACAAACCAGTGACATTCTGATATAACATCGTTTTTGATGTTTCATTTTCATCTCACTTGTTAACAAAAAAAATCAAGCAATAGGGCTTCCCTGGTGGTGCAGTGGTTAAGAATCCGCCTGCCAATGCAGGGGACACGGGTTCGAGCCCTGGTTGGGGAGAATCCCACATGCCGCGGAGCAACTAAGCCCGTGCGCCACAACTACTGAGCCTGAACTCTAGAGCCCATGAGCTGCAAATACGGAGACAGTGTGACACAACTGCTGAAGCGTATGTGCCTAGAGTCCATGCTTTGCAACAAGAGAAGCCACCTCAATGAGAAGCCCGCACACCTCAGAGAAGAGTAGCCCCCACTCGCTGCAACTAGAGGAAGCCTGCATGCAGCAACAAAGACCCAATACAGTCAAAAATAAATAAATCAAAATAAATTTTAAAAGAAATCAAGCAATGTTCATTTAAGAACAACTTTTGTCTGTAAGTTGCAGTTATAAGTTGCAGCTACAAAAGTTTGGCAAAAAATACTGAAAGCACTCTGTAAGAATCAATTAGCTCTATGGAATTTACAATAATGAGTATTGTATATTTTATCCCTGTGTATAAATAGGATGTTACACTTTCCTTAAATCAGTGATTCACAAATGACAGTCTGTGAGCCAAATCAGACTGACACCTCTTTCTGTAAATACAGTTTTAATAGGAGAAAGCTGTGTTTTTTGATTCACATATTCTCTATGGCTGCTTCTGTGCTAGAAGGGCAGTATTGAGTAGTTGCCACAGAGATGTTAACAGCCTAAAATATTTACTATCTAAACCTTTTCAGAAAAAGTATGTCAATCTCTCTTTATATCAATAAAATTTACTTAAAAAACATATATATCAGTATGTACATTCACCAGTTTGGTTTGTTTGAGAGCTGGGTTTTAAATATTTTCTAGCACACCAGTGATCTCATAAGTCTACCACATGTATCTACTAACTGCTTGTTGTTAACTGGTAATCCTCTGTTATTTCTCCCTTCAAAAGCATTCTGTAAATATCCATTTGTATAGAGTGCTATGACAGGCCTCATAAAACCCTTCCTTTTCTCCCCTACTGAGGATCACAGAAGTGAAATGATGTGTGACATTCCAATCAGCTTTGATGGTAGAGCTGGGACCACAAAGCTAAGGCCCCTGAAAACCTGACCCCTCATTACATTCCCAACTCCCTCCCTGATACATACTAATTCTTAATATTGAGTACACATTATATAGCTATTGTAAAGACAAATATTTGAGTACAAACAAATGTTTTCTTATCTGTTACATATCATCTTTGGAGAGAACATAATAAGATTTAAAATATTGTCCTTTTTAACAATTGTAAAAATTATTTTTTTCTTTTTCATTCAAAATTTGAACTCTAACTCAACTTATTAGAAAAAAATTATTTAAATTCCAAATCAACCTATAAAACAAATGGCCAAAATGAAAATTCTAGTATTCAATGAGCAGGAATGATTTGAAGGTTTGTATGATTATACTTACATGCATGTGTAATTTCTCTCTTTTTATTTTACTTTTTTATATACTTTTTGCTCTTGGGTTCAGATAATAGCTTATTTGCTAAATTCACTAGAGAAATTACTGTGAATATACTTTCTAATCATACATTTATTATGTCATTAACAACAGCAACAGTTTTAAGTGTCCATAACCAGTTCATCATAATAGAGTTTGACCTTGCTGGTGTAGGAGGGTCTGTATACCATAACTAATTTCAGGCCCTGATCCATTACAAAAGGTTTGATAATTGAAACATGGCAGTATTAAGTTCTAGTCTGTTCTAGTGTAGGACTATCAAATTAATTGCAACCTTATAACAAATTAGAATCTTGTCAAAGAGCTTCATTAATGTTATAAAAGCCCTCAATGCCTTTCACAATATTAATTCTTAAGAAAACTTGAAATTCTACATTTGATATAAAAGTAAGTCTTCATTATCTGAATTAGGCTCTAAGTAACTAAGAATATTTCTATTGTGAGCACCAGTCCTCTCCCTTCCAATTAAAAGGCATACTATTATAATTAGCTTAGTCTTTTTTAGCTTTCTAAATTTCTGAGAAATAAAAATAGATATTAAGACATATCTCAAAAATAATATATTTTAAAAAAAGGAAAATAGGCTCAAATAAATAAAAACATACTTAAAGATCCTGACTTTAAGTAGAAAAGCAATGAGAAATAATCTCAAAATTTCTGGGTGGTTCTGATCAGACCCAATATGGTCACTCTGTACTGTAAATTTATTTTTAAATGAAAGGCACATTTTGATTTTTTTATTTTCTTATTTGTATGATTGCATACATGTCTACTTCAAATGTAATTTGTCTTTGGCTACACTGCTTTGTCCTTCCTTGTTGCCTTTATGTGCCCATATATATTTGAATACATTTGAACGATTTTATTTACAAGTTAAACAGCATGGACTTGATCATAGCTATAAAACTCTTCTCCTTTTAAAGCCTTCCTAATTAACACTTGATTTTCATTTTGATTTAACAATTTTATACATGCTTCCAAAATTTCGTAGCTGAATGATCACACTTCAACAAAAGTTGCGTTTTCTGACACACATTTCCTTGTCTCTGAATTATTGCTTTTACTGTTATGACAGGTCAGAAGTAAGGCAATTTCAGGCAAGAGACAAGTAACTTTCAGAAGTATTTCTCAGTTTTTTCTATTCATTATCATTCACAGAAGGAGCCCCAAGCTCCAACTTCATGAAACTAAGTACTTTGGAATGAGATTTGTCAGGGTCGGTCTGGTCTCTGTAGGACCACAAATCATCATAATATCCAAGATTTTATGAACTCTAAGAACCAATTTCCACACCCTTGGGGTTAATAACTACCACATTAAAAATGTGTGTCTTAAAGGAAAAAGAATAGTAATATGCAGTGTTGGCAAACCCTCAGTTTAATTACTGTACACTTTTTGGAAAATAATCTGAAAATACATGAACATTTTAGCCCCCAAATTCAATATATTGAATACTTTCTTACTGAAATACAAGTACCAAAAAAGAAATGTGAAATAACATCTAAAGGGTGTTTATTTCAGCATTACTTTTAGTCGCAAAAAACTTTAGTTTATTAATATATGGAATGGTAGCGCAAGTTGTGGTAGTGCCATTGAATGAAATATTACACAGCTCTCAAAAGGAAGAATATCTATCCACTAACCTGAAGAAATGTCTATAATGCCTTGATAAAATAAAAGCAAATTAGAGGGCAATGAGAAGCTACACCTTCCGAAGAATGGGAATGAGGTAGGGAGCTTTGGGAACATATCAGTTTTGCTTTGTATAATTTTGCCTTGTTAAATCAGCTTCTAAATGCATTTAGTACCATTTTAACATTTTAAAAGTGTCAGATATGAAGTAAAGGACATGGGTAAATAGAAGTTGCAAGTACATTTTATATTAATCATGTTATTAGAAAAGCAGGTGTTTGGTGCCCTTGAGCAAGTTCAGAAAAACAACCAACCAACCAACCAACCTTAGAAACCAAACTTTCTATAGGTATTCTCAATTTTAAATTGTCTGCCATTAGAAGCATTGTTTTTATAAGAACAAAAACTTTATAACATGATTTTGAGTTTTACTTAGTGTCTTCTGAGCTTGGAATATTAAAATTACCCTTGTGGAGTCTAACTTTCTTACCCTGATATTTGTAGGAATTAATATATGCAGTTGTTCTTGGGAAACAGGTAGTGACCTGATTTATGAAGAGTGTAATAATTTCATTTTCTTCACAGATATAAATACATGCTCTGAATTGGTTATTACTGGCAAATTTACATTTTAATTGTAAATATATTTTTGCAGATTTATGATGGAAAAGATAAAACAACTCATCTACTAGGTGCTTTTACTGGTGCATCTATGCGAGGACTGACCCTTAGTAGTACTTCAAACCAGCTCTGGCTAGAATTTAATTCTGATTCTGAAGGGACAGATGAAGGCTTTCAACTTGTCTATACCAGTAAGTATTTTGGAAAAATAAAAAGGCCAAACACTGATGCTAAATATTTATTTAATAATTGCAGTACACCAGGTGAAGTAATATTCAACATTTGATTATCAATTTGCTGTTACAGCTCCCTTCTATGTATATAATTTTATTTGAACCTAACTTAAAAAATTACAGGTATTCTAAATGTTGCTATTTTACAGTTGAAACAGCTAAGATTCAGAAAGTTTAAGTAATTTGTGACTTTGAACTTATTTATATATTTTAAAATAGCATTATTCTTCACGTGAAATATTTAAGAAATACAATTAAATGTTTTAATAAATGGGAATCCAGTGTTTGAGCTCCTACCTGTAATTGCAAAACATATGCAGTCCATGTGTAGTAGTTATACTTGGTCACCCTTAATGATAATTGGATGGTTTCAAATGATTTTACACAGAAGAGTAGCTAAGATTTTTGTTTGTTTTGCTTTTGTGTTAAATTGCCTTGTTAAAAATAAACTTATATAGAACTATTGTGTTATACTCAAGTCAGCTTTATGACATTTAAACAGGTAGAAGCTCAAAGACTGAGAATCGTTGAGAGCCGTAGGTAGGTGGGTTACATCGTTATATGAACAAAATGAATTTGTTTTACCTGTATCATAATTTAAGAAAAACTAAGTACACCAATGAACATTAAGTCGTATTCAAATAACATATTTATTAAGTTTCTGCCCTGTGTAAGAACTGTTCTAGGAAAGTAAAGTGCATGAAAAACTGTGGTGATTCCTGGTTGTGTGTTAATAAATTTACAATTTACCAGATCAAATCAGTTTTTTGGAAGTTCAGAATATTCGTGTAATATAGCAAAATAAATTAAGGAACAGTATTCAAAAATCCCTTTTACTGTTAGAATATTTGAGAGAATTGAATGAATTCCATAAATTTTCTCAAGAAGTCAAATGAATGAAAGCTATTACAGAAATGGGGAAATTGAAATGGTTACAGCATCAAAGATATTCATGGGATCCTAAAGGGAATCTGAATCAGATTACTGTTTGTGAAAATGCTCTTTCTTAATGATATAAGTAGGAGACAGGAGACATAATACTGAGATATTATTCTTGCTCCTTGTTTATTTAAAGTTTTTTTCCTACCTGTGCTAGAATTGTTAATTATTAACATTAACACAACAGAAATTAACAAAATGATGTTGAATACATATTTTTAAATCCTGAGAACTCTTGTGTATAATGTGATTTCTTATGACGCCCTCCCAAAGACAAATGAAAATCCAAGCAAATCGTGTTCACAGATATTGCTGTGTGATGGACTAAAAATAACAGTATTGTGATTATTGCTCAAATATAATTGGTGTGATCTGCTTAGAAGAGCAAATGTTTTTAAATGTTTTCATCTTTCCCTTTTTGTTTTCTGACAGGGCTGGTGACATTTTTCAAGTCATGGCTCGATGTTTACATAATGGTGTTTCTTTGTTCTGCATCATTTTGTATTTCTCTTTGTCTAAAATGTCAGTGGGTTTCATAGAGGAAACCTAGATTTCCTTTTCTGATATGTAAATTCTATGTAATGTGAGATTATTGATGCAAAGATACCTGGCATTGTAGGCCATACCTGGATATAAAATTGTATGGCTCAGGTGTCTGGAATGAGTAAAATCATTGACTTTTTGGTCATTGCTGTGAGCTACTGGTTGTCAAAAAGAAAAAAAAAAAGAAAAGAAAGAAATGCTTAAAAAGAAAATACTTGAAGTCACTCTTCTTAATGACTCTGGCTGTTCATTATAGGATGTGCCTCATTATGAAGATGGAAAGCTATAGAATTGGGAAGAGAATATGAAAGCAATTATTTTTTAAAGAGGGCAAACATACATCTATGAATATTTTTCAGTCTCAGAACTGAAACTAAAATGTTTCAATCTATATCCCGGGACTAAAATATTTATAGTCTGCTTCCAAGTTGTCTCTGTATATCACCGGGTCAGTAAATGCTCCTAAGATTTTCTGATCCAATGGCTATGTGCTGAGCTCCTTTGTTAAGGAGGGTCCTGGAAGTAGTAACACATCTGTTATTAAATGTATTTGTTCCTAAGTGTTACTTCTGTTTTTTACAATGGCAATCTTTTTACATACCTGCAATTATCTTAATAGTTAACCACAGATTTCCTAGCTTTGAAAGAAACTACTTCCCATCCTCCAAATATACTTTGGTTTCCAGCCTTAGCACATGTAACCAGGCTTTTTTTCCTTTCAATATGCCCCACCCACCTTGGGCATCAATTGAACTATTCAGCTTCAAGACCATTTCAAATATTTCCCTACTGGTGCTTACCCTGATTCCTTCAGCCAGAGTTAGCCTACTTTTTAACACTTCTTTTACAGTGGTCTATATCCACAGCTAATGTAGCTGTTATCACATGGTATTGTGGTTATTTTTGTTTGTTTATTTGTTTTGTTTTTTGAAAACATGTTATGCATAGTTCTTCATGGGGCCATTTCATTTCATAATGTCTTTAGTCAGTTTTAGTCCAATTACAACTTTTTACATATTCTTGGTAAATTAACATGTAGTCTGAATACTGATTTTGTACAATGTTTTTGTGATATAGAAGATTCTACTAGGCCACACATTTTATATTCCTAAATTTCTTAGAAGCAGTAATTAATTTTTGAACATGAGAGAAGTTGCTAAGATGTGCAAACATGGGGGAAAATGGAAAAGAACAGGCTTTGTGTTCGAATCCCTGTATCCAGTCATTTCTAAACCCAACCCCACCCCTGCCATTCTGTGGTATGTTCTCCTTAAAATTATTCCACCTTTGTTTCTGAAACATCTGAGAGAACACTGTGAGATAAAGAGGAGTTCCGATATTCACATTAAGAGGACTAGAGACAGGAGAGAGGAAATTTGGCTAGGGCAGATCAGGTAAGGATTCATGAATGAGGTAGCATTAAAGGTTGTGTTGATGGATCACAGAAAGAAATAGTGGAGAGTATTCCAGGCAAAGGGAATAGGATGAAGAAAGGCACAGAGATTAGAAAGAACATGCTAAGCACATTCAAGGGAAATAGAGCAAATAATTTAATTCAGATTAATCCCATTTGCCTAGCTTCTCACAATACTAGTTTTAGCATAAACAGGCCTTTTATGACCATCCTTATCTAATGACACCTGCCCTATCTAATGATAGTCATTTTTTATCTACCTTTCTATTATCTGTTTTTTGACTTAACATTTGCTGTAGTCTGGTTATTTTCATTTTAAGAGACAGAATTGCATTTGGTTGAGAATAAAATGAAGAAATATTTTAGAACAGGCCTTTAAGTTGTGTGTGTGTTTTTTTTTTAAGTTGTGTTTTATTTCAACTGTCTTTTTAGTCCATTCATTATATAGTCACTAAGAATAGCAAATGGACTAGTGGAAACAGTGGTTGAGATGCCGCTTTTGACTTCAAGTAATAGTAAACCTAACCATGGCTTAAACAATTAGGATTTATTTATTTATTTGTTTGTTTATTTATTTATTTATTTATTGCGGTACGCGGGCCTCTCACAGCTGTGGCCTCTCCCGTTGCGGAGTACAGGCTCCGGATGCGCAGGCTCAGCTGCCATGGCTCACGGGCCCAGCCGCTCCGCAGCATGTGGGATCTTCCCGGACCAGGGCACGAACCCATGTCCCCTGCATCGTCAGGTGGACTCTCAACCACTGCGCCACAAGGAAAGCCCCTAAGATTTATTTTTATCATATGAGAACTGTGAAGAGAGAAAAGGTAGGTAGATCTTGATTCAGTTGTTAAAGGGCCATACCACTGTCTTTTTGTTGTGGCACTCCTAGTGTGTTCACTCTTGTTCTCATGATTATTGTGACACGGTCACAAGATGGCTACTTTAACACTGAACATATTCAAGGCAAAAAGAAAAAGGGTACAGGTAGTGTCAGCCATATATGTCCCTTTTATCAGTAATGCAGAGTCTTCTGTCTGACATTCTTTTATCTCTCTTTGTCCAAAACAGGGCTATGTGGTTATGCCTAAATTTCCCAGCAAAGCAATCTGGAAAAATGAAGCATTTGTCAGACTAAAAAATTGGATTATTATTTGACTATGATGATATACTGCCTGATATGCTTCAATTACTACTGGGAGCAAAATCAAGGTTTTGTTCATGAGGGAGAAGAAAAGGAGCTATTGAGAAGACAGTGGTGTCTACTATGATGTACAGCTGTAACAGATATTCCAAAACATAATAAGTTCAAAGATATTGTATTAATAGATGCCTCTGTGATTAATGGTGTCATGGAAGTCCAGAGACTCTTGAGTGCCTAGAAAGGAAAATCATTTGGCTCACCCATTATTAATAGTTTTAGTTCTACTATACTAAGAAGACAGTGAGCTTCTCTCACTTTCCTTAACCAATAAATAAATTACAACATACCTGGTATGAAAATGCTACACCACATTTGAGGGCAGAAAATTTCCCACTCCTTTATTTTTCTAAAGTGAATTAAATCTTTTCAGTCTTCATCCTTTAGAGTTGTCAAGAAAAATCTTAACTTAGTCTTTTGTAGAGAGATCCTTCTTCTCCCAAATTAGTTTCTCAGTCAAGTCTAGTTTGATTTAGAGAACTGAAGCATGGATAGCTATGCTGGTTGAATGTAAAACCTCTGTGACAAACTTGGTCAGACCTTGACTAACATTAGGAAATCCAATTGCTCTTCCATCCCTCCAATTTCTCAGAATTAACTCCCTCCTTGAGTTAGGCCACACTCTTCCATTCTTTTCAAAAATGGCTAACAATTACTCTTGCCCTTGAGAAATCTGAAACTTATTCCAAATAAAAATATAGATGAGGCATATTTTCAGGTGTTTATACAACATAAAGTAATTAAATATGTAGTTGTCTTTCCTAGAAGGTATAGGGGAGTAAAGTGAGAGAAAATTACTATTGCCACCTTCTAAACTTGGAAGAAAAGGTCAGAAATTAGGATCTCAGTGCAATATTCTCCCTAAAACATCACTCTGCTCTGGATAATTCAATAATAGAACTTAGCAAAACCTGATAGGATACTCTGACCAGGTCCCCTCAGCCGCTCAATACACATTCAAGAATGCATTCCTAAATCTGATGTCTTTTACTGTGTTTCTCTCTGAAGGCTGAGTTGTAGAAATGTCATTTCTTTTTGGTCACATTTCTTGTCTTCGTTTTTATTCCTCTATAGGAATTAACTTATTAATGCAAAAGTTATTCATTAGATCATAGGTTTAAATTTTGTCTTTCTCCACTGGAATGTTTTGTGCTCTGGGAGTAAAGAGAACACTGAAGAAGACAAAGTTCCTGCCCATATGAAGCTAACTTTTTAGTGAGACAAGACAGAAAAGAAAGATATGAACAAAAGATAAGAGAACTGCATTTAGAAATAATTTGTAACAGGATGATAGGATAGATAGGTCTACTGTACCCAGTTTGTTCAGGGACTGTGTCTCAGGAGGTGTCACATGAATTGATACCTGAATTATAATAAGATATCTGAGGGTAGAGGGTTCTAGGAAGATAGATCAGCAAGTACAAAGGCCTAAGACACTTCAGCTTGAGTTATTTGGCTGGAGCTGTGTAAGCAAGGAGAATGGGACAAAATGAGAGGTAAAGTTTGAAGCTAGGCAGGGGTGAGGTGGACTATAGTAAGGGACTTAGATTTTATTTAAAAGGCACACAGAGGCATTTAACATTATTAAAACATTAAATATAAGAGTTAAAAATAATAGCTAACATTTATTTACTACCTACTAGATACAGATATAACTCTATGAGGGAAGTACTATTATCCTCAGTGAGAAGAGGAGGAAAAACAAAGCACAGAAAAGTTGTTACTTGCCCAAAGTGACATTGCTCATAAGTGCAGATATGGAAATTGAGCTGAGGTCCTCTGTCTCTAGAATTCGCAAGCCTAATCACTATACTATATTACCTCCAATCCAAATTTTGGATATTTTGTATTTAAAATTCCATGGATTTACATCTTTTTTTTTTTTTTTTACTGTTGAAGTAAATGTAAAAATAATAATAATTTTTAAAAATGTTAATGCAATTCTTCCTAAAGAAACTTTTGTCATTTTATGCCTAAGGATCTGAATGCTTTATTATTGGCCAAATTTACTATCAAAGAATGCTTTAGGCCTAGTATCTCTTATGTTGTTCATGAAATCTTTAAACTCTATTTCTTGAAAATATGCTTCATTGCAGATTCTTCTGGCTTTATTTATTTCTAGTTAATCCACTTTCATTCAGCAGAAAGGAATTGGGTATTTTAAACAATCATCCAATAAAGAGCTAAATTGCACCTTTTTGATAGATTATAGCATTGTCTTCTCAAAAGCTGATTTGGCAAAAGTCCGTGATGCCCAGCCATTAGGCATTACCTCTGGGCCCAGATGTCTTCTTGTTATCACCTCTGCACATTTAATTTTCTAAAAAGCCCATTTGAAAATGTCCATTATCCCAAGGGTATAGTTCAGATATATCTGGATGTTCTTAGCCTTTGAGTTTTGTTGCTTGAAATAGTTTAGTAATCCACACGGAACATGGCCATTTCAAATTTTATATTCAAATTAAAGATGGGCAATAGCTACCTTGTGATGACATTTCTTGCATACTAGCTTTTTAAATATATAATAAATTACCCTATTTAAACTCTTTAATTTAGTTACCAATATGGTCTTGACAATGTTAACAATGAAAAATAATCAGATGACCTATTAACCCTAACTTTACTCTTAGTATATAATTTATTCAATGCAAATGCAAGTAGAAAATAAGTAAATTACACACAAGCAACAATGTTACTCTATGTAAATCTGTATCCTATAGACTACTTAACAGGTACATTTGGCATTTCTATTACTCTTTAAATCTTGAAAATTAACCAGGCAATAAAGGAAGTATTGACTAATGCTGCATTATATAGTACAAGGTATTCTAACTAAAATATTGAAGAAATATTTCTTGATTACCTGTCATTTATATATACAATATTGGATATAATTTCTTCATGTTAGAATAACAGAAGAGTCATCTTCATAGCCTTCACATTCCAAAAGCTTTGTAAATTTTGAGCTTAAATATCTAATGACCTACTAACTTACTCCTTATATAAAATTAACTTCTGGCAGATTGAAGACATATGCAAGTCTCAAAACTTTAAAACGCTTAGAAAAAAATGTGGCCTAGAATAGCTGTGTCTTTAAGGTGAAGAAAGATTTCTTAAAGAAGATACATGAGCAAAAATCTCTCAATACTCAGGAGCATTCCAAAATTTGGATTGGAGGTAATATAGTATAGTGATTAGGCTTGCGAATTCTAGAGACAGAGGACCTAAGCACTTCCCTTAAGTGTAGAGACAAAAAATCTGGCAAGTGCATTTCCCTGCTCTTGCCAGCCAAGATCTCTGCTTAGATACTGCCAATTAAAGGCAAACATGTGAGAGCTGAAAGGTAGGTGGATAAAGAAGGCATTATTTTCCACCAGCATCTGCAGGCAAGAGGGTGGTGCTGGCAGGTGGTTATATGTGGCAGCAGCTTCCCTGAACTCCTGGATTCTTGAAAACCAGCAGTGATCTTCTGACCTTCACACCCTCTGAATTTCATTGTATTTTCCCTCTAATTTCTTGTATTGAATTTGAGCAACTCAAAATATCTAAGTGGCTTCTGTTTTACTGACCAAGTCCCAGTCCTTAGTATTATTATTATTATTATTATTTTTACAAATCTCTCTATAGGGAAATATACCATAAATAAAAATTTAAATGATATATTTTAGAAGGAGATATTTACAATATAATAGAAAAACATAACTCCATAGAAAGGAAACCTACAAATCAATTAAAAAATATAGTCTAAAAGAAAATATGGGCAAAAATATTTCACAGTAGAGGTAATTCCAGTAACAATAAGCAAAAGAAAAAAAGTGCTGGATAGAAATTAAGAAATGAAGATTAAAGCCAACATAATTTTCTATTGCATGTTTGCAAAAATTGGTAAAAATTAAAAAGTGGTATGATACTAAATGTTGATAATAATTTGAAGAACTTGAAACTCATGAATTTGGGAGAATGTAAATTGGTATAGTCACATAGGAGAAATTTGGTGATATCTAGTAAAATTCATTTTTAGATATGTCTAGGTTGAGCCAATTATGCATATACTAAATTTGGCTGATGGCTAAAAATTAACATTCAGGCAAAGCTGAATCCCACTATCCCAGAATGATGTATAAATTTAAGATGTACAAGACACAAACTAGCATATTTAATAATATCATTTACTTTTTCATGCCCAAAGATTAAACTGTGGGAAAGGTTTTGAGTAACATATTTTCTAGTCAGAACTTTATACATGGGATTTAGAACAATGGCAATTAAAAATAAAAAATAATTATTTACCTTATCTCCTATTCCTCCAGTTGGAAATGCAAAGCAATCATTTGCCCAAGCTTTTCTGTTTGTATGTTTAAACTCTTAACTTCTTTTTTTTTTAAACAGTTGCTGGAAAAGTAACTGTTTTTAATGATTTTCCAAAATTTTATTACGCTGCTACTATTGATATATTTATATAAATGGCTAATTTACATATATAATTTGATAAATTATAATTTATATAAGTTAATAAATTACATTAAAAGTTACTCAACAAATAGAATTAAAAAGTTAAATTAAATGTATATAGCTTTTCAAGACTCAAAACTGTAAGGATTGTCTTCTTAAAGCATTCTTATAAAGTTGGTCATTTCAAAGTTTGATATGTCTGATTATTAGTTTGATTAGTGAGACAAGTGTGTCAGTTTTTTTATTAGTGAGAAAAAAGGAATGCATAATTTTTCTTCAGTGCTTTCTTCTCTTTATTTTCCTTATGTCTGAACCAAAGAGGATTATCACAGTGTTTTGTATGGTTGTGGATTATTTTCTGCTTGTGAATTTTAAAATGACATTCTGCTTTATATACATCCTCATTTAAATATAAAGAATTCTAAAATAAGACTTTTTCTTGCAAGACTCGTGGATTAAGTGGAATTTAATAACCAAATATTAAATATCATTCTTAAAGATTATTCTGCTAAATATAATGTATTAAATCCACCAAAGAATTCTATAGAGTTTAAGATTATGGTAGAATATTGCTTTATTATTTAAACTTTTATTAAGGTTTTTAGTTTAAAAAAGGATATGTTTCTCTAACATATTTATCTTATTACTTTCTCAGTTTCATTATTAACAATCTAATTCCCTTTATATTTAGCAATTTGAAAGTTCTTACTTTTAGTACATAAAGTTAACATATCTTCATTCACCATTCAATACTCTAAAATTTCACTTTAACAGTATTAAATATATATTTACATTTTAGGAGGATTTCAAAGAAATAAGCCATATAAGGACCTTCTTATTTTAGTTACATCAAAAATGCTTACTTACACTCAATAAGCGATTTTCAGATATCATTTATATTTCTAAGCCATCTGCCTTATTGTACTATTGCTACTATTTTGCTAACCAGATATAACATCACCCTATGTGAATGCACAATTATTCATAAACAAATTGAACAGAAATTATGTTGATGCAGGGATTGAACTATTTATCTTTCATTGGCTAAGGCAGAAGTTAAATAGGAGATTAGCAGATTTTGATTTAATCTTGAGGAGAAAATGATCTATGAATCCCTACATGGTGCATACACCATAGAAACACTTGCATATGTGCAAATGGGGACATAGAAGTATAGCATTTTTATAACAATGAATAATATAAGCAATATAACAATATAAATTCCCATGAGCTGGAGAATAAGTAAATCAATTTTGGAGTATACCTCCAATGGAATATCATTAGTAGTTAAAATAAATAAAATGTGTGTGTATGTGTGTGCATAAATATAAAAGTAAAAATGCAATGCTGGGCAAAAAATAAAGGCTTAGAAGACTTTTATTTTAATTGTATAATTTATGAAATGTACAGATGCTTGCAAATCATACTGTATATTGTTCATAGACATAGATATGTGTTAAACATATAAATTATGTGTGAAAATAATATACTAATTGAGAATATTTGCTAGCTCTCAGTAGGGAAAGACCAGAAAGGGATTGGAGACAGACATAAAAGGAGTTTTAACTTGTTTTGCATTATTTATTTCTTAATAACAATATTAATGTGAATATGAACCAATTAATGTAAATGTTAATCTGAAAACTAATCTGAATTAATATTACTATTAATCCGAAGCAACTATCCAATAGTACCAGCTGGTGAAGTTGTTGTTTTATCCTTTCTACCGTCCTGTAGATTTCAAATAGTTACTTTAAAATGTTAGAAATCCTTAAAGAAATCTGCTATATGGTGGCAGGAAAGGAATTAGATCTCAGTTTAAGTTATTCAGCAAGTCAAAAGGATTTAGGTAATTGAGGATTTTCAGTTCATTTTGTGCTCTAGAAATTTTCACTTCATCAGAGTATCAAATTTCACAAGGAATGGTGAATATTTATAGTATATATTTTTTCATGCACGTCTTTGTCAGTTTGAAGTATTTGAGCTTTTCAATGAAAAGACTGGCAGCTGAATGTTTCCATAAAGATAAGACAGTTCTGAATATTTATGAATAAGCAACAATAATTCCACCAAATTGGACTAAATTATGTTGTGCTTTGTAGCTTATATACTGTTGTCCATGTGCATTTTCATCTACAATGCAAAGTATTATAAATTATCTTAAGTTACAAAGAATATCTCCATTATACCTCATCACCAGCAATTGCCAACCACATTTACAAAGCATTCAAATTAAGGGAGGATGAATTTTCATTTGGTAATATTTGGTAATAAGCCTTGAAAAGAAAGCTTGATTTCCATTTTTATTTTGATGAATGATATGTGGTAAAACTCAAAAGTGGCTGAATCTTGAATAATAAACTGAATATTATGTCTGGTAAAAGGAATTCAAACTTGTTATTTTCAAGCAGGGACATTTTAAATGTAGTGTTAAGTGTGCAGATCCATACAAAGTAGTATGTCCTAAAAATTTTGTTACTACTTCTGTTGTTTCTACTTCTATTTTTGAAAGACTGACTTGCTTGACCATGTATCCTTTATATCTCATATATGTCATAATTTGAGTTAGCAACTTCTAACCTCTTGTATGGCTCTGTTTCTGAAGCTGTTTGCATTTGCCTTATTTTAACATATTTTCACCCTAATGAGGCTGTCACAGATTGATCCATATAGGAAATTCCTGAAGGTTTTTTAAGTGTCTCATAAATTTCAGTTTCTCAACAACATTATCTCAGCTTATTTTTCAGTTGTCTCCTAGAGATAATTGCCTCTAAGAATCACACTCATTTATGAACATTACTGAACATCTGTTATGTGCCAGATTTTGTGCTGGGTAGGCATTGTGGGAAAAAGAAAAAAAGTGAAATAAGTCCAGTCTATAGGAAAACAAAGAAAAGAAGCAAATGATTGTAAATTAATTAAGGTGTGTGAAATAATTCTGTTGGTTAACAGAGGAGGGAAAGATGAAGAACCCCTAGAAGAGACCAGGAAGAGCTCCTTATGTTCTCCAAGAGCTAGTGTAGCCCTTAACATACAGAAATTATAGTATAAATTCAGTACTTCTAGCTGTACATTTCTGGTAATTTTATGTTTATTTTGACACTCTAGGAAGTCAGTACTATAAATTAGTGATTTGTCATCTGTGAGCTAATACATCCTTTTTTGCTTTCTAGTTCAAATTTAGATTAATTTGGTCAAGGATCTGTGCCTACAAAAGAGATACAAATCTCTTTTTGATTATCATATGATTTAAGATGTACATAAAAGTTGTCCTTTTGTCAAATATTATTTGTCTTTAAATCACAGACTTCCCTAATTCATGAAGCTATCTGGAATATTTATCATAGTCCTGTAGTCCCAGAAGCTATAATTGATATAATTTAGCACCTCATTACTGTTGGTGCATTCATTATATCTTACATTTATCATACATTTATGTAATTTGTAAAACATTAAGGGCAGAAGAATTCCTTAGCTAGGGAGCTTAGATTTTAATAACTAGTGTAATGTTTGATTTACATTCTGAAGTACCCTTTTCTAGTTCTTTCAATATCTTAATAGTGAATTGTGCTATGACTGTTTTTTAATATTCATCTTTATTAATTTTATTCTGAATATACACACAAGGTGTTCTGGATCTACAGAGATTAATTATTATCATTTAAGTGATATAATTCATAATAATAATAGTAATAATAATAACTGTGTCAGCATCCCTTTGACCCAGTCCTTACCCCTGTAGTAACACAATGAAAATCAAATGGAAAGATATACACGAGTGACCAGGGACAAGGAATAAAGAAAAATGCACGTACTGTGCTTAAGATAGTTGTCTTTAACTCCTCTCCTGAAAGAAGGAAGAAAAAAACTTCTGCTCTTTGGAGATGGGATAGAAAGAATTCTCGGTTTTTATTCTAACCTTTGGAATGTAAATTTAGGGTTTCAATAGATTAGCCTGTGTCTCCAAGTTTTATAATCTAGAGACGTCTGTAAGGTTCTGAGTCTCATTCTTCCTTGAAATGTAAACACAAACCCCCTTCAGAGTTAGGTTCATCTCTGCAGCTCTCACTACTCAAACAGTCGTAACTTAACTTCTCAAGTGTTACGCTTAGCCCAAGATCACAAGTTTCCAGCAAAGGTCATGTGGAAAGCCCCAACCCTTTAGAAATCGAAAATATGTTCTCTACACCCTACCCTTTTTTCTTTTCCTTGTGAGAAATTTTGAGAGTCGTACATTCTGGAGAAGGCAGAAAATAAAAATTCAGAGTTCTTCAGACTGATTACTGTGTTACATTAACTCTTGATAAAGTATATTTTAAATATAAGGCTATTTCACTTTCTTCTAAGACTATAAAAGTAAAACAGTCTAAAGTTATATTTGCAGTGGAGATATTTATTACTTGGACAGTTATGATTTCACATATTTTGTATGGATTTTAATTTTTCATTATTTGATCATAATAGTTACATTGGTCAGAATCTATTGGCTGCAAATCACTTGAAGCAGGCAAGAATCTTACTACTGTAAGTTATGATATAGTCATATAGACCACGGGGTAGCATTGCTAAATTTGAATAATACAACAAGTTCTAATTTTTGAGATAAAAAGCTCTCTATGGTGGCTGTAAACTAACAAAATTAAATACAGTAAGAGTAATAAAACCAGGAAAAAGTATGTAATCATATAAAAAAATAAAAAGGGATGATTTGTACAGTTTTAAATCTTCCTGTTAAATTTTGTCTTTAATAAACTTGTATTTTCTCATAGGTTTTGAACTTTCACATTGTGAGGATCCTGGCATTCCACAATTTGGATACAAGATCAGTGACCAAGGCCATTTTGCTGGTAGCACTATCATTTATGGATGCAATCCAGGCTATACTCTCCATGGAAGTAGCCTTCTCAAGTGCATGACAGGGGAGAGAAGGGCATGGGACTATCCTCTGCCATCCTGTATTGGTAGGATACTGCTTTAGGTTTTCATGAAATAGTTCTATGGAAGTGTTATTAAAATATACTGTACCTTTTCAAGTTATTCAATCTGTCCACACACAACTCATACTTTAATCAAAAAGTTAATGAATTCATAGCTCAGATTTGTGGAGAGTGAGAGGGTTCTTTTCATAATCTTACCAGTGAGTACATTCTCTTTTTTGGGTAAAAAATGGTTTGAAGCCATTATGTTTATCTTCTCTTGATATAAAGTTTAACTCACTACAAAAAATATGCTGAAACTCTTAATCATACACATTTATTGAATCACACTGACCAGTTTTGTTTTTTGTGTTTGTTGGGGTTTTTTTTAGGTTTGTTTTTATATACAAAATTATTGCTTATGCTGGTATCAAGCTAGATTAAAAAACAGTAAACTATTCTCAATAACTTCAAAGTCTTTATTTATACACTTTTTCAAAAACTAAAAGTGCATACGTTTTTCTTATGTGTATGTATCATGACATAATTAAATGAATTTCAGTAACAAAAGGCAATGTGAGAGTCAGTGATATCAGATATATTGCCTACATGAAGCTATAGATTGATCATTTTCTCTCTTGTTTGTATAGCTGGAGTACAATTTTATTGCTACCATCTTTAGATTGATTAACAAATAACTGGGTATTATGTGAGAAGCAGGGTGGATAGAAAAGTGTTGATAAAGACATCTGATTTTTTTTTCTTTTTTTGCTCCAATATCAAATAGGTGCCAGGCTGGAATACTAGGACAAGAAAAGATATTTAAACAATATCAAAACATTTAAACAAAACACTAACTCCTCAGTAGGGAACAAACATGATTCTCTAGCAATTCTTATTTCTTAATGGCATTTGTGGAAGCACAAATCCATTCTGTGTCAGGCCCATATGGATAAAACTGACTTAAACTTTTTTTTTAACAGCTTTGTTAAGTTGTAATTGGTATCTTTAAAAAATGCACATGTTTAATGTATACAATTTGATGAGTTTGGAGACCCGGACCTTTTGAGATAAATTTTAATGTTTCTTAGTTGATATGGTCAACATAGGAATCTCCACAAAACTTGAAGGAATTCAAATAGAAAAAATGAAATGCTAGTTATTAGAGGTCTTGCAACTAATTGCAGTGTTTTTGATGACATGAGACTTCTATTGGCTTATTAAAACAGTGATTCACACAGAAAGCAAACATACTTTTATCTAACCAGAATGCAATTATAGGGCTTTCCTTTCAGATGGCATCTGAATTTTGGATAGATTATGAGGTTAATACTACAGTAACAACCTAAATTGACAAAGCTTGAGATTCTGGAATATGACCAACAATCAACCCACTGTCATTGGTTATGAGAACAATGTAGCACTGATTAGTTCTCTCTGAAGTTATGTTCTTTGATGTGAATATGATATATATTCAGAAAGTCATTAAGGGTTGCAATAGCACAAAAGTATAAACTTGTAAATACTGACTTGCCATGTTGTCTTTAAAATTTGAATCATAAACAAATACATTAAAAAATATATATTTTCCTTATATGTTAAACCAAGGTGAAGACATTTTTCATTTTTTGGAAAAATTTTATGCAAATAGGACATTTGGTCTGGGATCAGAAAGAAGATTTTAATTTTGTTTGCAATGAATCAATGCACTTTATGTTTATGAATCTGCAAAGTCAAAATTTAATGACTTGACACTGCTCAAGATTTCATGTGAAGGTTTTTTTTTTTTTTTTCCTAATGATTGTTGATCAGGAATAACACCTGAAACAGTTGGACACATGGTGTGTCATGCTATGACTTCCATGATAACAGAAGATGAAATTCTATTTTAGATGGTGTTCTTTACTGGCAATAATTAATAGCTTTACCACCTGGCCTAAAATCATAATTTTCTATGCCCATTAACCTTAAATATCTATTATGATTATTTTTTTTACCTTTGCCAAATAAAAAACTTTTTCTCAATTATATGGATTATTTCTAGGTAATTATGTTTCTGTAGCTTATACATTGAGCAAACAAAAATTAATTTTTGAGACGCCATAGCCAAAGAACTTTAACCTGTACACCTTCATTTTTATCTACAAATGTAAGACTTCTGTCAGAATATGAACCCCAGTGTTATGGTATATCACACTGGTTCATTTGAAATAAAAATACCAATAATATTTGTAGCAAAGAAATATGGAAAAAGAAAGAGGTATGTTTAAATTCAAGATAAACACAGGGCTTCCCTGGTGGCGCAGTGGTTGAGAGTCCGCCTGCCGATGCAGGTGACACGGGTTCGTGCTCCGGTCCGGGAAGATCCCATATGCCACGGAGCGGCTAGGCCCATGAGCCATGGCCGCTGAGCCTGCGCGTCCGGAGCCTGTGCCCCGCAACGGGAGAGGCTACAACAGTGAGAGGCCCGTGTACCGCAAAAAAAAAATAAAATAAAATAAAACACAAAAACAAAAAAGATAAACACAGTACCTAAAATTCCAGTTTGCCTTGAAGTTGTTTAAAAATTAATCTGGAGGAATGAAGTGTCAAATTTGCTCTCATAAGAAATATATGCCAATAATAGTGATAAATCATTAAAATGATGAAAAATGAATTATTATAGAGTTCTAGGTTGTCCAACAAAGTTTTTATTTAAGAAATGAGAAAAACCTCAATAAGTGATGGTAACTTCTTAAATACAGATATCTTTTTATTTACTTTAAAAATAACTTGTTTATTATCATAAATTAAATTAAGCTAATGTTGCAATACAAAATAAATTTGCTTAGCCCTCTGTAGGTATGTGTATCAGTTAGGGTTCTCCAGAGAAGAAGGATTAGTAGATCTAGATATAGATCTGTCTGTCTGTCTGTCATCAAGAAATGTATTTATTTTGAGGAACTGCCTCATGAAGTTGTGGGAGCTGACAAGCCCAAAATCCAGAGGGAAGGTCAAAAGTCCAGAAACTCGGGCAGGACTTAATGCTGCAGGCTTGAGAGACTTCTTCTTTTCTAGAAAACTCCACTTTTCCTCTTAAGGCCTTCCAATTTATTGGATGAAGCCTACCCACATTATCAAGGGTAATCTTAAAGTCAACTGATTGTAGATGTTAACCAAGTCTATAAATAGCAATACCAAAACTTGTGTTTGATAAAATAACTGGGTACTGTAGCCTAGCCAAGTTGACACATAAGACTAACCATCATAGTGTGCTAAAATGTAACACCTAAAATCTTTAAAATAATTTTACCTACATGAATAGAACCTACAGATTTGAACCATGATATTCTATTGTTATTAGGTCTTTTCCAAATGCTGAAACTTTCTGTCTTTGACCTTCTTTGCTCTAATAATCGAAACAAAACAAAACCTCCAAGATGCTTACTTCAGTCATTGAATTTGAGTAAGACAGTAACACTGCAGAGAACAAGCAAAATAAATATAGTAGTATATTCAAAGATTTAAGCAAGAAGTAAAATAATATGGATTTGGTTTATTTTTTGGTACTATGATAATCTGGAAAATTTTCAAACGTATAATGTATTACTACACTGTGGTTTCTAGGATTTAGAGATGTAGAGCAATTAAACAAACTATTTAGTTTCTCTCTTTTCTTCTCTAGAAAGAGAATTCTTTCTAGATTATTTGCTTATCAAAGTAAAATCATTCCAGATATCCCAATATATTAAATATTATTAAAATGGAGAGGGAATTCCTCAGAAGATAAAATTTTTATCATATTGTATGATGATGGTTACATTTTTAATTTGATAAATTTTATAAAAATTAGAGAGTTGTTTGATTTCAATTTAAATCAAAACTGAACTAGATTTAACTGAAGAAAAATTTAATAAAAATGCCATTTTGACTTTCGGGAGGTTAAAAGTGAAAGAGTTTAGAGTGATTTAAAGGGGAATAAAAGGACAATGAAATTTAGAAGGCCTGAGGGACTGCAGTAAAGCTTAGTTTTTCTCAGAGGTGAGGTAGTAAGATGATGAATTATTCAGCCTACAATCAACTAGCAGTGAGCAACTTGCCATCTGTTTCCCCTTTTTTACATTATCATTATTTAACAACACATCTTAAAATGTTTGGAAGCCTAAACTCGGAGTTTTGAGTGTGTACTTTTTCAATTCCTTAATTAGGTTTATTATATTATTTTTATATGATCTGACTTGAGATTCTTTTTTTATTATACAGTATGTTCTTGCTTCAATTAATACCTTAAATCTGAGAAAGTATATACAAATATATACTTTCAATAAGAGGAGAAACCAATCTCTATTTTCCTTCAGGTGAAAAAATATATACTCGAGAAATTTGTAGATTGTTTAGAAAGATTGGCATTAAATTGTGACTTAAAATTGAATTAATCTTTTACTAGCTGAATGCGGAGGTCGTTTTAAAGGAGAATCATCAGGAAGAATCTTATCTCCTGGTTATCCCTTTCCGTATGACAATAATCTGCGTTGCATGTGGATGATTGAGGTAGATCCAGGAAACATTGTCAGGTAAATGGATTTTATTATTTCAAAATGACCAGGGAATCTGAATTTCCCTGATCAGCCTCTATATACAATATCAATTAATATCAAGATTTTTCAATGTTTTTTAACCTTGGCAAAGAAAAACGTGGTTTTTATATGTTTAAAATATGAAAAAAAAGTATTCATAAGCATGATTTATTGATTTGTGGTCCACAGCAGTAGTTCATACAGCCCCTTAGAGAGAAGCTTTTCAGTTATAAGAGGGCACAGAAGGTGCGAATTTTTCCTACTTGTTGGCGATGCTATACTTTCAGTTCTGAATGACTTAAGATGCTGAGTACATCATTTTGATAGGTATACAGAGTTGTGCAGATCACTGTCATGAGTTCAGCCTCATGAACATTTAGAAGAAATAAGAATGGAAGAGGACCCAGTACCTATTCCCTGTCTTTCCTAGATTTAGGCATATCTCTGAAGCATTTGCTCTCTTCCCCTTTAACCATGTTAGAGTTCCGTTCCTGCTGAGTTTAGTTAGGTGGCTCACAGTCCTTCACATAATTTCCTCTTAGATGATGGCAGAACCGCAGCCTCCTAAATTAACACTAGTCAGGTTTCCAAGGCGAACCTGCTCTCAGTTCTAGTTTAACTACTATTGTTATGACTAGGGATGAATTAGTAAATGAACAAATTCCCCTTGACGTATGAGCTAGCTATTGTGTTATCACTCACAAAACAGTGACATTAAGAATTGCTGCTTTATATAAATGGATTTTCAAACAGGCTTATGGGTGATGAAGGCAGTTTTATGGAAAACAAATATTGTCCTTCAAATAACATGCTGCAAGGTGTACTCCATGTACTGTTGGATGCAGTGTGAGCTGGTACATTAATTTTGCAAGGCAATTTGCAGCTACAAATTGAATCGAACCTCAGCCTACTTTTCTTTAAGATAGGTCACGTATTGTTTTATTTTAAATATTAGAAATAGTAAATGTGAAAATATTAAATTCAACAGAATTCTGAGATTTTTAAAAATTAAAGAAAAATATTTGATATTAAATTGCAACCCAGATCACATATCACACATGAATGTGGTGTGTGTGTGTGTGTGTGTGTGTGTGTGTATATATATATATATAGAGAGAGAGAGAGAGAGAGAGAGAGGGAGAGAGAGAGAGAGTTGAGCATGTTTATGTAATTGGATTTCTAATTTTTGGCATTAGGCGCAAGAAAAATCAGACACTAATTTTGTCTAGATTAGACACAAAGCAAAATAGATTTAACATGAAACTTTTTTTTTCCTTTTTTTGTGCATTTTGTTGGGGGTAGACACTTTCACATTAAGGAAGTTCCCTTTTACTCCTAGATTACTGGGTGTGATGATTATAAATGGATACTGAATTTTTAAAATACTTTTTCTGTGTATATTGAGTGTATATTGAGATCTCCATGTGATTGTTTTTCTCCTTATATCTGCCACTGTGGTGAAATGTAATCGTTGGTTTTTTAATGTGAACCATTTTTGCATTTGTGGAATAAACCTCATTTGAGTCTGATAAAACAAACAAAAAACTTGAAACAGTGGAAATAACACATACTATGGAATTAGATAACTTGAGCTCAATTCATGACTCTGCCACCCTTTGGGCAATCTTATTTAATCTATCTCAACCCCATTTGCTACATTTGTAAAATTGAGATAAAAATTGTTCCTGCTTCATTGGGTCATTGTAACAATTAAAGGAAGAAAATCGATGTAATGCATTTTGCACAGTGCCTGGCACATATGAGATCCTCTAAGTGTCACCTGCCATTGCCACAGTTAAAAGTCATGAACACTGAAAAGAATGTACAGATCTTCCTCGGGTTACATCCTGATAAACTCAACGTAAGTTGAAAATATCATAAGTTGAAAATGCATATAATATAACTAACCTACTGAACATCATAGTTTAGCCTAGCCTACCTTAGACATGCTCAGAACACTTACATTAGTCTACAGTGAATCATCTAACACAAAGTCTATTTTATAATAAAGTGTTGAGTATCTCATGTAACTTTATTGAATACTGTAGTGAAAGTGAAAAACGGAATGGTTTTATGGGTATATTATGGTTGTAAATGTATTGGCGGTTTGTCTTTGTGATCTTGTGACTGACGGAGCTGTAGCTCCCTGCCGCTGCCCAGCATCGTGAGAGAGTATCATACAGCATATCACAACTGGGAAAAGATCAAAATTCAAAGTACAGATTTTACTGAATGCATATCTCTTTTGTACCATCTTAGAGCCAAAAAATCCTAAATTGAATCATCATAAGTCGGGGATAGTCTGTATGCCTAATTTTTTTATAATTTGCAGAGGTGATGTAATAGTACATTTAATCATATTCTAAAAAAATTATACGGCTCAAGAAAAATTCATTAAGTTTATATATGCAGTTTACATAATTCATTTTTATCTGATAGAATAAAAGGAATATCTAGTATAAGCAAGATGAATATTTGTTATATTCTTTATTTAAAACTGAATCCATGTTTAAGATAATCAGAGATATATGGTTCTCCCACAGCCTACAGTTTCTTGCTTTTGATACGGAAGCATCGCATGATATACTCCGAGTTTGGGATGGTCCACCAGAAAATGATATGCTTTTAAAGGAAATTAGTGGTTCTCTTATTCCTGAAGGAATCCATAGCACCCTCAACATAGTAACCATCCAGTTTGACACGGACTTTTATATCAGCAAATCTGGATTTGCGATTCAATTTTCAAGTGAGTTATTTTTTTTATTTCTTAAATGAAAAATAGGAGTGCTATTTAAATAGTTCTGTTTACTGCTCAAAACTTTAATTTTAAAATTTTAATGATCTTAAATATTCCTATTTCTAGTCTTATTATTCATCTGGAGTTAAGGTAAAACATAGAAAAAAGAAATACAATAAACTTTTAATTAATTAATTGTTGAGACCTTCTCTCCAATTGTCAAACCAATTTTCCATAAAGTAAAGATGGTGTTAAAATAATTCCGCAAATGAAATAATTACATTATACGGCTTGTAATTTGAACTTACCATAAAATTATATTTTAAAATGTACAATTTTTGGAGATAAGGAAGGAAATGAATATTTGCCATTAAAAGAAAAGCAACCCTACATTTTTACTAATTTTATTTTTCTTCTGTTAAAGATCTTAATTATATATTCACAGGAAGCTTTGACAAAATATTTTAGATCTACTATTAAACTAAAGATTTCCTACAACAATGAAATATCATTCATTATAATTACTAGTGTTCATGGCCTTTTTTCTTTTTTTTCTTTTTATGGCACTGCTAAGTGGTTAAATATATGCTGTTCTGTAAAATGGATTTTGGTTTAATGGCTGAAGAAAATAAATGAAAACTCAAAAATTTTAGTTGCTATTTTTTCGCTCTTATTACCAACACACATTATCTCTTTGTGAAAAATATCTAAGGGATCTTCTAATTGTATAGCCTTAAAAAGTCCTATTAATTGAAACTTATTGAGATTTCCAACATCATCTATGGGAAGAGTGCAAACCAGTATTCTTCAAATGTGCCTTAATTCAAATCCTGTCTTCTTATGAATTGCAGACTTTGGACACCTCACCTCATCACCTGAGTCTGAGTTTTCTAACTCACTAGGAATAATAATGCTTATCCCATAAATAGATTATTAGGATTTAACATGATCATGTGTGCACAGTTCTTAGTATTGAGTAGTAAATAGTTGGTGCCCAGTGAACTATTATCGTTATATGAATAAATGTAAAATTGGAACCCTTTAGAAAAAGCATGAAGGACTTTTTTAATGACTGGCCTGAAAATATACCACCTTAGGTTAACAACTGGTCAATACAAATATATAATTAACTTGACAGACCTTTTGTTCATGGAAGACAGTTGTTTGGCATAATCAACTAAAGTAAATGAATTGTTTTGTTATAAATAAAGCTCATCTGAGAGAGGTGTACATCAGCAGAGTCAGTATCTTTCAATTTGTACCCTTAGTATATCTTTTGAGACAAAGAAAAAAGGAATGAAAAATAAGAGAATGATTATGTAATTAATGAACATAACTGGCTTATAATTCTGAAACACTTATAAGTGAAACATAGTTCATATTTATATCTTCTATTTTTTACTGTTTATTTCTTTTTTATTTGAAGTTAGGAACAATTTGTCAGCAAACTGCTTATGATTGCTGTTCAATTTCAGTTACTTATAATGGTAGTTTGGCAACCAACAGCTCTCCTTTCATTTACCTTAAATTAGTAAGGTTTTACACTTAAATGGTTATTTGTGATTAAATATCTGAATGCAGTCATGTTTAAAGGCTATTTCAGGCTATTGTTTGTGAATGCCAAGTACATCTGATTAATAGAAACAGACTGCTTTATATGCATTTCTGGAATTTTTAATGCACACTTGTCTGTGAAATTAGCAATACATTTTTATATTTATTGCATTTGTAGGGCATATTAAAGTTATGGAAACTATATGTATCATACCAGAGTTGTAATAAATCTGCCTCCATAATATTCTTTTAAGATGCATACAAATGTGTACTACTGATCTGAGACTAAAAACCTATTCATTGAAATAAAATTACCTGGAGAGTTAATATATTGTGAATAGCATCAATTAATGAAAATTAGTCTCTGGGCTGGAGATCTTCTGTAACTTATGCCTATACAGCTTTATAAGTGTTCAGATTTCAAATGTGAAAATAGTTTTTTCATGAATGAGGTCTTGTTTGGTGCCAAGAACCATAAGTAGTTTGTATGACCTATTTAATCCTCACAGAAGCCATATGAGATATGTTGTATCATCCCCATTTACCAAACAGTACACTGAGGTTCAGAAAGTGAGCTAATTTGTTCAAGGTCACACCCTAGCAGATGCCTGCAGCTGTGACTCAAATCCACCTTTGTCTGAAAGGAGATTAACATTGTGCCTGGTGTATAGTAAATGCTTAGCAGTTATTACTACTCTTTTGCTATCCTTATTTATTATTTATTAATATTCTAGAGGAAATACAAAGATTTTAATTATATGTTATTAGTTACAATGAAGTTCTACAATTTAATCAGCTTGTCTTTCTGATTATGCTTACAAGAACCACATCTAAGTTCACACTCCCCAAAAGCAGATGATTTATACAAGTGAAGCAGTGAGAAGGAATAAAGGAAAGGTGGAGTGTGTACATTCCCATTTAAAAGGGACAGTTGCACCCTCTGGCTAAAGTCATTTTGCCCTATAGGAAGACAGACTAATTTTAAAGTGGAACTTGAAATAAAGAGTTTTATGTAAAGTCATCTAATTGTCAAAGAAAACAACTCAACTAATCTTAAAGAGAATATTAAGGTCTGTAGTCCAATAAATCATGACTATGGGTCAAATTTGGCTTGCAGGTCAAAATTTGCCACTTGAGTGTTTTACCTGAATTCCTTTTCCCAAGATAAATCTATCTCTTTTTACCCATGTATTCATTTGTTCATTCGTTCATTCTAGGAGAGTCTATGAAAGGACAAGATAGTAAGCATATTTATCTCCAGCTATTTCTCGAGTGAATCTTTCCTTTCACTTAGGCAAATCTTCTTAGTTACATAAACACACACACACACACACACACACACACACACACCCTGTACTGTTTTCTGTCCCTTAAGTTTCTTTTACTTTAAATTTTTTTCTTAAGTCTTGCTCATTCTTCCAGACTCAGCACCAAGACCTCTCTTTATAAAATATTTTCTGACCTCTGTATAAAACATTTTAAATGTTTATAAAACCATCTCTTTTTTCAAACATCCTCTGACCTCTCTTTATAAGACAAATTCCAGACCATGCTCTAGGCACTAGCTATAATTTTTTTCCAAATAAAGATGTGAAAACATGGTTTATCATTTCATTGTTCTGAAGATGTTTTAATTATATGAACTTCGCCTCTCTAAATGTCCGTAAAGAGCAAACATTCTATTTAGGGTGATCATGTAATTTATTGTTCAAATCTAAGATAACATTTGAGAGTAAAATGGGACACTTAAAAATTAAGCTGGACAACAGGCATAAACTAGAACAATAGTAGCCAAATCAGTTTGTATCATTATTTTAATTGTCAGATTTTCATTCTGTTCCCATTCCATCCACCGTCACCACCACAATGCCTGTTCCTTTTTTGAGCAAAGAGCTGAGTGTCAAATAATAAATTAAAAAAGGAATGAGTCAAGAAATAACAGCAAAACAACCTTAAGCAACAAAATGCAACCAACAAAATGGATTTCAGTGAACTTGGTGCAAAGTGAATTTAACTGAAATGTAGGTCACATACCAACTTCATAATCACTGTCAAGCCACTATCAGCAGCCTCATGCCTTCTATTTCCTGATCTATTCATTCTTTGTAGGCTTTTGCTTTGCCTCTTGGTGTTATATTCTGCAAGACTCTTTTGCTTAATCACAGCTACTTAAGTCTGACATGGCTACCTCATGCTGTCCTATGTTCTGCCCTTGGTTCTCAGCAGTCAGCCTCTATATATATCTCCTACTTTAATTTGTAATCTGCTTGTCTCATCCCACTTTAGTTCCTCAGGGAGGACATCTTTAAGTATCATGCTGTCATTTGCCCACAGAATAGTTGGTTCTGACAGAGCATTTTCTGTGCTCTTCACCCTTTGACATCTCTTTTAAGAATATGCCCCTGCTGGATAATACAAAATACCAAGGGCCATATCTTATACTGTTGAAAATTCTCAAGGAGATGGATTCCTTAGTCATGAGACGTTTATGTCTCCTGGCCTTAAAAGACCGCATGGTGCCCCTGCATTTTTTCCCATCCTCATTATTACTGCCTACACTGCTGTAGCAGTCGACTAGCCACTCACTTCATTGTCTCTCCAGCCAGACTTTTCTCTACATTTCCACCTGACTGTTTTGAAAATATAAATCAGACATCACTCCTCTGTTTAAAATTCTTTTATGGCTACACAGTCATAAGTTCAAAACTGTGGAATTACATTTAAAGCCTCCACAATTTGCGCCCAAATTACTTGCCAGCTTCATCTCTCACTATTCAGTTACATACATCTAGTCATCTAACTGCACTGTCCTGAAAAGACATTGACCTTTCACATTTCTGCTTCTTTTGCAAATCTCTTCCATGTTCCTGGAACACTTACGTCCACATTCAAAAATCCATAAATTCTTAGTCATTTTTCAAGGCCCAGGTCAAATGATACTTTAAGTACTAATGAACTTCTAGGCAGAATTAGTCACTCCCATATCTGCAGTGCCCTGGCACTATGTATGTATTATATTAGAATGGCTGTATATCCTTGTTTGCCCAAGACAGCCCTGGTTTATGCCTATTTTCCTGGCATCCTGACTTGTTTGACATTTGGTCTGTATTTTCCATTTTCAACAAAGTATCATTATTAATAGTTCTGTTAAAATAGCCAAGGTGTATTTATTAGCTATTGTCTTTGATCTCATTTAGTACTGTGTGAGATATATTCCCAGTGCTCAGAGTAATTATAATACATGATTAATTTTGAAAGACAAATACTGATAACCCATCTCTATTTCCCAGTCTTTTGTGGATGCCAGGTAACTTACACTTCCCTTTCATGGGTAGCATATAGGGCTCTTGTAGATGAAATGAAAATATTCTCAGATATTAACATCTAACTCATTCTGATCTTAGATGGTATTGGGAGAACTATTTGATACTGTTGCCCTGCCAGCTATTTTGTATAACAGCAAGTTATGTCATAATCTATTCTGTGGCTTGAAAGATACATAAAGCTGTCAGACCATGAGTTGGCCAAATTACTGAGAAATATGTATTCTTGAAATATCCACAGAAGTAGAGGTTGCACAGATGTGCTGTAGAGCTATAGCCTGAATGTTCTTGCCATGAGTGTTTGTTATTTATTTTATAGGATAAATTAACAATTATTTATTTTATCATACTGTTTTATTATTTTACAATAGACATTTATGGCAGCAGTGGGCTAGAGGGTACATACTGAATATTCATTTCTTAAGAAAGCTTAATTCCACCAAGATTTCTAAAAGAAAGTTCAGCTGAAGGAGGCTGTCAGGAAGACCCAGCAGAGATCAACAAGGCTGTCAGACAAACTTATTCTTCTAAAATTTGAAAGTAAACACAAAAAGATAGCAGGAAAGGACCTAGAAGAAATTTTGTTTATTATGATTTGTGAATCAAAGCATTTTAGTACATCCAGAAACACATTTTTTAAAAAGTGGGGAGTTCCACTTGATCCCATTTCAATTAAACATATTTAAGTAAATTGTAAAAATATTTTTAGAGGGTAAATCATGTACTGATTGGTTATTTTTCTATACAATAAAAAATTAGGAGAATACAGAATAAAATGAGACTTCCTTGGCTTGTATATTATATTAACATTCTGTTAAGCTACAGAGGGGGCAATTTTATATTTTAAAATATGAAACATAATTAAATGGTGATTTGGAGCCATGATAATACATTAACAACATCTTTGTCATTTTAAAGTACCTGATGTATTAAATTGATTATTATTATGATTATTTTAAAGTACCTAACTACTATAGCTATGTTCTTTTTAGTTGAATTATTTCCTAAATAAAATTTCTCCCTGTTTTTAGATTTATCCCTGGGACCCTGATATCATTGGTATTAATAGACCAATTTTTCCTAATAACTTGTTAACCTCATGTGAAAGGTGGGATAGTTTGATTGAGAATGTAGTATATATGATATTAAACATGAGATTTAGACCTAACAGTATATTAATATTTTAAGATATTTATACTTGATATTTTTATTTTATGAACAAATTGCCTACAAATTTTAATATGATAAGTTGTTGGAATACCTGTTTGGATTAACTACATGGTTCTTAGACTTTTATTACTTACATATTAAGGATTTTATACAAGTTGCTCACAATATCTGCTAATCATCAAATTTTATTTTTTAAATTTTGATGTGCCAATCATCAAAAAACCCTAAAACAAGTGTCTGTCATACAGAGTGAAGTAAGTCAGAAAGCGAAAAACAAATACCGTATGCTAACACATATATATGTAATCTAAAAAAACAAAAAGGTCATGAAGAACCTAGTGGGGGGCGGGATGCGAATGAAGACTCAGACCTACTACAGAATGGACTTGAGGACACGGGGTCAGGGAAGGGTAACCTGGGACAAAGTGAGAGAGTGGCATGGACATATATACACTACCAAATGTAAAACCGATAGCTAGTGGGAAGTAGCCACATAGCACAGGGAGATCAGCTAGGTGCTTTGTGACCACCTAGAGGGGTGGGATAGGGAGGGTGGGAGGGAGGCAGATGCAAGAGGGAGGAGATATGGGGATATATGTATATGTATAACTGATTCACTTTGTTATAAAGCAGAAACGAACACACCATTGTAAAGCAATTATACTCTGATAAAGATGTTAAAAAACACAAAACAGTAACATCTCAATTAAAATAAAAGAAAATCGATGTTGAAAATGCAACTTATACACAATGTATGTTAACATACATGGGGATCATGTGGTGTCATTGACCATGTGAAAACTAGAAGACATAAATCTGTTTAAAAAAAAGCATGACTTTTCATTTAGAACAAATGAAAACTCTACTAATTTCATCACTTTATGTTCTAAATTCTCTTCTGCATATATGAAAAGTGTTAACATGCCAGCTTCCTTAGCAGAACTTCCCAAATAATTAAATGAGTCCAATCTTATATGTCACATATATAAGATATGACATTAATCACCTCAAATATTTTAATTCCAGCAAAAGTTTTACTTTTTACCTCCATTTTATGAAGCAGAGTATAGTCTTTGAAAGTTCATTGTGATAAAGATGAAACATCTCATATTATAAATTTAGTTACAATTTTAACATTTCAATAATTAAATTTACTTAGACTTATTCTATGGTCCAGCATATATTTTTCTAAAAGAACCATGTACATTTGAAAAGAATGTACACTTGCCATTATTGTGAATTAAATACCAATTAGATACAGTTGGTTGATAGCATTGTGTTTGAAGTGTTCGATATTATTACTGATATTTTGTCTGCTTTTTTTTTAATCCACTAATGAAAGAGTAGCATTGAAATGCCCAACATCAATTGTGGATTTGCCTGTTTATTCTTTCTATCTTATCATATCCTGTCATGTTTGTGTATCATGAAGATCTGTTACTAGGTGTGCACGTTTGAGATGCTATGCCTTCTTAATGAGTTGACTGTTTCATTACAATGAAGTAGCTTTCTTTTTCTCTGGGAATTTTCCTTGTCTTGAAGTTTGCATTGTCTGATATGAATATCTTATAATTAGTGTTTGCATGGTATTTCATTTAGCATCCTTTTAACTTGTCTTTATACTTAAAGTAGGTTTCTACTTTAACAGCACATGATTGACATACTATTTGCCTGAGCCTTGATTTTTATACAGTCTGAAGATTTCTGCCTTTTAATTGTAGTCTTTATTTATGTTCATCTTTATTAGAGTATAATTGCTTTACCATGTTGTGTTAGTTTCTGCTGTATAACAAAGTGAATCAGCTATATGTATACATATATCCCCATATCCCCTCCCTCTTGCATCTCCCTCCCACCTTCCCTATCCCACCCCTTTAGGTCATCACAAAGCATGGAGCTGATCTCCCTGTGCTATACAGCAGCTTCCCACAAGCCATCCACTTTACATTTCATAGTGTATATATGTCAGTGCTACTCTCTCACTTTGTCCCAACTTCCCCTTCCCCCAAATTGCAGTCTTTAAATCATTAGACAGTTCACACATAATGTAATTTTTATGGTTTTGTTTGGCTGCTGTATTGCTATTTACTTTTATTGAACCCACCTGCGCATTTACACCATCATTTTCTTCCCCTCTATTAACTTATTGGCTAAACATTTTGGAGGTGGGGGTGTACTTGCTCTAATATTAATAGTATACATCTTGGATCAAAACTTACCATTAACTTCTATTACACACTGTCATATGTAATGTAAGAATGAGAGTGTATTTACATTTCCCCCTTCTTTCCTTTGGACTATTGTTTCCATTTATCTTACTTCTATTTATATTAACACCACAATACCTTTTTTAAACTTGAAGCAAACAATTATCTTTTAAATATATTTTTTAAATGAGACAAAGATCACATATTAAAATTATAGTGTTAAGGATAAGGCTATTTGTTTTGTGATAATAATACAAATATGAACTTTGGTGACACACAACTTCATGGCAAAAACAAAGCTTTTATAAAATTAAGAAACAGATATATACTTAGAATTGGTTGTGGTGTACATATAATTCATAACTGCAACCAAGCAAATTCTACCCATCACAATAAAACTGTCATTAAAATTTACAAATATTTTTATATACAGCAAAATAATTGAATTACATTTTTTGTGTGTATGACAAAGTAATGCTGATTCAAAAATAAATAAACTTTAGTATGTCAGTACCAGCTTCTGTTTTTGCTACTCATTGTCATTCAGACTTAGAAAAGTTTGCATCTCTGAAACACTCTTTTTCATAATCAACCAAAATGCCCTACTATGGTTTTGAAATTTTTAAAAATAAAACCTTTAAATTTGGTTGATTTATATTAAAATCATATGAAAATCTTTAATAAAAATACTCAGTTATTGGCATGTTAACGATCTTCAGCTTTTGAAAATTTTGGTGAATTATAATTATTGAAAACAAAGTTTGGAAATAGGAAGACATTTAAATGCTATTTTTATGTAAAAGTTAAAACAGTGTATAAAATTAAAATTTGAAACTATTATTGTCCTGTAGCATGATTTGACTTGTGAAAAGAGAGTATCTTTTGATGAAGTTCTTATTTTTTAATCAGATTGAATTTATATTTTATACTATAATGGAATAAAGTTGAGAAAACATACAATTATACAGCTTACAAGTGAACTATTCCAAAAAAATCATTAAGACAAGTTGATAAGTTTTATATTATAAAAAATTTTGTCAAGAAAGGTATCTGAAAAGAAGTAAAAATTTACTATCTGTGAAAATACTTAAGCTGAAATATTTACACATTGTTGTATGAAATAAAATCAAATTGAAACTTTCCTCTATTTTAAAGAATTAGTCCTAAGCCTACCAGATACCTCAGTACCTATAAAGAAAAACCTTTCTCAATTAAAAATAGTATGGCCTGTAGAGACCTCTGTTAACATGCCAACGACTTAAAATGTATTAAAAATACCTTTAACAATACCAGTAAAAATAAGAATATATTGAAAACCACATACTTAAGAAAAAATAGTAAAATGACATTAAATATGTCTAGGAAACCAATTAGAGAATGTACATTTGTACCACAAATGATCATTTTGCTTATCTTATTTTTAATGTTTAATTAACTCATATAAAGATGTTTTTGTGTGCCAGACATGGCATTTTAATTTTTTAGAAATATTTTTAGTAGTTTTTGTATAGATACTTATTTTGAAAAATACATCAATGTAATATTATCAATCTGGTAAATCAGTACATATTTTTAATTACATAATTTAAATTACTTTTAACTTTTTATTTCATGCCCACAATTTTTCACTTTCAGTGACAAATGTCACCTGATTTTAATAAACATTTTATTATATTAAAGACATATATACACATCTGCTGTCCCTCTTAGACTGTGTTCCTCTGAAGTGCAAGGTTTATCCTATGAATATTTGTATCACCAGAACTTGGCATTGTACCTGGTATTTAGTACTTAGTAAATGTTAAATGAATCTGATTGAGTAGGAAATTTTTTAATAATGTAAAATTAAAAGCACACTGGTATTATATACTGTCAGTCAAGACTAATGTAAAACAATATTTATATGTTTTTACTCTTTTTTTGCTCATTAATTCTGGTGATTTCCAAATATTTGAATTCAATTCTGAATTAGACTTCTATATAATCCTTTATAATCCTTGGATATAAAATCAGTTTCCTGTTTAGGTACCTTTGACAGTCTTCAACCCAACATGCCTTTTGATTTCAAAGAAATTAGACCAGTAATTTTATTTTCACTTTTGTTCATGTATTAGAGAACAAGAATCAATGATGGTATGGAGGTGTTGGCTCTTATTACAGTTCATCCCCAATATAAAACATACTTGGCTTATAGTAGGTGCACAACAATTACCTGGTGAAATAAATGAGTAAATATGTATTTTTAAAAGGTATTTCTATATAAAGTACTTGGAATATATTATAACACAAGCTTTGTGGTTTCTTTTGCATTAGCAGCTTTGTTCCCCTCCAGGGTTGATAGGAGGAAAATCTTGTCATGCTGCTATCTACTTTAACTTGACTTGCCATATCATTACATGTATCCTTAGAAACATAATGAAATTCTAAAGATAGCCACGTTACTGAGTAGCTAGCAGAGTGTAGGCCTAATAATGATGTTGAACATTCTTTGTAAAATTGATGGATCTTGTACAAAGCAGGGACTCAGTCAAGGACAAAATTCTCCAGGGTGAAATCCACCTCTAGGTTACCATCTGCAGTTCACATATTTTCCGATTGATTTGATTCTAGATGGGATTTCCTTCCAGGTTAAATATTCCCATTACTCAGCTTGATTTCCTTATAGACAGTGAAGTGAAGAATATCGTGTCATTTCTTAGTCAATACAAAAATATAAGGCAATAAAACTGGAAGAGTGTAAGTCCTTGTGAATACCAAATCTGGACTGTGACCTTGCTGAAGTTTCTTGGCATACTGAAAAAATATATACAACTTCTTAGACAAACTACACAGTGAATAGTAAAATCTAGTGGTCTTTAAAGATTTATCTCAGAGTTTATATTTTCATATAATTATACAATGTAATTGTTAGAATAGAACTTTAAGATTATTTTCTAATACTAAATCAGGCAGGTAAAAAATTATTACTATGTCAATTTTACTGATGAGGCAGTTAAAATTCAAAGAACTAATACAACCTGGTCAGTGTCCCTTTCTTACAACAGTACAGATTACAGTACAAGTCTTCTGCTTTTGATTTTATCCAACTGTATAGAATCTAAGGTTTTTCTCTTTTGAAAGTTCTTGAGATAAACAAGTTTATACCAAAGAGTCTACTTTCTGAATGGAAAGGACACACAAGAACTTATGAGTGATTTAAGTGTATTTATTCTTTGTTGCACAGAGCAATGTCATCAGCAAACTGGACTGTTAATTTGCCCAAGGTCACCAAGATGGTAATTAGACATTATCTCTGAATTATCACCCATAATATAGTTGAAACTTATACATGTGCTAGTTAGGACTGTGAAATATGTATTAGGTGAGGTGAGCATTTCCAATTAAATTATACTCTCAATTAGATGAAACAAATATAAAATGAGAAGTCAGAAATATATTTACAGTACTGATGAGTTGTAAAAATCGTGAGAACTCAGTCATTTTCTGTAGTATTTAGTGCTATCAGTATTGTTCTGAAAACAGCCTCAGGTTATCCAGATGGATTAATTAAAGAAAATTAAAATGTAATATAAATGTTGTTACTGCAGTCTTGGAATAAATGTTTCCCAGTGTCAAACAAATGCTACATTATAAACAAACCTTAAGCATACATTGAAATGATTAGTTGTAATTTTGTTCATTCATTCATCCATTCATTCATTTCACACACTTTTAAAAAAAAAAATTTATTTATTTATTTATTTATTTATTTATTTATTTATGGCTGTGTTGGGTCTTCGTTGTGGTGCACGGGCTTCTTATTGCTGTGGCTTCTCTTGTTGCGGAGCACGTGCTCTAGGCTCACGGGCTTCAGTAGTTGTGGTACATGGGCTAAATAGTTGTGGCTCTCAGGCTCTAGAGCACAGGCTCAGTAGTTGGGGCTCATGGGCTTAGTTGCTCCGCAGCATGTGGGATCTTCCTGGACCAGGGCTCAAACCGGTGTCTCCTGCACTGGCAGGCGGGTTCTTAACCACTGCACCACCAGGGAAGTCCCCCACACATATTACTTGAACTATTTTTTTTTCATTGAAGTATAATTGATTTACAGTGTTGTGCCAGTCTCTGCTGTACAGCAAAGCGACTCCGTTACACACATATATTCTTTTTTTATATATTCTTTTCCATTATAGTCTATCACAGGGTATTGAATGTAGTCCCCTATGCTGTACAGTAGGACCTTGTTGTTTATCCTTGATGAACTATTTTTAACTATTGTGAAAGCTTCTCTTCAATTTCTTACATATAAGGACAATTTATTCCTAGGGTATAGCAGTGTTTGATTTGATAAGATCCCATGTTGCTTAACAATAAATGCAGTAACTCTTTCAGTGGATTTAGACTATTGGTGAAGATTAAAAGCATTGTAAAAACAATTCCTAAGAAATGCTAATGTAAACTTTCTTAACTTGAGCATAAACTTTTTAAATTTACATACACATATATAATTAGCATGTTAATAACGTATCTTGAAAAATTATTTTTACTGTATATGATAAGTAGTTATGAAATGGTATTACTTTTACATATCTATTTTTTTCACACCCTGAGTCATGAGAATTTTTAAGAAAAAACTATTATGGATACAAGTGGTTTTTGGTGGAATAAAAACAGTTCAATTTTAAAGGAAAAGTTTGTCATTACAAATTTATTATTGACTTATTATAATAACCAGATATAAAAATTCATTTTGTTAGAAGTAAATGCTACCATACAGAATAAAATCATTTGCATAAAAAATAAAGTAAAAATTACAAGATTTTGTATGTTTGCTAATGTTCAGTTTATTTCTTATGTCAGTGATTTTACATTCTATGGTGAATTTATTTCTAACAAAAGTATTTGTATCTGGGTATTATATTAAATTAGAAATAAATTGGCAATGAGAAATTTTTACTTTCAAATGGAACAATATTTATTTGATTTTATTGATATCAGTTGCATAGGAAAAAATTTTATACACAGGTGAAATTTAATATTTTTTACATTTTTATTTACAAAAATTTGAAAATCAAAAGATTTTATAATTTTGCAAGTGTTTTGGACATAGTAAGCTGAGGGGCCTATTAAATATACAAGAAGTTAAATAGGCAGTTGAATAGAATGGTCTGAAGCTCAGGAAAGACATTAAGACTGAATATATAAATTTGGGAAGCATTAAACTAAAAACAGCATTTAAAACCATGGGATAAGGTGAAGTTATCCAAGGAGAAATTGTAGAAAGTTGGGAGCAGAACCATTAAGAACTCATCCCTGAGGTACTACATCTCTCAGTCATTGGGTTAACAAGGCAGGGATAGCAAAAGATACCAAAAAGAGCAGCAAATAAACCAGAAAAGAGAACTAGCAGTCTGATGACTGAGAAGCCAAGAAAAACAGTGCTGTGACAAATGTTGCTAAGATGTTTCTGAAAAAAGAAGGCACTAAGTTATTGAATTTGGCAGCCTAGATTTAACAAGAACAGTTTAGTGAATACGTCTGATGAATGGCAGATGAAACTGGAGACAGTTGTATAGATACCTCCCTCAGGACAGATGTTTAATAGGTTTCCTACTAAAGAAAGGAGGGAAATGAGAAAAATAGTTAGAAGAGAATGGGAATGTAATGAGGATTTTGGTTGTTTATTTAAGATGGAAGTTGTAAGCCACATTTGTATGTTTTTGAGAATGACCCAGTACAAAAAGAAAACCTAGTGATTCAGAAGAGATGAAAAATGTTCAGGAATGAAGTCCTTGAGAAATAGAAAGGTTTTAATACCATCAGGACAAGAACTAGGGTTAGCCTTACATAGAGCAAGGGCACCTTCTTCGCTGCTACAGGAGAGGAAGTAAAGAATATAGATGCAGACGCCAGAGATTTGGTGAGGGTGCACCTATCTTATTGTTTCTATTCTCTTAATGAACTGTAAGGAAAGAAATCAGAATAAAAGGACAGGAAGAACAAGAATAAGAAAAACAATTGGACGGGAAATGTTCTTGATATTGTAATTACTTAATACCATTTGACACATATATGGCTAAATTTGGCATATATCAGGTTAAATTTTATTTTTATTACTTCTAATAATACCCACAAAATAACCTTGAGTCTTTCTTTTCTGCTTCCCTTTATGGTGAAATATCAGGAGCAAGAAAATTTTTGTGTGTAATGAAGGGTTATAAACTGTTCTTGCCTTTCTGTTTCAATGTAGGTCTAACTTTTTTGCCCAATTCTTTTGTTAATAAACAACTGTCAGAGTTCCATTAGTAGGGCATGTCTTTTTATTGTTTTATCTGGTAATGGGATAGGTTTGTGCTGAGACAGTATACCCTAATGGCTAAGAGCCCTGCTGTTTCTTGATTCAAATTACAACTCTGCTAAGAGCAAACTTTTAATATCATGGAGGCTTATTTTACCCATTTAAAATAGGGATAATAATACTTCATAACGATTTGTGTTTTAGCCTAAGAGTATAAACTTAGCTTCTAGTTAAGTGTTTTGCACAATGTATGCTCTCAATAGAGACAATAATAGTAATCATCATTATTTTATTGGTATCTATTCTGATTGCCCTTCACATTGAACAACTACATCTCTTCCTTAGATACACAGATTTATTTCAGTTTGACAAAATATACACCAATGGAATCCTGTGAATAAGACTGTGTTGTTAATATCTGTGCAATTTTTTTTAAGTAAGAAATTAATACATTTAAAGCTAAGTGTTATAAACATGTAGGTTTTTGGACTCTTCCAATCAGAACGATAGGCAGGTAGGTAGCTGCTCTTCTGATTTTAAAATGACAATAAAGATTAATAACATATTTTAGAAATTTCAATTGAAGTCATCATTTCACTTGAGCTTTATACTATAGTTCACACTTTTGTTTTGCAAACACTCTATCACTTTTGCTTAAGAAATGTCCCTCGGTAATGGTCTCATGTCTGCATAGGACACTTCATCCACTTTAACTATGTGATGTTGGTCAGGCTTCTTATCTTTTTTTAGCCTCAATCTTCTCATTGGGAAAATATGGATACTAATAGTACCCAGACTTCTTGTGAATCAAATGAGATATAGATCATAGTACAAGTGTTTGAAAGACAGTAAGTGTCCAATAAATATTACATAATGACAATATTAACTAGTCACATACTCTTCTATTTATATACCTTTTCCCTGTGACTGTTATCATTTTTACTGAATAATCAGCTGTGAAACAGACTAACCAGTTGATAATTCCTATTCTAGACTAACCAAAATGTTAATGGCCATTTCTTTTGGGGGGGGACAAGGAAGGGAAGTCATCTTTTATAGTCAATTTCATTAGGTTTTGAAAGCTAAATCCAAGATATATTTGGATAGGATAGCATATAAGCCTATTATATACACTTTCTAGAATGTTCCTTTCATGATAGCATTGCAGGTGAGATAACAAGTTTGTTAAGACCCTTTATCTTTGTTGGAATTTATGCTTACTTTACATATTTATGTTAAGAAAAATCAGGAATAAATGACAAACTTAAACCTAATAGAACAAATACAGATATTCATTTCATCAATTAAATTTGAAGTAATTTGGACTTAAAAAACTGAGGTTATAGGGCTTCCCTGGTGGCACAGTGGTTGAGAGTCCGCCTGCCGATGCAGGGGACACGGGTTCGTGCCCTGGTCTGGGAAGATCCCACATGCCGCGGAGCAGCTGGGCCCGTGAGCCATGGCCACTGAGCCTGTGTGTCCGGAGCCTGTGCTCCAAAATGGGAGAGGCCACAACCGTGAGAGGCCCACATACCGCAACAAACACAAACAAAAACAAAAACAAAAAACTGAGATAATAAGTAGAAATTACCTATTTTAATACACTGGTGGCAGGTATATTATTTTCTAATATATACTTTTAAAATTTTTATATCTTTAAAATAGTTGATAAATTGAAATACTTAATTGCAAAAAAAGTCCTCATTCTATAGAAACACCCTGTATATTATTCCACAGTGGAAGAGAATAGAGAGGAACAAACATCTACTTAAAAATATATATATAACAACAGTAATAAAATGCAAATAAGAATTATATATCTTGAGAATTGTATGTTCCACAAAATTAAACAACAAATGTCAAATAAAAATTCTTAATCTATTTTTACATATGTGATAATACTTATTAAGTTCTAATATTATATAATTGTTTTTAAATCATGCTAATTTTGTGAGATTATTTCAGTCCTAATTTCCAAGGAGATACAGAATGACTTTTTAAATGTTTATTTATTTTCTTCAATGGCTATAGTTTCTATTTAATACAGAAAAGAAGAATGACTGATGCCAAAATTAATGTAATTTTGTCTACCCACAGACACAGTGTATAACCAGTATAGAGACTAAACTTTGAATAAGTAAAGAAAATAAGACAATAGAATTCACAGCAAGTAATTCGTTCTGTGTGTATTTAACTAATTGCTTTCAGAACTCAAGTAATTGCAAGAAGAAAAAATTATTTGGTCTTTCACTAAACCCCATCATTCTCTATTGTGTTTTAAAATCTTACTTGTAATTTATTTATTAGTTGAGAGAAAAAGGAAGAGTACAATTTTACCACCTCTGTTCCTTCAAGTCGACCAGACCCAAAGGCAAAAGAATATTTTTACATATTATATATTAGCTATCATATTGAAGCCTTTATATTTTAGCTACTAGGGTCCACTTTAAATCTGTAAGCACAGTGACTCTGACAATAGGGCTAAAACATCTTTTTTCCCTCAAACTCTGGTAAGACATGGTTATACCAGCTGCTTTCATTTCATTGTTTTTGTAACATTGTTATATGTACATTTTTACTTTGAGAATGTTCATATTAAGCTTCAAGCTTTTTGCAGAGCCCAGAACATAGGAAGCCTCTACAACAATAACAAAAACAACAAAAGAATATTTTTCATAATCTGTATATCATTCTACTTTTCAGCTTGAAAGCTGTAGCACATTTTACCTTTATATCACTCCTTTCCAATTAAAACATCCTAAGTGTAAATCTTGTATGTAGGACATCCAGCTCCACTTTTGTATTGTAAAACCAATTCATAGATCAGTTTTAGTGTCGGTGGAAACCATTCCAGAGCAATTCAAGAAAAGCTTAATGACTGAGTTTATCACAAAAGCATTTACAAAAAAAAAAAAAAAGTCTATCAATATTGAAAGAGTATAATTGCCAGACCCTGTAATGCCTGATGGATGTTCTGCTAAGGAACACTGATAGGTATTACAGAACAAATCCAATTGGAAATTGGAACTAAGTCCCTGCCCCACTTCCCTCAGTATTCTCCAATATGAGTCTGATTGTTATTCTATTAACAGCTAAAAATAACTCTCTCAAAAATAACTCAAATGAAAGAAGATTGAATATTTTTAAGATGGAAACATTTATGTGCACTGTAGTTTTTCTATTTATAGATATAATCTCTGTATTTTTTATCATTTCTTAATGGGGTTTATTATATTTAACTGAGAAAGAAATTGTATCTCTGGGACAGTGAACAGGTAGAAGAGGACAGTCTAGTGTAACATTTAAGGGTTTGGTTTCTGAAATCATACTGGGGTTCAAACCTTGGTTCTGCACCCTTTAGTTTTTGTAATATTGAACAGGTACTTAATCTTCCTAAACTTTAGTTTTCTCACCTCTAAAATAAAAATAATAATGGCACTTGACCCATTGGTTTGATAGGAGAATTAAAGGAATTATACATGTAACGTCTTCATCCTTGGCCATTGCTGAGAAACACTAGTTTGTCAGTAAAATGAAGCAAAACTGTTAGGATTTCTGATGATGTGTATAATGATACATAGATTTAATTTAAGTGGTCGGTAAAATAACATTTGCAGTCTACATCTTGTAACCCTTTTTAAAAAGTAACCCTTTAAAAATTAACCCCTTTAAAAATAACCTTTTAGAGTCATGTACCACAGTGTTCATTGCAGCTCTGTTTACAATAGCCAGGACATGGAAGCAACCTAAGTGTCCATCGACAGACGAATGGATAAAGAAGATGTGGCACATATATACAATGGAATATTACTCAGCCATAAAAAGAAACGAAATTAGGCTATTTGTAGTGAGGTGGATGGACCTAGAGTCTGTCATACAGTGAAGTGAGTCAGAAAGAGAAAAACAAATACCATATGTTAACGCATATATATGGAATCTAAAAAAAAAAAAAAAAAAAAACAGGTTCTGAAGAACCTAGGGGCAGGACAGGAATAAATATGCAGACATAGAGAATGGACTTGAGGACACAGGGAGGGGGAAGGGTAAGCTGGAGTGAAGTGAGAGAGTGGCATGGACATATATACACTACCAAATGTAAAATAGATAGCTAGTGGAAAACAACTGCATAGCACAGGGAGATCACCTCGGTGCTTTGTGACCACCTGGTGGGGTGAGATAGGGAGCGTGGGAGGGAGGTGCAAGAGGGAGGAGATATGGAGAGATATGTATACGTATAGCTGGTTCACTTTGTTATAAAACAGAAACTAACACACCATTGTAAAGCAATTATACTCCAATAAAGATGTTAAAAAACTTAAAATAAAAATATCTTTTTTTACCCTTTCTGAAAAGATATATAGAACAATTTGCAGTCTGTTCAGTTTTGTGTGTATATATATATGTGATTATATATAATATCACTTTTTTGTTGTTGCTGCTTTTATGCAGTCTCAGACTTAACATACCACCAACATTAGGTTGTTGGGGTTTTTTTCGGTTTTTTAATTGATATGGTCCTCTTGATTCCCAAACGACTTTGAGAGTCAGAACATTACAATATTTGTGTGTAGATTCTCTGGTTTCATTGCTGTGTATGAGTATTAGGGAGATGAGCTATCAATACAAAAAGTACACCTGGTAGATTTTAACAAATTGTTTGGTATATTGGTGAATCTATCTATCTATCTGTATCTACCTACCTACCTTTGTACCTGTTTACTTACCTACTAGGGATGTATACAACAGAATCTGTTTGTAGGTGCCACTGCCATGCAGTTTGAACAATTTGAAGTCTGTTCAGTTTTATGTCTGCCTATTTCTTCTTTGTATTCCTAGCACCTAGCACAGTGTCTGGAATATATTAAGTTAGTAAATGAATGAATAAGTGAATACCAGTTATGTGTCTGTAATCCAGCCATTTGTGTAGTTACTTTAATATGCAGTTTAAAAAATAATTTATACAAGGGCTGAATCCTACATTTATGAATATAATTTAATAAGTAGCTTAAATGAAAAATTTAATAGCTTTTTTGTCTTGATACTTAATTATCATATGCTTTAGGATAAATCTGCTTTGTGGTAATTCAAAGTAATATCTTGTTCCATTAACCTGAATAATTGTAGTTAATTATACTATTAAATGTGCCCTATACTGTATATAGAAGAACAGTTGCTTTCCTGTGGTCCCATACTCTCCTCTAATGATTTTTTAAACTTTTTGAAAAATTTAAATAGTTTTAGATTTATATGCAATTGTAAGAAATAATAGAGATCCTGTATACCCTTTACCCAATTTCCTCCAATGATGATTTCTTGTATAACTATAGCACAATATCACAAGCAGAAAATTGACATTGATAACAATCCATGAACCTTATTCAGATTTCATTAGTTTTATATATGCTCATTTTTGTGTGTATGTTTAGTTTCTATATAATTTTATGTAGATTTGATCACCACCACCAGAGGTAAACCACAGTACGGTTCCATCACAAAGATCCTTCTACTCACTGTTTTATAGTCCTGGTCATCTCCTTCCATCCCCTCCCCCTACAATTCTTGGTAACCAGTAATCTGTTTTCCAACTTCATAATTTTGTCAATTCAAGAATGTTACATAAATAGAGGCAAACAGTATAAAATATTTTGCTATTGCATTTCTTTTACTCATCATAATTGCCTTCAGATCCATCCAAGCTGTCTTGTATATCATCATTCCTTCTTTATTACTGACCAGTATTCCATGGTATGAATTTAGTTTAATGATTCACCTGTTGAAAGTGGTTTTTTCCTAGTTTTTAGCTATTACAAATAAAACTGTGAACAGGGGCTTCCCTGGTGGAGCAGTGGTTGAGAGTCCGCCTGCCGATGCAGGGTACACGGGTTTGTGCCCTGGTCCAGGAAGATCCCACATGCCGCGGAGTGGCTAGGCCCGTGAGCCATGGCCGTTGAGCCTGCGTGTCCTGAGCCTGTGCTCCGCAACGGGAGAGGCCACAACAGTGAGAGGCCCGTGTACCGCAAAAAACAAACAACAAAAAAAAACCTCCTGTGAACATACACGTTCAGGTTTTTATTTCTGTGTAATAAATGTGCAAGAGTACAATTACTGGGTTATGGTAAGCACATTTATTTATTTATTTATTTATTATTTATTTATTTATATATATTTTTTTGTGGTACGCAGGCCTCTCACTGTTTTCTCTCCCGTTGCGGAGCACAGGCTCCATACGCACAGGCTCAGCGGCCATGGCTCACAGGCTCAGCCGCTCCGCGGCATGTGGGATCTTCCTGGACCGGGGCACAAACCCGTGTCCTCTGCATCGGCAGGCGGACTCTCAACCACTGCACCACCAGGGAAGCCCAGCACATTTATTTTTGCAAGAAAGTGCCATCTTCTTTCCAGAGTGGCTGTACCATTTTACATTTCTACCAGCAATGGATAAGTAATTCCGTTTTTTGCAGAATCTTGCCAGCATTTGGTGTTACTATATTTTTTATTTTAGCTGATCTGATAGGTATGTAGTAATATCTCATTGTGGTTTTAAATTGCATTTCCTTAATGGCTAATAATATTGAACATTTTTTCATGTGCCATCTGGTATCCTCTTTTTTGAAATGTTTTTTGCCCATTTTCTAGTAGGATTTTTTCTTTCTTTTTTTTTTTTTTTCACAGTTGAGTTTTAAGAATTCTTTATATATTCCAGATACAAGTCCCTTGTGGAATATAGCCCATGCAAATATGTTCTTCCAGTCTGCAACTGTCTTTTCATCTTCTTCACAGTGTCTTTCATGGAGTATCAAAAAACAGATTTTGAGTACATTTATTATTTAGCTACTAAAATGCCATGTCCCTGTTTGAAGCAAGTTAACACATAAATTATTTACCAAAAACAATTAAAAAGTATTTATTGTGCAGGTATTTAAAAATTAGCCCAAGCATTTTTTAATTGAAGTATAGTTGATTTACAATATTATATTAATTTCCGGTGTACAGCATAGTGATTCATAGATAGTTTTTACAGATTATATACTCCATTAAAAAAGCAACAAGGAGATATTGTATAGCACAGGGAATTATGGCCCAAGCATTTTTTAAATTAATTTTCTAAAAGCACATAGATATGTGGAAGCTTCTCAAATATAAGACCTGGAATTTTGAAGGTGATTTTGGATAGCATCAAAACTAAAGGTTTGTTTCTGTCTTTTCATAGGTTCTGTTGCCACTGCATGTCGTGACCCAGGGGTTCCCATGAATGGGACTCGAAATGGGGATGGACGAGAACCTGGGGACACTGTTGTTTTTCAGTGTGACCCAGGATATGAGCTTCAAGGAGAGGAAAGAATAACCTGCATTCAGGTAGAAAATCGATACTTCTGGCAGCCCAGCCCACCAGTTTGTATAGGTATGAATTTAGAATAATTAAAATTGTATACAGGTGTAAAATAATGCTTAAAAACTGGTTTCAGTGTTATTAATTAAGAACAGTATTCTGGAATAGGTTATATGGAAGTATAAGATTTCAGAGGTCTATGACCCTTCAAAAATGCACAAAGTTGTAAATCATTGTTATTTTTCCCCTGAGGAGAGGGTCTATAATTTTATTAGATTCTCAGTGGTTCTAACACTCTAAAAAAAAAAAAAGTAAAGAATCAAAGTTCTTCAAATGCATGGACACCAAGGGGGGAAAGTGGCAGGGTGGATGGTGGTGGTGGATTGAATTGGGAGATTGGGATTGACATATATACACTAATATGTATAAAATAGATAACTAATAAGAACCTGCTGTATAAAAAATAAATAAAATAAAATTCAAAAGAAAAAATAGAATCAAAGTTCTTGAAAAATCTTCATCTTCCCTATCTACTATACAAATGTAGTTATTCACTGCTTTTAAAATTTAAAGAGTGGATTCAGACTCTGTATTTAAAATGGGCCAGGTTAATCTTGCCTCAATGATGGTTATTCCTTCTAAGAAAGAAAATTTTATCAGAACTTATGTTTGAGTTTCAAAGCTTTGACTTTCCCTTCAATCCATATATTCTAAATGAATTATCAGTTTTTATTTTGATGATCTAAGGATTTGCAGCTGCTTGGTTCATATTTCCAACTCTCTGCCTTTTGAATCCATGGTCTATTCTCTCTCTTTTTTTTTTTTTTTTTTTGCGATACACGGGCCTCTCACTGTTGTGGTCTCTCCCGTTGTGGAGCACAGGCTCCGGACGCGCAGGCTCAGCAGCCATGGCTCACGGGCCTAGCCACTCCGTGGCATGTGGGATCTTCCTGGACCGGGGCACGAACCCGTGTCCCCTGCATTGGCAGGCGGACTCTCAACCACTGCACCACCAGGGAAGCCCATTGGTCTATTCTTGAATGTCCAAGTTAGACTCTAGAAAATTAAGATACGTATTATTTCCCTACTGGGTCTGAGAAAAAGTTAGAGGGATATACCACTTTTGGAATAAAAATAGTGAGAAAACTTGCTATATAATCTTTTTAAAAAAATCTCGTTATTAAGGTTCTTAAATTCAGCTAGTTTAATCTCAAAACTTGAGCTCAAGTTGGCATCATCTTGAGCTCAAACTGGCATCATCTAAACTGTATAATACAGTTTGCCCAAAGTATGTTATGTGTACTCAAAATTTTATTTATCATATTCTTTCCCTTACTACACTGCAGGAAACTTGGGAGAAGATTCCATATCTTGTTCGGTGTATTTCTTATAACATGAAAATTTAGCACTTTTAGGAGAGAAAGCCTTATTTTTGTTCACTTTATATCTCACTCATAAATACATTTTCAATAATCATTTCCCAGTGAGTCACATAATAGTAGGAAAAGAGTGTTTAGTACCTCAGTCAGAAGTGAACAAATCAAGCACTCAGTTATTCAGATTTACTTTACCCCATTTTACGCTTCTTATGCAAGGACTGCAAACTCAAATTCATTAGTGTGTCCTATGTGTTTATCTAGGCATTGAGGATTTAGCAGTACAGGAAGACAGAAGAGTTCCCTGTTTTTGTGAACTTCTCTAGTAAAGTGAAAACTAAAAAATCTGAATTCATATCACATCTTTTGTATTTTATTTGTTAGAATTAAAAAAACACAATACACAGAACAAAACACATCTAAAGGCTCAAACCAGGCAGGGAGTAGACAGATATTTGTAGACTTCTGTAGAAAATGGAGCAGATGATAAGGAAAAAGCTTATTAAAGGGACATAAAAAAAGCAGAAAATAAGGGCATACATTGAGCCAGTTCCGATTTAGCCATATTTTCCTTTACAGTTTATTATTTCCATTTATACCTATGTTGCTCTCTATGTACCGCTGCAAGATTCTAAATCATGAAACATCGATTAATTTACATTTACTATAAATACACTCATAAAAGCAGAGGAAAAAATACAGAGAAAAAAAAATATTTTCAAAGGAAAAAGGACTGAAACAATGAAGTTTTCATTTGTTTACTGGACAGTTAACCTAAAAAATGCCAATTAAACTAAAATGCCACATCCAAATTAATTGGAATTTGACTGAGTATCTTGTAAAGAGAATCTTTGTGTAAAGATGAAATGACAGAACTCCACAGACTTATTGTGGAACTTCTTGTTTTATTGTGATTCTTAGACTTATTAAATGGGTGTTATTTATTAGAATTACTAGAAAGGCTATATTATGTCAAATGTTGTCATGTAGAGAATTCTGAAGCATTGAACAGCTTTACACTGAAATGCTAGAAGACACGAAAATCCAAAAGGTTAAAAGAGTGAAGAATTTTGAGACAGGCTGTTATAAAATTCCATTTGTAGACAAGACTTTAGCCAGCAAGTCATAATTCTAGAAAATAAAAGTTAAACACCAAATTTTACTTAAATTAAGAAGATTGTGGGAATTTTTTGTAAGGACAGTGGTGCTGTGTATAATTTTTTGGTAGGAAAAGATTGCTTAAGGAAAGGATATGCATTAGAGCTTCTCTGAGGAAGATAATAACCTTAAAAAAAAGTCTGAAAAATTGCTAAGCTGCAGAAAACTTGAACTCTGAAACTTATAAGAAAGAACTCCATGATTGGAAATATTATGCCAAAGATTAAACCCTGAACTTTTTAGAAACTTCATAAATCTATGTCTCAGACCCTTGAGCATAAAGCATTTTGCTTGCATGTAGAAATAGTCAACCTTATAGCAAATACCAAGCAGAAGGACAGTCATTTTTAAGAGAGTTAATAGAATTCATTCTAACAGAATTGACAGTGTGAAGATTACTTTGACATTGCCAGAGGGAAAGTAACAGCACTCAATATGAAGGTAAATAGCAAAGACATGAGTATGGGTGGGCTGCTGAGAAAGACAGTAGACACAAAACTGAATAGGGGAGGGCTTCCCTGGTGGTGCAGTGGTTGAGAGTCCGCCTGCCGATGCAGGGGACACAGGTTCGTGCCCCGGTCCGGGAAGTTCCCACATGCCATGGAGCGGCTGGGCCCGTGAGCCATGGCCGCTGGGCCTGCACGTCCGGAGCCTGTGCTCTGAAACAGGAGAGGCCACAGCAGGAAGAGGCCCGTGTACCACACACACACACACAAAAACTGAATAGGGGAGAAAAATTAAGATTGTAAAATCATTATCAATAGTTGCCTGTATTACTGTCTCATAAGAAATTACATGCAGAACAAATCATTAATATGTCAGAACTCTATGGAACCTAACTAAAAATTTAATTCATAAATATATTTGATTTAAAGAGAATCTTATTTTGGATGCTTTATGATTAGATGCATAAAAGTAAAAGATGTATTTTCCAAATGGTATTTAAAGTTTAATATATTAAATGCAAAGAGAGTTTCCTTTACTACTGAGTTGTTTGGGATATACAAATGTTAGATAATGTCTCAGCTTATCTCAATGGCTTTTATAGATTTTCAAAATCTACTACAGTTATTAAATTTATCTGGAAAACCTCAATAAATAATTTTAGTAATAGAATCAAAAGAATTTTAAAGGATCTTATGCTCTAATAATCGTATAATCACAAAATATATCCAGTAAAATACTTAAAAATATGTGTAATGGATTTTCCTATATCTTATATGATAAAGGATATACACATATAAACGTATATCTGGATGTGTTCATGTGTATAAAATTGCTAACGATAAAAAAGACCAAAGGTTCCTGTGAAAAATAAGGAGAACTGAAACAAACAAATAAAATTGCCCCCATGATCCCCCAAAGTACAAATGATACCACTTCCTTAGAATGTGAAAAAAAAAACAAAAAACATTCCTGCCTTTTCTGCCTATATACATATATATATACACATATGTAACTGCATTTGCTATTACACATATGTTTCTAATATTTTTCAAATTCACATATTATTTTAAAAGTTCCAAAGATAAAATATGCCATTGTTTTTATCAAAACATATAGCTTTTATCAAAGTAAATTATTATTTTTATCAAAACAAATTAGATTGCCATTCAGACTTATTCATCTTTAATCTTCACAATCAATACAAGGAGTTAATAGCAATTCAACAAACATTTATGGAATGTGTAGTATATGCTAACTCTCACATAGAAAATAACATATAAAGCACAGTCTTTAGCTTGCAGATTAGTGATAAATGCAGATACCTGATAGGAATATTTAAATAAAATATGGTAAGGGAAATGATGGAGATAGGCAGAGTTTGCTATGGATACCAGAGTGTGTTGGAGAGAGCTGAAGCAGAGTCCAGGCTGAGAATTTCTAGGAAAACTCCCTGGAGGCAGTGATGAATCTTGAGACATAAGTAAAAGTTATATAGAGGTAGAAGGGAAGACATGTCAGGAAAAACAAATAGGATGCATAAAGGCATGTAAATACAAGGAACAAGCAAATGATAGCTTTGAGTGTAAATTATGTGTCTATATTGGTGGTTGATGCAATTGGAAAGGTTGCAGGGGTCAAGACATGAAAGCTATACTGGAGTCGGGACATTATCTTTTAGGCAATGTGTAATAACTGCAGAATTTTATGCATGGACATAGTATGATTAGATGTTTTCACTGGGAAGATGAAATGGAGGAAACGAGATTATACTAGAGGCATGGGAAACAAATATTACAATAATTCTGGAGGCATGTAAGAGTCAGATCTAGAAATGTGGTATTAGAAAAGGAAAGAAGAGATAGATTGAAAAATATCTATGAGGAACTGAGGTAGAGTCTTGGTAGTGCTTCTTGATAGACTGGAGTCAAGGGTGCAATAAAGAAAAGGGAAGAATCTTAGGCCTCTAGCTTGGGTATATATGTGGTTGGATGATAGTGCTAACCAAACAACCTAGGAATACAGGAGAAATCTGAGTTGAGGTTTGGATATGTTGGATATTCTGTGTTTGATGTACCCACAGTGATCAGGTAGAGATAGCCAGTAAGCACTTGAGCATATGGTTTAGAATTAAGCAGAGAAATCTGTTGGAGATGATAGGAAAAAGGGGTTATCAGTATGTAAGTGGAAGATAAACTCACAATTCAGACATGATCAACAAGGAAGAATGCAATAGAGTGAAAATTACAGACAATTAGGAAAGGAATTCAGGAGAATACCAAAATTATAAGATGAAGTGAAAGAAGTGTTTGCCAATAAAACTGAGATCCGTACAAAGACATCAGAAGAAAATTAGAAGTGGAGTTCCAAAAACGAGGAGAGTGAATTTATGGTGAAAGTCAACAGATAAGGATGACTGCAGATATGAAGAGAAAGATAAAGGCAGAAATACCCTCCTATGTTAGTCAATACAAAAGTCATTTGAGGATGAGCTAGGGAGTGTTATGTGTGGGAGGCTCGGAGGCTAAGGGAAATAACAATGGCTGGAGAGAGCAGGAGAGGTGGGAAGGACCACATAAAAACATCTAGAGTCCCTAAGCAACAAAAAGGTTGTTGTCTCTCTAAATATAATTTCAAAAAAAAAAAAAATTCTAAGCCTGAGATAAGTTTTCTCAGCATGAATATTTTGGTACTTTTCTTCAAGATATAACATAAGAAACTATTTTTTTCCCAGTGGCCTGCTTTGCTAATCATGTTAGTCTACCTACAGGTACATATAGTACATAGGTGATGAAAGAGAGAATGAGATTAGACTTCCTTTTCAAAAGGCATAGTTGTAAATTAAAAAACAAATTCAAAATAAGTGAGGAGAGACTTTTATTAACAAGGAATTATTTTACAATTTTACTATTGTAATGTATGGAAATATCAAATCACTATGTTATACACCAAAAACTAGAAACGTTGTAGGTCAATTATAATTCAAAAACAAACAAACTCATAGAAAAAGAGATCAGATTTTTGGTTACCAGAGTCAGGGGGTCAGGGAGAGGTAATTGGATGAAATTGGTTCAAAAGCGCAAACGTCTAGTTTCAAGATTGATAAGTACTGCGAATGTAATGTACAATGTGATATGTGATGCTGCTATATGTTATCTATGAAAGTTGTTAAGAGAGCAAATCTTAAGAGTTCTCATCACAAGGAATTTTTAAAATTTTTTCTTTAATTTTGTAACTATATGATAAGACAGATGTTTACCAAACTCATGAAGGTAATCATTTAAAAACTAAAAAGGATTTTTGTAGTGTGTGGGTAGCAGAACTACTGTGATAGGGAGAGCAATGTGATGGTGAGATCTTCCAGCACCTGAAGAATTCGGAAAAGGGGATTTTTCTTTTATAGAGAGGAGTACACAAGGCTGGAAAGAACCAGGTGTGGGGAAGTGACATGGAAGGGTGGCCCGGAATGCTGTACTCTGAGTGCAGCCTACCCTCAGGAGAGGTTGTGTGCTCACTCAAGGCTGAGGGAGAGCCAGAGTTCAAGGACCTAGAGAAAGGAGAGAAGCTTGACCAAAGTTTGGTTACAAGCGGTTTATTATGATTGATCAGTGAGGTCAAGCAATTCAACTAATAATTTGAGTCAAAGAATGGGAATTTTCAGGGTCCATGTCTGATCTTGTCATAGGAAAATGAGGGGGCTTATTTAAAGGATTTTAACAAAGACCTGATAAGTGAATCTTATCTGAGTCAGATAGTGAAGGGTGGTTCTTCACAGTGAACCCATATAACCAAACACAAAAGGGTGAGGGGATTTCTTAACCATCAGGTAAAATTCAACATTTTCAGTTGAAGAAAAGGTGAAAGGAAATAGGCTAGAGGACACTTTGTTTTATTTTTAGGATGAAAGAGACTTGAACACCTGTGGACAAAGGGGAAGAAACCAGAGAGAATAAAGGAGACAAATGAACACAGGTTCTGGAGAAGGAAGAGAGATTGTGTGATTGAGTCAAGGATGTTTTCCTGATTAATAGGAAGGACTCGTTAAATATTCAGGAAGCGTTGAGGTTTGAATAGGGAGAATTAAAGTTGAGATAGTTTGTTTAATCGTTTGATATGATACCACAAAAAACATACAGGTGATAGGTAAATCGTGGTAAATAAATTAAGGCTCAGCAAATAAATATTCTCAGTAGAGTACGTCATCTACTGTGACTGAGGCACTGAGACAAAGGTAGCAGAGGGTCATGGGGAAATATATCAATAATAGCAGACATCCATTATTTAAGATGGTAAAAATTACCAAATTCTAATGATGATATTACATATCTAGGCTCAGGCAAAGAACAAATATCTGAAATGTTACCAGAACCAAAACTCTCCTCCTTCCAAAACCAGTTTTATGCTGTCCAAAGAATCCCGTATGCCTTACAACTGAATGGTAAAATTGATCTGAGGAAAACTATAATTTTAAAACTCAGATAACAATGATGATGTGGTGATGATGTGTAGGAGACATCATTACATCATGAGAATCCCAATCTCAGTCTCAATCTCTCTCTTTCTCGGTGTGCACACCTATATTTACATCCCCACTGTCACACTCCACCACCAGGGCCCTCCATCTCTTAATTTCTCTATTTTTCTGCAGCTGCCAACTTTGTGTAATATATTATTTTCTGATCAAGCTGTGTTTAACAGACTCTGACAATAATCCCGTGAAGAATCTAATCTCTGAATTTCTCTGACAATTTTTTGAGACTCTCCTTTGAAGTGTTACAGAAACCTTTGGGCCACAATAATAACAACTGTCTGTTTTCATCAACAAGTCAGGCAACTAGAATTTAAGAATATCCTAACACTCAGTATAGGAGTAAAGTGCTATAGGTTCTCAGATAGTTATCCATTTTCACTCATTAACCATTATCAAAGCCTCTTCCTCTGTAAATAAAGGTAGCAGGGAAGATTTGAAAATGAGCTAAATAACTCATATTCTATTATTCCACTTATTATTAGAGATTTTGTTTTGCTTTGTTTTGTTTCTATCTTTTTTGCAGTAACCTTCAGATTTTTTTCCTAGTAACCAGGGTGAAACCATTTTTACTCCTCTTCTTAATGCTTTTCTTTTACATGAAACAAAATAGTAATAGAAAGGGAAAGAAATATAAATATAACTTTTTCTTATCATTTGAAGCCAGTAAAGGAGCTAAATTCAATGTACATATGTATATATTTAGTATTTTAATTGTCTTTCTTGAAAGATAATGCAGTATTTAAGCATCCAGTACTGTAAAAAATCATGTGTACAAAACCTCCTAAACTTTTTTAGATAAGTGTTTTCACAAATACTGATATATAATACATTTTATTAATCACTTAAGGGGTTTTGTTTGTTTGTTTTAAATTAAAGCACCCTGTGGAGGCAATTTAACAGGATCTTCAGGCTTTATTCTTTCACCAAACTTCCCTCACCCATATCCCCACAGCAGGGACTGTGACTGGACTATCACCGTGAACGCAGACTATGTTATCTCCTTGGCATTTATCAGGTGAGTTCCCATACATTTCCACATTTTAAAAATATTTTTGCTCATTTGCTTTAGCATTTCACTAGGCAAATTTTTATTTCTCTACATGACATTTTTTAGTTTAGTTTTTTTTTTACCAATTTCAATGCTAATATTTTGCAATAAACAGTTTACAAATCCCTGTATAGTAGCACAGATGCCAATGTAGTTATGAAGGCTACAGAACTACAGATGAGTGAGCATCTTTCACCAGTTTCCAATATAGAGGAGACATGTTAAAGGTTGAGTAGTTTATTGACTCTCATGAAATGCTATCTCTTTATAACATTTCCTCCCTCCCTGAACTTACCAGCACTGTTTCAAAAAGTTCTGTTTGTCCTAAACTTAAAGATTAAAAGGTCAGTATTTCTAGGAATTTTTTCTCCCATATGTGTACCACCCAAAACTTTTTTGAAGTATCTAAATACCCATAGGTGCAGCACCACCACTGGACTTGGGAAGATACATATTCTACCTTCTGTCCTTCCTGGTGGTCTCATTAAGTCAAGCTGACAAGAATTTGATGGATCATTTTCCTATACTCTCTCAGCAGAACTTGCCTCCTGATAGAACTTAACATGAGGTGTTCCAAAATTTACATTTGTTATTTAGCAGTATCAGCTGCAGGGTTAGCTTAGTACTGAAGCAGTAGAGGATGCAGTTTCCCGTGTGGCAAAGAAACCACTGAGTTTGAGCCCCAGCTCTGCCGCTGTCATTTGTGTCACCTTGGGTAAATTATTTATATGAATGAGCCTCTGTTTCCTCACATGGAGCTAACAGCTGTTTCACAAAACCCGGCCTAACTCTTTTCCTTAAGATTTCAATGGGAATGTTAGGTACCAGCAACTTAAAGAGTTTCTAACTAGAAATGTTCCTAATCTTCAGTGTCTAAGACTGATGTCTGTTGGCTCTAGTAATGCAGCCCCTTCTTCTGCTAGCATGTCAAAGGTGCTTGGTATTTATGTAAAATATTAAGCTGAAAAATCTTTCTAATATATTGAAACCAGGTTTAAAAAAAAACTAAAAAAAGGATAATTCAAACTCATGAAAAATTTAAAAAAGTAAAAATATATGGAAATATTTCAATAATTTGTAGCGATACATTGATAATTGGTAATAACAAAGCAACAATGATGACAATGTTAGTTATATACCAGGACCCAGTTATAAGACAGTTTCCTGAAGTAAGTACTACTTTTCCCATTTTTACAGTAGAGGAAATGACAGTACAAACATTAGAAATGTCAGGGTGTAAGATACAGGGCTTAGTTTACTTAAAAAATTTATTGTAGTTAATAACTGAGTGGGAGAAGGCTGTATTACATGAAGTACATGACCAAAAGTTGATTTCCAGCTGTGTCATTTATTAAGTGATCTTAGGGAGACCACTGACGTTTTAGGGCCTCATTGGGAAAATGGAAATGATAATCTCTTCCTTATACCAGAGGATTATTGACAAGACCAAGTTAATATTTATGAAAGTGCTTTGTAAAATAAAACATACTATTGGAATGTACTATCTTTCCAGCTTTTTAGGAAAAATAATTATTATAGCTAACATTCTAAAGGTTCCTAGAAAAAGACTGTTTTTTGTTTTATTCTCATTTTCAGAGAAGTTATAAATCAATATTTTGAATTATTTATTTAAAACCAAACTAGAAATTTAAAAAAAAAGTACTGAAATTACTATTGTTAAATAGGCTTTTGGCCTTCCAAGGATAGTACATTTAGACTATACTTACTATATCCTTTACAAAGAACTTGTTTCTAGTGATTCTTCCAATAGTGAGATAGGTAAGGAAGTTGTAATTCTCATTGAACCTTAACGATAAAAGACATGACTTTCAGAAAGTTGTATTTTACCCCAGAACAAGGGTAGTAAGTAATGAAATAAGACCTTAACCTCTGACTTCTGCTACATTATCAAAATTCAGGCCTCATACTCACTGAAAGGTTTCAAGAGTAATTAACTGAATCAGAAATGTGAAGCTACTATTAAAACAAAATATAACAATATGGTGGTCCCCCAGTTTTCTCATGTTGCATTGTCCCTTTTATATGAGAAGTTGGTAACCTCTGCATTATCCCAGTCTTTTTCACCACTATTTACGTGCAAGTAAACTAGCTAGATTCCTCTCCCTTGTACATGCATACATAAAGGATTAGAACTGTGGAAACAACCTCTATCAATCTAGTGGATTTGGAAATAGTATCTCCCAACCTAGCAAGTTTTTTGTTTAGATGCAGAGGTGATAAAACTTGACAAAATAGTTTCTCCATTGATGGGTGTTTAACAACGGCAAGGTTTATTTGTTTTATTTTATATCGTGAACTTCTTGACTTTTCTTAATGACCCACTTGAGTCCATCCTTTCCTCTGCCACAGTATGAGTTAGGTAATAGACACATGATTACATGTCTTCTGCCTTCTAAGTATGTGGGTTCTATAATCACTATGGGACAATTCTCATACTTTGCGGAAGTTTATCATGCAAATTTTGCAATATTCAAATATTGATTTGAATAGTTTACATGCTAAAATGTCTTTATTCACACACTATTTAATTTTGATGAAGAGTGTATTGGTTTGATTTGCCTATACTAGGTTCTAAAAGAAGAAAATATATTTACTTTCAGGAAAAAGAATACCTAGTACAATGTGTGGTGCTTTGTTTGAGTAATTTAAATGCAAATTTTGTCTTTCCAACTTTTGTTTGAATCTGATATGTTGAGGTGAATTTTAAAACAGCAAAAATGCTCTTAAATTTTGAAGTTCAAGACAAATAGTACCGTTGACAAAGAAAAAAGAGGTTGTATTTTTATGATGTAAAATATCTGGATGAAAAAAATTTTTAATGGTTAATGTCTTACACATTTTACTGATATAAAGTAACTTGCATAAGGATATGTAGCTAACAAAGGCAGACTCAAGGCTTGAACCTAAGCTCTGACTCCAAGTCCTGTATCCTTTCATCAGCTTATAAACTGTTTGCCTTACAGTCACTTTTATTCCCTATAGACACAATGCCAACTTAGAAATATTTGAAAATATCAAGGTGTCTTTTCTCTCTTCCAGTACTGATTTGATATGCATATTCAGTGTGCTGTTGCCAGGTGAATTTTCAAATTAGCTTATTTTGACAGGGTCTGCTGTTATTTTTAAAGATATTGATTGAATTAATATATGATTATGTGACTATTATGCTTAATGCCTTAGTAATAACCATTCCACTTTTTTCTATCTTTCTTTCTCTCTCCCTTTCTTTCTTTATTGCTTTCTTTCTTTTTCTTTCATTTTAGTTTTAGCATAGAACCAAACTATGACTTCCTCTATATATATGATGGACCAGACAGTAATAGCCCACTGATTGGAAGTTTTCAAGACAGCAAGTTACCAGAGAGAATAGAAAGCAGCTCAAATACCATGCATTTGGCTTTTCGGAGTGATGGATCTGTTAGTTACACTGGATTTCATTTAGAATATAAAGGTAAATGTGAACATTTGATTTTAACATCATGATTTAAATTTTGAACATTTTATACAGGAGAATAATGTTGTATTGGCCATTGTCAGATGTTAGTAATATATGCATTTCTTAATGCAGACTACCTACAATTCAGCTCACAAAAGAGCTCTCACTGTAGACTTTTCCTATGAGTGGGAAGTAAATTAGCATTTTTCTAATTACTACCAAAGGAAATGTATCAGGCAAACAAATAAGCAATTAGTATACTGCAGGAGTTGGCTGAGACCACAAAATATTTCTTAAAAAACATTTTTTGGAAGTCATTTTTTGGAAGCTGAGGATTCGCTCAAATATCAGGTATTCAGAGACTACTCTCAGTGATAAAGAGAATACTCACAAATTATACTACTCACAAAGGATTTTGACAATCATATTTCAGAAAATGTCTAAAAATATTTAAATATGTCAATATTCAGAATAGGGTAAAGTGTGATGATGATTATAATATTTTAGAATATTTCTGCAAGTATTTAAATGAATCAATGTTACAATGCTATGGATATTTATAAATATATTTTTCTTAAGTTTTATATTCAATGACTATAAGGACAAATTAGATCTTAGTTGTTTAAAGTTAATATTTTTCAGTAGTTGAGTCCATAAAGGACATACTGATAAAGGGATCATTTGAGTTCTGAAAATGCATACTTTGAATTTATTGCTTACTGCTTAGATTTTCTTTTTTTTAATTATGAAATATTTTCAATAGCTAAAGATTATACAGAATAGTAAAATAAACTTCAAAGTATTTACCATCCAACTTGACAAACATGGTGCCATATTTGCTTCAGATCTTGTTATTCTTGTTTTAATAAATATAGTACTACATATACAATTGACACTCCTTCTGAATTTGCACTGGGAAGAAGGGTTTGTTTCCTCAGGGCTGTCAAAGGAAGTCAAGATAAATTCCACAACTTCCCATGGCATGCATGGCATGGGTTAAGGAAGGCTTTTTTAGGGAAAGGAAACACAAGTCAGCTGGAAACAGATGTTTGGAGCTCTCCAATATGTCCATCATTACTTGGAAATGCTTGCCAGGGCAAGGTATCTGCTCAACACTGACATGGATTTCATTCTGATGGAAAGATTGAACCCTCTATGGGTCTCTCATCTTACAAAGTAAGAAAATGGCCTGCTCAGTGTGAGAATATATGAGCTATTTGGTACCAAACAGTAAGGATTTAGGGTGCCAGCTATTTATTGGAGTTGTCTGAAAATACTAGCTGCTCCAAACCAGGGGATCATGGGAAAGCTTAGACTTTGTGACTATGGGTTAGGAAGCACTGATCTTATGGAGAGTTGAACTTGAGCAACATGCCAAAACTCTCCCACTGGAAGAGGCTCCCCATACCATACACCAGAACCCAACTAACTGGCTATCTGGACAAAGTATAGTGAGCAGTCAAGGTCATTTTCAGACGCTCTTGATTCTTTCATGATAGTACCCTCCTAATTCTGAATTTGGGGCTTATCTTTTCCATGTATGTGCACTTGTATGTATTTTTATATTTTCCATCATGTACGCTTCCTCCATCCTATTTTCATAAAATAATTATTTTCATCATGTACATATCCTTGTGAAAATTGTTTTTCCCTTTACATTGTTTTTGAGATATATCAATGATAAAGACAGGTAGATTTAGTTTGTTAATTTTTTTATGATATTCCATCATATGACTGTATCACAGGCAATTTATAAATTTTTCAGATAGACACTAGGTTGTTTCAGTTTTCCACTATGAACCATGATGAAATGACCATTCTTTTGCATGTTATCTTGAACATATCTGTGAGAGTCTTTCTAAGATATCTGTATACCTAGAAGTGGGATTACTGGATCAAAGGGTCTGACCCTCTTGAATCTAACTACACATCCCCTAATTACTCTCAGAAGATGTTGTACCAATTTATATCTCAACAGCAGAGAAAGCATTTCAGAAACTCCACATTTTTTTATTGAGATATAACTGACATATAACATTATACTATTTTGGGTGTACCTACAACATAATGATTTAATAAATGTATATATTGCAAAATGATTACCATAATAAGTCTAGGTAACATTATCACCACATATAGTTACAATTTTTTTCTTGTAATGAGAACTTTTAAGATCTATTCCCTTAGCAACTTTCAAATATAGAATACGTACGGTGTTAAGTATAGTCACCATGCTGTATATTACATCACCATGACTTACTTATCTTATAACTAGGAGTTTGTACCTGTCAGGGAGGAAAAAATTTTCCTCTGCTGTTCTAGATTCTTCTGGCTGGTCTAAGAATTAAATTGACATGAGACAGATTAACAGGAGAAAATCAAACAGACGTTTAATAACATGTATACATGGGAGAAACTTAGGAAAACTGAATAACTCGCCAAAATGGCTGAAACACCCCCACCTTATATACATCTTCAGCTAGAGACAAAAGAAGATGTTGGGAGTAGTGGTTTGGGACTTCAAAGGGGAGGAAGGAAATTCATATTGATGGAAAAGCAAATGTTTGATAAATAAATGTTTGCTGGGCTATGCAGAGACAAGGGGATAAAGAGTGGACTCTGCTCTCTAGGCCCTGCTTTGTTTCCCCCACTGTACCTAGCCTGTATTCTTTGCAGATATCTCTGGTCATAGCTGTATTCTAGGAACACAACCTTTAGCTAAATTCTTTAGGCATCTAAGTAGGAGGTAAAAAGAAAGACTTTCTGAGTCTTCTGTTTCTTAAAAATAATCAGCCTAGATTAATACTCATGCCAAAGAGACACATTTTGGGGTGGTAAATTTTGCTCCCCTACATACCCTTTTATCACCTTCATCCATTTCACCCATACCCCACCCCTCTGCCCTGGGCTCTGGCACCTACCAATCTGTTCTCTGTATGAGTTTGGTTTCTTTTTTTTAGATTCCAACATATGAGTACAGTATTCGCTTTTCTCTGTCCACATTATTTCACTGAGCATAATGTTCTCAGATCCATTCATGTTGTTCCAAATGGCAGAATTCCTTCTTTTTTGTGGCTGAATAATATTCCATTGTATTTATATATACCATATTTTTCTTTATTCATCCATTGATGGACAACTTAAGTAGTTTTCATATCTTCGATATTATAAATAATGCTGCATTGAGCTTGAGGATGCAGATATCTTTTTGAGATAGTGATTTCAAGAAACTCCACATTTTTGAAAAACCAGTGCTCTTGTCACACTTGAGTTGTCAATCTCATGGACGTTAAATGTTACCTCATTGTTATTTTTATTGCCTTTCTCTACTTACTCTTAAGTTGAGTATCTTTTTCCTATCTTGCATACTGAAGTTTCCTTTTCTATAAACTGTGTATTTCTATCATGCACATTTTTCTAATCTGTTGCTTTTTTTATTTATAGGAAATATTCTTTATATTGTGGATATTGTTTATCTGTTATCTTTGTTGTAGTAAAAATCTTACCATCTTTGGCAAGGATTTCACTTTATTTCCAGTTTCTTTTGCTGTATAAACATTTAAAAACTCAATATCAATAATTAATCTTTCCTCTTATTCATGGTCTGTGCTTTCTGCCTTGATTAAAAAACCTTCCTTATTATAAGGTCATAAAGGCAGTTTCTTAAACTTTTTTTTTCCTAAAGTTTTAAAGCTTTGCTTTTCACCTTTAATCTCTCTTATCTATGTGGGGTTTTTTGTTTTTCTCTGTTTGTTTGTTTGTTTGTTTTTTGTAAACAAGGAATCCATAATGCTACTGCTGTCAAATATTGAGTTTCTATGTAACTGCTTCTGAATCTTCTGTTCTGTTCCACTGGCCTATTTTTCTGTCTACAGGCCAAGACTTCTCTGAATTTGTCTACTATAGCTTTAAAATAAGGCACTACCTTATACTTCTTCAAAATTGTCTTGGTGTTTATTAAATGTTTTGAACTTTTATTTAGATTTTAGAACTAAGCCTGTTCTACCTGTTCAATTAGTTTGGGACTGTATTGAGTTTATAAATTATTTGGGAATAAATTGAAGTATATATGATATTTAATTTTCCCATCTATTAATATGGCATATTTCTCAATTTACTTATGTCTTATTCAGTGTCTTTCAATAATGTTTACAATAAAAGTTTTCTCATCTAAATTTTAAATGTCTTGTAGTTTCCATTGTAAATTGGAAATAAGTGATAAATAAGTGATATTTAAATTGTAATTAAATAAGTGATTGTAAATAAATGATATTGTAAATAAGTGATTTTTTATATTAGATTTTACTGGTTGCTGCTAATAATAAGGCCACCGTGTATTCTTGCAATTACCTAATATCTAGCAAACTTGCTTAACTCTTTCATTCTTTCATTAGCTATCATAATTTTTCTTAGAGTTGTTTTTGGGGGGGAGATTTTCTATGCAAACAATAACAGTTATGTTTCTTTCTAGGCTGTACATACTTTTCCCCTACCTACTCTGGGTAGAACTATCAGTCCATGTCAAATTGAAACAGTGATAGACATTATCCGTGTCATTGCTAACTTTAAAGAGAAACATCTAATGTTTCACCTTTAACCATGATATTTGCTATTGGTTAGGGGAAATGTTAATGAGGACTAACATTTTTTAACTCATTGTTTTCAGGGACATTTCAAAGTTATTACATATAAAAATCATTTACCTCTATGAGTGAAGAACTTTTAGCACAACATGGTTAAATAGTCAGCCCAAAGTCATATGCAAGATTTGATTCAGAGTGGGCTCCAGAGAACACTCTTACCTAAAATGTTATACTACCTAGAGATATACTTTATCAATTATAGGAAGTTCTCCTCTATTCTTGGTTTACTAAAACTTTTTAATCATAAAGGGATTTAATTTTATCAACTGCTTTTTCATCAACTATTAAAAATATCACACAGTTTTCCTTTGTGAAACTCTTAATGTTGTAAATTATATATGTATATTTTTTAACATTGAAACATCTTTACATTCGTGAGATAAAACCAATCTATTCATTTTTGTTTGTTTTTAATTATTTTTGCTGATTAGAGTATACTAACATATTAAATTTCTGTAATTATGGTATAGATTTATTACCATCTGTTAAAAAGTGTATTATCATTGATTTATTGCCATGAGATTAGTCTATAATTTTTCTTCCTTGTAGTGTCCTTGTTTAGTCTTGACCAAAATGATACAACTGCCTAATTTTGGGAACCTTCTCACTAAACCAAAATAGTTTGTTTAAGATAGGGATCATATGTTTCTTAAATGTTTGCTAGAACTTCCCTGTAAAACTATGGACTTGGTGATTTGAGGAAGTAGAATTTTAGTTGTTATAAATCAATTCAGGTTTTTCTACTTTGTCTTAGATTTTTTGGAAACCTTTACCTAAGAACTAGTTATTTTCATCTAAGTTTTCAAATGTATAGACATAAAAATGTTCACAGTGTTCCCTTACTTTTTCTGTTGCTGTATTTTTTATTAACATTGCTTAGTATTTTTATTAATATTGCTTTTACCTAAATTATATATTCCCTTTTATTTTCTCTAGATTTGCTTTTATTTCTTCTAATTTATTGAAATACTTATTTATTTTCAGATTTTTTTTTTCTTGTCTAATATGAACTATGGGGGCCTATGAATTTTCCTCTAAGTACCACTTTAGCTGCTTTGCAAATGTTTGGATATGTAGAGATTTATTATTATACAATTCTAAATTTGTTCTAATTGAACTACATTTTGATTTTTTCTCTGATTAAGAGTTACTTAGAAGTGCTTACAAGTCTTATAATAAATTTCAATCTATATTTAATTATGAATTTCTAATTTATTTGCACTGTGGTCAGATATGTATGATTCCAATTCTTGGCAGATCTTAAGATTTATTTTGTGGCCTCTTATATGGTCAGTTTTTATGCATGTTCCCTGTGTGCTTGGAGAATAGAGTGTCATTCAATTTATGGGTGTAGTTTTTTATATATAATCATTAAATCAAGCTCTCTAATTATATTTCTCAAATATTTATGCCCTTGCCATTTTTAAAAAGTCTGCTTGGCCTAGCAATTATTGAAATAGTTAGGGAAACCTATTATAATTCTTAATTTTTAATTTTTTCTTAAAATTCTAATGATTTTTGTTTTATATATTATGGGAACCTATTTTCAGGTACATATATATTTTATTTTTCTCATTTTTTTGATGTACTGAGTTTATTTATATTTATTCGCTTTTTTGATCTTATTTTGAGCTCTCTACTCCTTTTGCTTTTTCTATCCTATCAAAAGTTTCTCCTTTTATCAAAGTCATATCATTTCTTGATAATTTATTGTTCAGTTATTTGCTTATTTATTTAATATACACACTCCCATTGCTGCCACTAAATCCCTACATATATACTAAAATACAAGCTTCTTAAGAGCAAGAACTCGATTTATTTACCACTATACAATGAGTACCTTAGAATAATGCCTACACATTGTAATTGTCTGTTAATTATTTAACTGATGGATTTTGAGTTGCTTAAAGAGGTGTTTTCTATTTTAAGTCAAGACATAATTAGAATCATAACATTATTGAAATGTAAGAAACCTTAGAGACACATTCGTGTCCTGCATTTTACAAATGAGAACTTGGCTCTTTAGGAGTAGCTACTTATATCTGCAAGGTGATAGGCTTATAAACAAGACCTGTTTAGGAAGAAAGGAAGGAAGGAAGGAAGAAAGGAAGGAAGGAAGGGAGGGAGGGAGGGAGGGAGAGAGGGAGGGAGGGAGAGAGGGAGAATGGGAGAGGGAGAGGGAGATAAAGAGAGAAGAAAACTGTAAGCAAGTCAGTAAAGCTAGGTTCTATTGTGAATTAGTATTTAATAAAACATTTCCAGAGATCCATAGGATAACAGATACAGGAAGAATGCCACAAATACTACCATACTCAGGGCAGATGATGCTAATATATTACAGCATTCTTTCTCATGGAAACTGAACTTGACCTCGCAATCCTTTCTCTACATTCCAGGTAGCCATTATTAAATCCATGTAATTTAGCACTTGAGATAAAACCTACTTGCTATATCTCAGCTAAATGTATTTCCCTTCCTGTTTCCTATCTTGATCAATTTCCATGTCCCATTATTTCCAAAAAGTAAAGATTTATGCTGCCATAGGAAAAGGGACACCTATGCAATGTTTTTTTAAATAGGACAATATTGATTACTCATTATGTAATACTTTATTCTAGGTACAATGATTAACTCTTTCAATATAGTATCTCTGTCTTTCCCTTTAGCAGACACACTTATAAATGCAAAAAAATGTTAACCAATAGCATTATGAGATAAGTATTGCTATCCCTATTTTACAAATGATGAAACTGAAAATCAGATTGTTAAAATGAATTGCATAAAATGACATAAATTATTACTTCCAATAAGAGTAAAGGCAAATAAAAATATAAGAGTACAGGCAGAGAGAAATATATAAGCATTCCATGAACTATAATTCTTCTCCTTGGACACTACAGCTACTCCCCACCATCCTCAGCTACTACACCAGTGCCCACTTACACACAATTTCATGAGGTCTTATTTTTATACTGCAGATGGTATTTCTTTACAAAATTAGTGCTGAGTTTATGATACTCTCCAAATCCAACCTAATTAATTTTCTGGAGTGGCCCTCAAAATTCTCATCTATAGGAAAATTCCATCCCCCACTTCAGAGTCTCCAGGATCTGTCTTTTCCTATCAACCTCCCTATTTCTTAAAAAATGTTACCTCTTTAATAGTCTAGTCCCTTAAAGCTAATAAAGTAGTCTTTATGTTTATTTCTGCCATAGGCAGACAAACATGTCTGAATTTTCAAGATAAAATGTGCACCCCCCAAAATGAATTGACGTATAACTGGATGTCCTGGATAATAAGAACTATTCATCTGTCATTTGTAATTCATGTTATATACTTTGACTCTGTTGATTTCTGTTAGCACTGAAAAAGTAAAGCTGTTAAGTCCTGACTTGCTCTAAATAATGGTATTAGTAGGTCTTTATTTAAAAAGCCATAGGTCCAGCACCTACCTCTATTAGAGCTCACACCAGAGTATAGTTGCCATTGCTTGTGTTCATACCTATCTATTCATCTCCCTCTTGAAGATAGACTGAATCTTATTTCTGTTTGTTTGCAAATTCATAGTAGTTGTGCAAAGCATTTGAACAGTGAACAAATGCTATAGTCAAACATCAAACAAGTACACAAGTCAAACAAGTACACAAGCTTGCTAACATGGATTCTATCAGGAATACCATTTTACATTTACATAAAGCAGATGGTGGATATGCTCCAGTGTTGTAGACAGTAGTAAACTGGAGCAAAGAAGTAGACGTTTGAAGGTAAGGGGAGATGTTTTGCTAACTTGAAAGCAATGTCCCCAAAGAGTTTAAATCAGTCTCGTCTCCATTTATCTTAATGTAATTTCAATGAGATACAATATTAAGAAATTCACACTTGGATACATATTTTATGTTAAACAATGCTCTCTTTTGCATTGTTTTTGTATTAAGGCTATTTTAAATGATGTCAAGTATGTTTTAAATATTTCTAATTATAATATTTAATAAATGTGACTCATAGTAGTGATATCTATATTATTTTAACAAAATATATCATTTACATGAAGGAGAGAGAATATATACGGTCTTGTGCTACTGAAGGGGACCTCCTGGCAGCTGGTGTTTTAGCTGATAGGGGATGTCAATTTTTATGCACCAAAAATCTACAGTGGAAGACTTAACAATGGTTGTTTATATACGGCATAAGTTAGCCACCTTCTCCATGAACCTTAATGTATCATAAGTTACTTTCTAAATTAACGTATGAATTTAAGGTAAGATACATCTTTTCACAGAGCAATCTATTACATTTCAGCTTTACCCTGAGGTGTTCTGCACCAATTGTTTAATTTACATTTTAGCAATGTTTTCCAAAATAAAAGAGATACATGTGTGGTTTATATTTATTTTCAAAAAGTACCGTAGGAAATCTGGCCCTCTGTGAACTATGGGTCTGCCGATAGAGAGAGCCTCTCGGGAGTTATGATAATATGAGGGGACTACAATGCATACACAGCTTGAAGGGAGTTTAGCTCTGGGAGTTGCTGAACTCATGCTAGAAAGTATATGCGCATCTGCTCTATTCTGGAAATAAAAGGCAATTGAATATTATATAGTCTGGTCACTTCTCAAAAATAAAAATAATGTATAACTTATTATCCACAGAATAACACTATTCATAATAATGGTCCCTTCACGAGTATATACCTACAAGTGGGAATAAACTTTGAAGTTTATTGAAGACTAAACTTTAACAGTAAAAATATTTATGGTTCTTATTAGGCCAGAGAAAACGATGTATTTATAAATAAATCATTAAGTGTGAATTGAACAAACATTATTTAATTATTGTCATGCCTGATGCAAAGTATGATAAAAACTTTATAATGATATAGATATTATCCTTATTATAATAACATCTGTAAGTTTTTATTAATAAAATGAAAACAAGAACATAGTAAAGCTTTAATTTTTCCCATTGGATCTTCTTCAAGACACATTTTTCAGTGTTCTAATGTGACACTTTTTAATTAAAATAAGCATTTACAATACTTTACTTTCATATGGAAAAAATTCTGAAAAATAATTTTTTTGTAAAATGAAAACAAATCCATAGCTAAGATATAAGCTCTATTGCTTATGATCACTTCTCTCTTCCAGCAGACATCATTTAATATGCTTTATTTGGAGAATATAAAGCAAGGGACTCTTTTACCTGGGATCTATTCAGTAGGCAAACTACTATATTCATAAAATTTAATGATTCATAAAATGAATTATTCATAAAATAAATTATTTTATTAAATTGATTATTCATTAAAATACTATCAACTTGTCTGCCTCACATTTTTTTTCTAAAACTAAAATCATCTTTCCATCTGCTTCTTAGACATTTATATAAGAATTCTCCAGATGTTCTCCAAGTTTCCAGATGTAATTGCTGTGGCATACAGGGAAATAAACAAGGGCAGTATTATTCATAGAAAGCTATTCACCAAGGATTTAAAGCAGTATGTAAACATAATAATGAGATAAATTAATCATCTCAAAATGAGGCTAGCAATATAAAATTGTTACAAAAGCAATATTTTTAATTTGTCAACCATGTTTCCCTTTCCTCAAAAAGTAGGAAGTTTGTATTATATTACAGATTCACTGATATGTCACTGAAAATTTGGGGAAAACTTTAAAGAAGGAAAAAAGCAAACTTTTCAAAAGATGAATGTTAGGCAGTTAGACTTGTCAAAGAGATTAAGCCTTTTAAATAGTAATTTCAATCCTTCCTTTTCCCTCAAGGGATTTAGTTCAGTTTCATGAAGGACAGCTGTAAGTGTTAGGTTGCTGTTCTGCCTAAAAATTACATTGCGTTTTCCTCCTTATTTAAGAAAAGGATCAATGTCAGGTTTTATTCCTAAAAATTAAACAAACCAACCTCTGCAACACCAAATCCTCATTCTTAGTGATCAAAGAACCTACTGGTTCTTTCCTTAAAATAGTATCATATGCATATTTTATCTGGGAAGAAATATAATTCCTTGAGCTGGGGAGCAATTTTTTATTGAAATCTGAATACGATATATGGGATACAAATTTCTTGTGCTGCTGTGTGTATGCACGTGTGTACGCCTTTGGGAGATCAAGTTATTTAGCTTTGGAGTGAAGCTCAGAAATCAGGTTTATCTGACTTACAAGCTCTAGTACAACTTCTCCCCTTCATGTCTCTCATCTCCCTTTCACCTAGTCTGCTCATTATCCCTCAATGCTCAGGTTAGATGTCAGTTCTTCAGGAAGGTTCTGAATGCTTCTCCTTATGCAACACACATCACAATCACAAGTATTTATTTAGTTATTTTCTTTATAGACTGTAAAAGCCATGAGGGCTAGAATATTTTTTCATTGTCCACTGCTGTATTTCTGGTGTTAGTTGGATAATGGGCTCTTAAGTATTTGTTGGAAAGAAGGAAGGAAGGAAGGAAAGTGGACCTTTTTCATTCTTCAGGTATTCTAAATATTAAAATCATGTAAATGTTTGTTTCCACTATTTCCTCTTTTTTTGTTTTTTTGGCTGCATTGGGTCTTCCTTGCTGCTCATGGGCTTTCTCTAGTTGTGGCGAGCAGGGGCTATTCTTCGCTGCAGTGCGCATGGTGGTTTTCTCATTATGGTGGCTTCTCCTGTTGTGGAGCACTGGCTCTAGGCACCAGGGCTTCAGTAGTTGTGGCTCGTGGGCTCTAGAGCACAGGCTCAGCAGTTGTGGCAAACGGGCTTAGTTGCTCCGTGGCATGTGGGATCTTCCCGGACAAGAGCTCAAACCCATGTCCCCTACATTGGCAGGCAGATTCTCAACCACTGTGCCACCAGGAGAGTCGCCCACCACTTCCTCTTTAGTTGAATTCAGAGAAGTCTTGTGAAGTATTTTTTCCTAAAGCATAAATTTCTCATCATTTCCTATAAATGTTGAAGCACTTTGAACTCTGTAAACTTTAATGAATGGAATAAAAATATTTTTTCTGTTAAAATAAATCAGATTTTGATATATTATAACAATATGATTTCTGTAATAGCTGAACACCAAAATATTGTTGACTTAAATTCCAGTGATTCCACGAGTCCTATCCAAAGATACACCCACCTCCTGAATTCCCATTAATATAAATTCTAATGTAGAAAATCACATTTGTTATCTTGAATTTGTGATGGCCCTTACATTGCTCATCTCTCTTATTTCTTAAGTAATCTATAATAATAATAATAAAATGGAAATATTAAGGTGTTACCCAGATCTGTTAACAACACAGTGTTCTACTACTTATTTACCAAAATGGATGAACTAATCTGTTTCTCTACATATTTTCAAAATATTCTCTCAGTCTCTCTAGTTTACTACCTGCATCCACAGAAAACAGTTCTTTGTTGTGAATGGACTTTACTTTTCAATTTGTATGTTACTATTAGCTTTGAAAGTTCTTGGCTTTGACATAGACTCTTTGTCCAAAAAGATCATAGTTTGGATATTATAAAGATTTTGTGACTCTGTTTTACTGGGCAGACCTCTGACAGAAATGTGGGGAATGAGGTAGGTTAAGAGAAATGGTATCAGGGCAGAGACATAGAGGCTTTTACTTTCTTCCTAGTGATGAACTGAGATCAACATAGGCAGTAGTACTGTATCTACGTTCAGTCACACGGAATGAGTGTACATCATTTGGGAGGAAGATCTTTTAAATAATGAAATATTAAATAAATAAGTTCTTTTCCAAAATAATTCATTTAAAATACTTATGCATGGATTATAGCACATAATTTATAATAAACCACAAAACCCTGTTTGACTATAAATATTAGATACTGATTTTAATGAAAAGACCAATGAAGAATTTTATCTTTTATAAATCAATGTGAATTAGCAAAACGTCAGATATGGTTAAGGACTACTTTGTACTTTGAGCCCTCAAACAGAGGCAGAAAGGGTGTTGGTGCTTTCTGTTTACCTAGAGGTAGAAATGAAGAAATATTAAAAGTTTCAGAGAATATTGTATTTTAAAATAATTAATTTTATATCAACATTGTTTTACAGCAAAACTCCGAGAGTCCTGCTTTGATCCAGGCAACATAATGAATGGCACCAGACTTGGAATGGATTTTAAATTAGGGTCAACAGTCACCTATTACTGTGATGCTGGTTATGTTCTTCAAGGTTATTCAACACTCACCTGTATCATAGGAGATGATGGAAGACCTGGATGGAATAGAGCCTTACCCAGTTGTCATGGTAAGAAAATACTTTTTGGCTGAGTTTTTATTATTAGAAAGAATCAAGAAATGTTTAAACCCGCTTCTGTTTTTTTTTAAAAATCAACCATTTAAAACACAATCTACAAGTGTGGTATAGGAAATGTAGAGATTTTATCAAGGATTTTAAAATTGGATTCTGTAAAGAAATGGTTTTGAAACAATGCTCATATCCCCAGGTGTCTCTAAAGCAATGTGCACATTATAGTATGCCAGCTCTCTGAGAGCAGGGACATTGACTGTTCTGTTCATTTGTGTGCCCTCAGGATTTAAAGGAGTACCTGAAACTTCAGGTACTCAAGAAATACTGACTAAATGAGGAACAGACACACTGAAACTGACATTTAAACAAAAGTAGATAAATGCAATAACAAATATCAAAAATCAGTGATAAATCTTTATCTGAAATAGGGATATAGAAAAGTAGACATTTTTCCTAAGAATAGGTTGTCTAAAAACAATGACCAAATTGGAGCTACTCAGGCAGCTCCAGCAGCATGAGGAAGACCCAAGGGCACAAAAAGATGGAGAAATACCTAAAATTAGTTTCAGTAACATATCAGATATGAACGTTGCCAGATCTGCTACAGCTAGAGTTACTACAAGACCAGTACATCAGTTTCAGTGCACTGAAGGATCTGACAATGATCATAGCCAGGAGAAGATCACTTATCTTAGAAAAAAATCTTAGGAAAAATATATTCAAGCAGAGATTTAATATCTTTGAGATTAAGGCAGTTAAAAGAGGCACCTGAAACAGAAACATCACCTTCACTTGGGATATGGAATTTGCTAAGCAGTTAGCCACAATAAATGAACAGCCCTTTCAGAATGGTTTTGAACAGATGACCTAGTGGACAAAAGAAGGGAAACTGGGAGTCCCCAGTTAAAAATGAAGCAGGTCTTAATGATGATGGTTCAGAAATTCATGGATATATATTTCTGGATAAATAACTGGAGGATTTTCCAAAATAAGGGCCAATCCACCACTTCATAAAGCTGGTTTCTTGTGGCCTTTCCAAAAACCCATATCAGAGTGTTACACAGAAGTGGAACATAGAGTGGTTTAAAAATTATTTTTATGAAAAACAAGTCATTCTCAAGGAAAGTTACATACAACTCAGTTGCAGACCCTGGTAATTTTAATTTCAAGCTCTTGGAAATGGGTATTATAACTAAATAAAACAATTTTACTAGTAAAAACCTAATACTGCATGTTCAAAAATCACATACTTATACATAACTCTTTTTTTTTTGGCCAGAAAACCAAGTTTTTTGCTTTTTTTTTTTCATTTTGAAGTTGAAATGTGCAGTGTATCAAAATTAAGGATTTTGACAAATCTAAAAGTCATGTGACATTTAACAACTGTATTGAATCCTCAAATCTTTGGCTTTTCATTTATGTGTCTTTTTGATTGATATCCCATTGCAATCAACTTTACTAATAAGCACTATCATCTTATTGGTAGTCTCACTGTTGCTAGTGAATCAGTAATACATATACATATGTCCACTCTTTTTTAGAGTCTTTTCCCATATAGGCCTTTACAGAGCACTGAGTAGAGTTCCCTGTGCTATATAGTAGGTCCTTATTAGTTAACTATTTTATATATAGTAGTGAGTATATGTCAATCCCATTCTCCCAATTTATCCCTGCCCCCCTTACCCCCTGGTAACCATAAGTTTGTTTTCTACATCTGTGACTCTATTTCTGTTTTGTAGATAAGTTCATTTGTACCCTTTTTAAAGATTCCACATATAAGTGATATCGTATAATATTTGTCTTTCTTTTATAACTGTTTATTATTGAAGATAGAGATACAGTGCAAAATACAGTTTAGTGAGGAAAAACAGTGATATCACCATGGGAAGTTACCACAGACTCCCTAGTCAGTTGAATGATCCTAACACATTGTACAAAATTGACATGGGAATGATATCATTCAGGGCAGATTTTCCAAACTATGGGTCACCACCAGTGAGTCATAAAATCAATTCACTGGATTGTGACTAGCATTTTTATAATTAATATAACATTGAATAAAATAAAAGAAAAGATAAAGACAAAAACATTATTATTCAAAGAACGTAGTAAAGATATTGTTTTCTGGAACTATTTTCAGTTATATATAGAGAGATAAATAAAATACAGTAAATAAATATATACCCATATTTGAGTGTGTGTGCATGTAGGTGTGTATATATATGTTTTCAGTTATATAAAGTGTATGTATTACTGTGAATTTCAGTGGAACAGGAAAAACCAGCAACTCTGATCTGATGATTAAAAGTTTGGATTTTGGGGGTCTAATACACATGATAATTTTTCTTAGTTATATAATGTATTCACCCATTTGAATTATATGTGTGTGATTTCTGAGTTACACAAGTCATTTGACCTCTCTAAGCTTATCGTCTCTCATTTGTAAAACATGGATAATTGAAATCTTTGCTTCAGAATGTTGTTATAAGAAATTAGGAAAAGATAGGTAGCTACTAAATGGTCATTCTATTAATATCCGAACAATTGGTTAATTCTTGAATTAATGATTTCATCTATCAGAAATTAAAGGGACTCAGTTTTAGTTTTAACATTGTGAAAATATTAAAAGAATCTTGTAACTTTATTCTTTTTTCTCCTGCTGAAAAAAAATTAAACCAATCATATGGAAAAAAAAAAAGAAAAGAAATTAAAGGGAATAAAAAGAGAAATAATTACTTTGGATTTAATCCTGACAAAGAGAAAAAAATAATTGACGACATGGAAGTTTATAGGAAATGTAAGAGAAAGAGTGATTTATTATCTTAGAATTTAGAGCCATACAAAGGAGAAATCTGTTTATAGGCAGAAAAGCATACTAAACTTAGAAAAACACTTTTCACAATTTACTGTCAGTAATCATTAAGAAACCATAGAAAATTTCCAGGAGCCAGACAAGAAATAATCAAAAATCTGATGGGGAAAAATCAAAGAATACAGAAAACTACAGATCAAGAAGATAAGTGTTAATCACTGGAATAAATAATTAAATGGGTAGACTTCAGTGACTTAGGTGGGAAAGGCAGGAGCTCCATGGGTCAATGATAGCCCAGTTAAGTATATTTCATGTTGGTTGAACAGTAGTATCTACAGACAATTTGGAGGGAAGAGCAGACCTGAGTTCATGTCCTCTTACTGTATCTATAACCTGAAGCAAGCTGAACCTTGATTTTTAAATCTTTAAAGCCAGATAATAGTTATTAACTCAATAGATTATTGTGAAGATTAAGTTATTAATCACAATACACGCAGAGGGCCTAGTAAAGTTCCCAGCAAATACTGACATATTAATACATGTGATTTTTAACACAATGTTCTAAAAGAAGCATATCACTGGAAAACATGCATTGCATTTTGCATTGTATGTTATGTTTTAGTTAACTAGTACATTTTTGTCACTTCAATATTAATTAAATCTAATTTATTAATGTTATTATATGAATACACATTCACTCATTCCTGAAAATAGCACAGGAATTGATATTTTAAAATTTCTTAAGAGAGAATAATTTTTACCATCACTTACAATGGATATCATCAGACTTTTAGTCATAATGCCAAGATATAAAAATCAGAAATTATTCAATGCATGCTTTAAGCTATTAGAAAAAAAATTTAAGGTAAATTCATTATAAACATATGACCATAACTGATAATTTCTAGTATAGCAGAGAGAAAATGAAAGCCCATTTTTTAGAACTAGATATACTTAACTCTAAACAATGATTTTAAGACAAGGAAAAAGCCTGGGTCAACTATGTGACCTTGTTCAATGTATTTATTTTGCATATCTAAGCATGAGATAATATTGTGTAATTTGCAAGTTTGTTAGAAGAATTATTTTCAATAACTTATTTAAAGTGTTTAGTACTGTGGCTGTTACTGTCACACACTAAGGAGAGCTTAATACATTTTAGTTTCTTGATCAGGTTCATATGCATCTATTTGTTTTCCCTCTTGGTGATTATACAGAAATCCAAAATATACAGGACTCACTGACTTTCAGATTTAATAAATTAATACTTTAAAAGTCAAAATTAGTGCATAAATCATGTGCAATAGAGCTAAAAGGGTTTGTTCTTTATAAGCATAAATTCCTTTTAAGATAAATTTTGTATTTTTTAATCAAAGTAAAATGTGAATATAACTAAGAAAAGAATACAGAGAAGCGTACCATTTAAAGCAATATAAACCAATGTTCATCTGCCCTACCCCTCTCTATTCTCCTATTCCTCAGCTGAGTTTTCTAATAATTTCTATTTTAATTTCTCTGATGGCCCTCTCTGTGACTCTGCATAACATGAAGCTCTATTCCTTGATTTACCAATATTAGACAATATCTATTGATTCCCTGATATAAAAGATAAACAGTTATGTCACATCTGCAGCTCCTCTCTTCAGTGTTTCAGTTATATTATTTTTGGTTATTCTAGTAATTGCCTTTGTCATGTATTAATTTGCTTATACCTCTATTTGTAATTTCATCAATGTTTGAGAATGAGGTTGCCAGTCTTTGCTGCTTTTCATGCCAAGTCTTACTCCATAGAAGCAATCCTGACAAAAGTCTCTGATAATGGGAGCAGGAAATTTTGACTGACTGGTAGCCTTTGTTGCAGAGTACATGAGTAGGGAGTTGGCTATTAGACTGTGATGCTTAAGTGCCAAAATAAGGAAAAATTTATTTATTTATTTATCTATTTATTTATTTAAGTTATTTCTTGTAATGTTGCTTTAGTGCTCCCCCAGAACACCATAAGCTCATGAAGTCTTGGGCTACATAGTATTCTTTAACATGCAGGACATTAATTTATACAAGAAGGCTCTTAGTCAAATTATTTTACCTGATCCGGACCCTAAGAACTTACAGAGTCAGTCGGTTTCAGAAGATATATTTTTATCATGGTTCAGGATTAAGTGTACATTTTAAATCTGAAGAAAATATTTTTAAGAGCTTATGTTGGACACTGCGAGATTATATTTGTCAGAAGTAGATCCAAAATGATAGCATCCTGTGGTAGGTCCTTCTCAATGTTGAGAAATCCTGCAGTTGATCTCATGAGCATGTCACATATATTAAATGATGGCAGAACAGAATATCTGTATCTGCAATTCACTTTGTGATAAAAAAATTGTGTTTGGAAAATAATTTCTTCTTATTTTTCATACTTTTCATATCTGTTGAAACCCTGAGATATTTTATCTATAGACATACTGGATTAAAAGAGAAGTCATATAGCATTCTTATCCATGATCTGATTCAACATTAGGTAAATGTATTAAAACACAATGATGACAGAATCCATATTTCCCCTTAATATTCATTACTTGATTTATTTCACCTAATGGTATTCCATTTGTTTATATAAATACATCTCTACCCTGATCTAGGGCACCAGTCATCTCTTACCTCTTAACCTCTCTCCTAACTAATTTCTCTCATTTTCTTGTTTCTCTATGAGTCTCTTCTGAACACAGCAAAGTAATCTTTAAACCATACGTCACATTATATCACACATTTACTCAAAATCTATCAGTGGGCTTCCCTGGTGGCGCAGTGGTTGGGAGTCCGCCTGCCGATGCAGGGGACACGGGTTTGTGCCCCGGTCCGGCAGGATCCCACATGCCGCGGAGCAGCTGGGCCCGTGAGCCATGGCCACTGAGCCTGAGCGTCCGGAGCCTGTGCTCCATAATGGGAGAGGCCACAACAGTGAGAGCCCCGTGTACCGGGAAAAAAAAAAAATCTATCAGTGCTTCCTAAATCAGAATAAATGCCAAAGATCATATAATATAAAGCTCTACTTAATCTACCTATATACAACCTGACCTCTCTAAATATTTTCCTTTTTTACTTTATTCTTTGAGCCACACTGGCCTCCTGGATGGTTCTTCAAAGCACTCATCACACTTCTGCCTCAGGGCTTTTGCACTCCTTGTCCTTTCTGCCTAAAGCTTTTTCCCCAGCTCTCTGGCTGGCTAGCTTTTTCACTTCTTGTAGGCATATGATCACTTGTCTTTTTAGTAGAAAAGCCATTTCTATTTACTTTCTCCTGACTCCCTAAAGCTCCCAGGATGAAATCAATGTATCTAAATTGAAACAGTATATCCTGGGTAAAGATATCTCTGATGTGTAAATCATTAAATTTGGGAATACTGGCCACAGTACCAATGCAGTAATTTTGTTGATTGATTGATTGAGGCATAATTGACATGTAACATTAAACTAGTTTCAGGTATACAAATAATGGTTTTATATTTATATGTATTGTAAAATGATCACCACAGTACATCTAGTTAATATTTGTCACCATATGTATATACAATTTTTTTTTCTTGTGATGAGGACTTTTAAGATCTATTCTCTTGGCAACTTTTATGTATGCAATACAGTAGTATTAACTACATCACCATGCTGTACATTGCCATGATTTTTTATTCTGTAACTGGACCAATGCAATGTTCTCGATCTTTTCTATTGCTGTAGCCTACAGTGAGCACCCAAATAATATATAATTATAATGATAAGACTCTAAGAATAAACATATTTTGACTGTTAAAGAATCACTAGTTTGCCAATTATTCTAAAGAGAGAGTATCATTCATTCCTTTTTTCTCAGGTGTTTAGGTGTATCTATATACCTGGTCCTATACTAACTATTAGGGATAAAGACATGAATTCAATATAGTCCTTCCCCCTGAAGAGTTTACAATCTGATGAGATACAGACAGATAAGGTACATTGCTAGAAATAAAAGTAGAGTATCGTAAGAGGAGCATGGAGGTGCCTCTGACCTAGTTACAAAGAGAGATCGGAGAAGTCTTCCTTATGAAAGTGATACATGAACTGAGTCTTAAAAGTGTCATTAAGAAGGAACCAGGTGAGACACAAGGCATGAGGAGCTGGTATATTTCACACCTAGGGTTCAGCATATATAAAAATGTAGAAGCAAGAGTAAACAGGAATGTTGGTAGAATTTCAAGCAGCTCAATAGGCAAAGTGTGCATGGGGTGGAGATAATAGCTTATCTGTATTGAACACAGTTTGAAGTTTTATATACATATTATTTCATATCTCACCACAGCCCCAAGAATTAGGGACTACTAAAATTCTCATTTTACACATGAGGAAACCAAGACAAAGAGAGATTCAGGTAGTTGCTCAGAGTCCTACTTGCCTAGCAGTCTTGTTTAGGAGTCCATGCTCTTAATCACTGCCCTAAAGGTAGGCTGGGCAATTCTACAAATGACCTTCTATTGATCTTTTTATATCTCTAGAGCCTAAGAGTGCCTGGCTCTTAACCAACGTACTATTTGTTTAAATGCTTCATGAATGAATACATGGTACCAGGAATAAGTGTGAGATTTTGAATTCTCCACTTATTTCTGTAATCTTCCTTTAGGCTAGGTATGAGAATTAAGAAAAGGTAAATTCCTACCAATAACTGATATAAAAGTGTTCACCTGAAATGGATTTTTGCATTTCATTTGAAATACAGCTCTGCACAGAATACACATGCCTTAATAGATATAGTCATTAACTCAGTTCTCTTTTAAATCTGCAACGTTATTTTTAATACCTTTGTTTTGCTCATGTTAACATAAATCCTGGATTCTGGAAAAAAAATTAACTGAATCGCCAATGACCTGTACGACTGATCAAAGTGCATGAAAACAACTATGTTAAACTTAGACATCCAGTAGTCATCTGACACCACTGTTTGTTCAACTTCCAACTGCATGTGAAATGATAAAAGCTTTTAAAAGGAGAGCTCTCTTACCCTAGCAACTGAAGAGAAAGTTTTGAAACAAAGAAATAAATAGTTCATTTTGTGATTATAGCTTTCCAACTTTAGAGTTATCTCTCATTAGTAACCTCATATGACCTACTTTTAATTAAACCATATTTTTTATGAATAATTAAATAATTGAACTTTTATTCCAGATCTTCTGTTTAAATGGCATAATTTGCCTTGGGCTAATTCCTTATTTCAAATATCCTTGAGGTTTACAAAATTTTTTTGAGATGTAAAATGAGTCTAGACCCCATTCCATTATAAATGCATATAGAGATTTTCTAGTCTAATATACTAAGCCATTTAGCATTTGATTTCATTTAAGTATGTGATATAACTAAAGCATGTAGATGAAAGATTCATGAAACAAGGCCTAGAGTTAAATTGTTTTAAAGTATCATCAAATATCTGCCTTTAATCAGCTACACATAGGAATTTTGTTCACAGACATAATACACAAATTACTTGTCAGAACCATGTTCTACAAAGAAGTGTAATACATTCTGTGTTGAAAAAAGTTAAGGTAGTATTGGGATAAAACCAAAGCACATTTCGTTTTCATATCATAGGAGAAAACGTATACGAAAGGAAATGGGAAGGGAAGCTGATGTTATTGAGCACCTGCTAGTTTTCAGGCACTCTTACATACATTATCATTCCAGCTGGCCTCCTGCGTGCTCCTTTAGAGAATTATTAACATTGTTATTAATAAATCCCTGCTGGTTTGGATTCTGGAGCATACCATATATAGAGTTGCCCATGTGACAAGCAATTCAATTACAAATCAACACCTATAATTCAGAGCATATTTTCTTGTGACCAGAGACTTGGAGCTCATATCTAAAGCATTTTTATTTTCCGTGCTTTTGGCATCTCAGTCACTACACCATGTCTCCAGATGTGTAGTTGCATGGCCTCTCATCATATTAAGATTCCCCCCTTCTCCACTACCATCTAGTCTATATTTAAGTCAGACCTCAAATATGCCTTCCTAATGTATTGCCAGTTTTTTCAGAAAAATAAGAAAAAAAAATTATACAGAAAGTTAAATCAACCCAGCAATTCTCTCCTTACAGATGAAGAAAGCAAAGCGTGTAACAGTAACTATTAGAAGTCATGGTGAGATTCAAATTGTATTACGGTAATAGGACAAAAGATCTAAAGATAGCCAAATCTTTTCTTCTATTGTGGAAACAAAAAGTCTGCTAACAAAGTTCATTCCACAAAACCTAGAAGATAAAGGAAGCAATTTTTTAATTGAATAAGCATATCTGGAATACAATTCACATTGCAGGCAGTCTGTGAAAGATACCATAAAGACAAGACAGAATCTCACACAAATGTATGCAGTAAAGAAAGAACAAATAACATTTCTTTTATCTCCTTGAGAGACAAATTGGTGTACCTTTTCTCTTGTACCTTGTGAGTATACCTTGTAAGAACTCTGAGTTAATTTCAGAAGTATGTGTTTATAGTTTCAAAGGTCAGATGGCTGGAAGCCTTGACAGTAAAATGAAAAGATTGGTCTACGGTGTTTTCAAAGAGGCATTGTAAAAGAAGGGAGAGGGAGATTACTGCTTCCCTTCCCTTTATTAAAAGCAGAAAATTTCATTTTATACTTATACTTTAACCAGTGAACCATTCATTCCAAGATTCTTGAGGGAGATATATACATCAAAGGTGACAAAAGAGAGCTCTCTGAGCAACAGGGAAGTTGGTTCCTAACCCCAAAACACATTAAGTGAGTTAGATTGAGCCACATGGGAGAGTTAGTGAGTAAATCTGAACCATATTTAGGCTATGGTTCTAAATAACTTCAAGCATAAGTCAACTCTAAGACTAGGTATTTCTCCCAAAGTTCCAAACCTGAGTTTTAGGACCTTTCTGATGCTGGGAAGAATTTATCAGTCCTACTAGGAAAGGAGACAAAAGAGCAGAAAAGAAGGGGTCCTCCAATGCAACTAATATTTTCCAGATCTTCTTAGGCCAAAGCAACAGTCTCTGAACCAATCTTCCTTAAGAAAAAGAGTAGATAGAAAATCACAAGGACAGGTTGTTTGGGAGGAATCTAATTAGAATAGTAGAGGTTCCTTTTGTGTGTGTGTGTATGTGTGTGTGTGTGTGTGTGTGTGTGTACTCTGCTGAAGCCTATGGACCTTAGAAACATCTTTTTAAATGTACAAAGTAAAATAAATCATGTAGGCTTGAAAGAAAAACCAATAATATTGAAATACAGTTATCAAAGTACATAAAATCTATAATTGAAAAAACACATTTTTGATGTAATAATATATGTACTTCTTAATTAATGCCTTAAATTAGAAGTTCCAGCAGCAAGACTCTAGTACCTACTATAATTTTTAGTAGTGATGAGCATAAACAATATTTTGAGGTATCTGCAACAATTATATATAATATTTTAAAAAAATGTGATTTGGCAACAAAGTCCCATTTACTTCTAATGCTAATGTAATTTGTTGCTTACATTTGAAATTAAAGGATATGTTAAAATTATAAAAAATTAGTTAGAGTCTAATGAAAATATAGATATCTTTACCTATCCAAATTTATGGAACAAGGGAAAGAAACCCCTGAATTATAAGAAAAGCGGGAAGATGAGAGGATTTCTTCTCCCTTTCACTAGTACTGTTAGCTCTTGTTTCCCCCCTATTTCTAAAGGATAAAGAATCCAGAGAAGTAGAGGACCTCACCCACACTGACCATCAATAGCTGGGCACAGCAAAGCCACCCAACCCGTGAGAATACAGCTGAATCGAAGTTGTAGGTTCCTCTTCCTTTGGGATAGAGTACTTTGCTCTTTATCCTTAGGGAAAATTAAGAGGAGAGGAAAAAGAAAACCATGAGCTCCCGCTAGAGGGCAACAATGCCCTGGGTAGGGCCACTAAAAGGCATCCCTGTCTCTCTCAAGGGAAAAGTTTTGGTAGAAACACCAGGCAAGTTCCTCCTGCGCTTTCTCTAAGTTTTGTATTCCTTCTGGGATTGATGACGTTAGTTTATCTTCCTAAGGCGTTTATGAAAGCCTCATTATATCGCCTCCAAGAGATTCTGGAGTAGGTCAGGAGAGTTTCTTAATTCATTTCATCTAAGACCACATCGTATGCCAGATGGAACAGACACCTCCTGTTTCAGTTCCAGTTTGAATTTTCTTCTCTTCAGTAAGAGAGACTACTCAGTCAGTAAATAGTGAAGCTGGAATTCAAAACTACACCTTTCTGATTCCAAAGCTTTGGGTTTTATGTTGCATTTGTTGTGCTACCCTAAAAAAAGGGTTTGAAAAATCTATGAGTTTTACATGCTGTGCATTTAGTCAACAGCAAGATATTAATGTATATTTTATTCTTCCTAATATTTATGGTGTATATTTATTAGAAGTCCATTACAAACACAAACACTACACTAGGCTCCAGAGTTATAAACAGTGTGCAAAAAAGACATGGGGGCTTCCCTGGTGGCGCAGTGGTTGAGAGTCCGCCTGCCGAAGCAGGGGACACCGGTTCATGGCCCGGTTCGGGAAGATCCCACATGCCGTGGAGCGGCTAGACCCGTGAGCCATGGCCGCTGCACCTGCGCGTCCGGAGCCTGTGCTCCACAACAGGAGAGGCCACAACAGTGAGAGGCCCGTGTACCGCAAAAAAAAAAAAAAAGACATGGAAACTTTGACTTAATCTATCATGGAGTCAAGAGATAGAAACAGACCTTAATCAAAGAGCCATACAAATATATATATAAAATTACAAGTTGTAATCAATGTCCTGAAACTAATTGATGGAATGCTGTATGATGGGGGCTTCTGAGCTAATCTGGAGGCAGGGAAGAAACTTTCCTGAGAAAGCAGTGTTTGTGAGAAGATCAGGTAGGAGTTAAAAAATTGTTACAGGTTTCTTTTTTTCTCTCTAAACTTACTTTATACTAATATGTTAGCTGTCTTAAGTAATTTTTTAATAATAAAAGACAGTTATCACTAACAATCAATGACAGAGAAATAAAGTAAACAATGAAAAGGGATTGTAGTTTTAAAAATGCACTAATAATTTGATTAAAATCATTTTAAGAACTTGCCTTCCCATACACAGTTTCCTACAAATTATTGATTAGTGATTTCTAGGGTCTTGGGAGTGGAGCGTATGGGAAGTGACTGCTAATTAGTATAGGAATTCTTTGGGGATGACAAAAATATTCTCACATTAGATAGTGGGGTTGGTTACACAACTTTGTGAATATGCTAAAAAGATACTCAATTGTACACTTCAAAAGGGTGAATTTTATGGTATGTAAATTTTATCTCAATCATGAAAATGAGGTTAAAAATTAGTGACGTAGGTATCATAGATAAACTACCAACACCCATGAGACCATTAGTTTTAGTAGAATTTGTATATGGTAACATGGGAGATCTATCAAAGGAACATATCTATTCATAGACGTTTGTCACAGAATGAACTCTTCTTTTTCAAAGAACGTACTCTGTGATGGAGAACACAGCTCATAGAGCACTGAAGGGTGAAGGGAATGTTATCCTAGCCAGCAAAAGCAGATGAATGAGTCTAGGCAATTAGTGAGGTAAGGTGACAAGATATAGAAGCTCATATTGTACTAAGTTGACTTACTGAGTCATTAAAATGGTTTATAAACCACTGATTATAACGTTAAGATGGATTTTTTTGTGTGTGTTAAACAGGAGTGCGGAATTAGAACACAAAATTAATTCACAAGTTATGAAGACTGATTTTTGCTCATTTTCTTTTCAGTGAACAGATGAAACAATAGAAAACTATTTATTATTATTATTATTATTATTATTATTATTATTATCCTTAGCAGTATTTTTTATTTATCCTTAGCAATATTTTTATTACTATTTTTAGTAATATTATTATTGCTTATTATCCTTAGCAATATTATCCTTAGTTTTCCAGATACATAATTTGAATGTATCAAAGATAGTGCAGAGGAAAATGAAGAGTAAAATAAATGTGACTTAGAGTAATAGTTTATAATTTAAAGTAATATTTATTACCATTGTGATAAAATAGCCTTATGTGAGGTTTATTATCTAAGGCAGATATACAAAATGAAGTGTGTTTACTTATATAGGAAACATGAAGAGGCACATGAAATGAATGGCTGAATAGTTAGGTATTTTTGCTAAGATGAAGGTTTTGAACAAAGGAGAGAAAAAAGCAGTAATAATTCTAATCTTAAAGTCAATACTGAGAATAACAGCTGTCTGTATTACAAATTCATATCACAGAGGGTTATGAAAGTCCTCTTAAAAAAAAAAAAGACTCCATGAGAGATACAGCTTTCAGACACATTCTATACCAGGATTTATGATTTGTGATATTCAATTGGACTATATCAGAGCATAGGTAATTTACTAGAAGTGGACCAGCAGTTTTGTAAAGTACAGCAATTCTTTCAACCTGAAGGAGTCACAGGTGACATCTAGTAAATTATCTATTTAATATACCATATTGCTCTTTTGTGACCTGCAAGAATTCATCACTTTTGAAAGTACCTAATTTGCTTTCAGAGAAAAATTTATACATTATATAATAATTTTCATTATAGAGTATATTTGATAATAAATTATACATTACACAAGTGAAAAGGGAGATTTGAAGTTGTGAGTATCTTAAGGCTGCAGTGTACATAATATAAAGTCTCTGGACATTTAAGAAGTACCTCTTCCATGTAAGTGATTTGAGATTCTTCTGTTCTTCCTACCTTCAGTGGGAAGGTATCTCAGCTCTTCTTCTTCAGTCCTCTTCCTCCATCCCACACACATGATCAAACCATAGGTGGGAAGTCCTTTTTATTGCACTAGCAGCCTTAACATTTAATTTCAGTCTCATCTTCTGATTTTCCTAGAGATAACCACATCTGTCTGTTGTATCACCACATCATAGTTCAGGAGTAACACAAGTATATACAGTATAGTTCCAGCATGGGCATATTTTACTTGTACAAATCAAACCATACAAATTCATCCAAAAGAGGATTTAAAAAAAAAAAAAAAAACAGGAAAAGAGGGAACAAGGAAAATAATACAAAATTAAACTGCGTGGGTGATTTTGCTCCCTCAATGAGGGTATGTTACAGACTGATAAAATGTTAGCAAGGGGCTTCCCTGGTGGCGCAGTCGTTGAGAGTCTGCCTGCTAATGCAGGGGACACGGGTTCGAGCCCTGGTCTGGGAGGATCCCACATGCCGCGGAGCAACTAGGCCCGTGAGCCACAGCTACTGAGCCTGCGCGTCTGGAGCCTGTGCTCCTCAAGGGGAGAGGCCGCGATTGTGAGAGGCACACGCACCACAATGAAGAGTGGCCCCCCGCTTACCACAACTAGAGAAAGTCCTTGCACAGAAATGGAGACCCAACACAGGAATAATTAATTAATTAATTAATTAATTAACTCCTACCCCCCAACATCTTAAAAAAAAAAAATGTTAGCAAGGATTTGCTACTGTGAAATGGTAGGTATGAGTTTGCCATTCCCTCAGTGGAACTCAGTGTCCATGTGACTGGCTCTCAGATTGTAAAAATCTTATGATTAAATATATTTCTAATGTTTAAAGATACATATCTTACACAAAATAGTGTCTCTAAATATAAAGCAACAGTGATTCCTGGTAATCAGAGAAACAGCAAAGATTTCAATCCCAGAAAGAAAAAAAATAAAATAGGCTTACATGGATTTATTGGGAGGGTATATCTTTTTTTTTTTCCCCATTTTAAACAGGAAGTTTATTTAAACAGCAAGACGCTTGACTTGAAGGGAAAACTATCTAGGATTTATTTATTTTAGAGTAACTTATCCTTACTTAAAGACAAATAAGTGAAAAACATTAAAATTCTCCAATCAGGCAAGGTATGCAAGGATTTTTATGTTGTTCTTTAAAAAAAAAAAAAACAGTGAGAGCAAAATAACTTACTGGAATATAAAGATAAGAACTGAATGAGCATGCCACTGATGGAGAAAAGGGGGTATTTTCACAGAACCAGTATTTTTCTCCATCCCAACTCCATTTGATGTCAATCAAAGCATACCATTGGCCATTTAGTTTAAAAAAATGCAATATGCTTGTACACATATATCAGTTATTTTAGGTACAATAAAGGAATGGGGGTGGAGAAAATGAAAGAGTAGAGAAAACTGTACTGTAATGGTCAGGATGTGGTGGAACCTAATTGTGGTTTTCTAATTTAGAATGTCTTCTTGGTCTGGAGGAACAGAATTCTGGAGTAAAGTAGCAGGTTCACTTTTTAGTAGGCACCTCCTGTCTGCTGCCAGAACACATCAATTGTATCTTCATCCTCCATTTCCAACCATGAAAAATTCTTTCTAAAAACTGGTAATTTTGAATATAAAACAACCTTGGGCACCTCTGCAGATGTGTCTGTTTCACTGATTGGCTGCCCATCAAATCAGAATTTGATCTGCCTCATTGACAAACCCTGTGTTCACAGGAGGCTTTCATTAGTTTACTAAGTGGCATATGCCTCTTACTCTTAAACTGCACCACAGAACCATCCTGCCCCTCCACCTTCAAATTAATATGATCGTTGTTCTCAGTCTTGACTCCTTCCGTGGGCTTTTCGTTGGCCATGGTGAGCGCCGGAGTCTCTTCAGCTGCCACTTCACAAAAGAGGTACCAGGTCCGAAAGGAACGAGCACACAAGCAGCACCAGGAGCGGCAGAAGCAGGAGAGGGTATATCTTGATTGTCTTGGATTCAAGTCAATTTATGGGGTAATTTCAACCAAGTGAAATGTTTGTATTATGTGCTGACTGTGGAACGCCATTTTATAGTAGCATAGTCTTGGCAAGTGTAGTTCATTTAATCTTCCAACAGACCTTTATGGAGAACATACTGTGTGTCAGAACTGTTCTAGGAAGAGAAAAGAAACATTATAAGACTTATTATGTGTTAGAAAAATCATTAGCTGTGGTAAGAACTTGTGGGGATGAGTGGAACTGGGAGTCTGTTGAAAGAGCCCATATGGAAACTGTTGGGAGTCCGGTTTGCAGCACTTACAGTGGCAGAGGAGAGAGAGAGGCTGAAAAGCTACAGGAGAGTACGAGCAACAAATCAGTGATATATTGAACTCTAAGAGTCAGGGGAAAAATATATATATGTGTGTGTGTGTGTGTGTGTGTGTGTGTGTGTGAATCACTTTGTCTATGTCTGAAACTAACACAACACTGTAAATTCACTATACCTCAATAAAAAATTGTTACAAAATAGAATAATGGCATTTTATATTAGGCTAAGTTTGACATTTTAAGTGTTTAAAATACTTAGGTTTTGGGCTTCCCTGGTGGCGCAGTGGTTGAGAGTCTGCCTGCCGATGCAGGGGACACGGGTTCGTGCCCCAGTTCGGGAAGATCCCACATGCCACGGAGCGGCTGGGCCCGTGAGCCATGGCCGCTGAGCCTGCGTGTCCGGAGGCTGTGCTCCGCAACGGGAGAGGCCACAACGGTGAGAAAGGCCCGCGTACCACAAAAAAACAAAACAAAAAACCCACTTAGGTTTTATATGTATACATAAAACACAATTCTTTAGTGCTGTGAAATCATAATTACAGCAAACAATATAAATGTTAGACTTATTGTCAAAGCGATAGCACATTTTAGAATTAGCAGTTTGGCATTTCAAAAAGTATGTTCTGAGGAACATTGGTCCTGTGAGATGAAAGAGAGCCTCCATGATCAAATAAGTTTGTAAGAACAAGTATGATATTCCCCAAACCTTACTAAAGTCTCAGTTAAGTCTCATAGCATAGAAGCCTATTTATTTTACCCATGTATTTCCTAAACTTATTTAATCACAGAAACATTTCTTCTCATAATACATGTGTTCTACAAAAATGCTATTAAAATAGAGATTTAAGAGTAATCATATGTATCACATAAGTTATAATCAAGAACAGGTGAGTTCTTTGCATTACAATGGATATAGGCTGTTTAGAAAAACATAGCCAGTTTGACAAAAGGCCCACAGGTATAGTCAAATGGCAAAAATAAGCATAGAATTAAAAGTCCTGTCTTGCTTTTATCTTCTACTGATTGTTAATAGAGCCAGAAAGATAACGGCTGACCTTTTCTGTACTAGCCAATAAAATGAAATTAAAGCAGGGAGAAAGAATACAGAAAGCTTCCAGGAACCAACATTACAAGAATTAGTAAAGCTGGCCTGGCTTAGTCATTATTCCATTTAGATTTTTATAAACATAAAACAGATTACAATATATCTGTACCTCACAACACAGTGAATTTTCCCTTATTTACATACTGCATAAAATATTGTCAGTCACCACAATATGCAACATAATTGACTATAAATTAGGCCATGCTGTAAGCACTGACCAGAAAAAATGTAAAATTATTGCTACCAGTACAAATAACAAAAACTAACATAATATTAGTTACCATAAAGAGCTATGATTATACTACAACCTTGTATATATTCATTAGTGGTTAAAAAACTTCATATTTTTAAATGAGATTTTTAACAAGAGCTGTCCCAAAAGTCCATTATGCAAAACAAAATATTCAAAACATATTGAGGCTACCAGATGCATAGTAATGTAGAATGGCAGAATGTTCATAACTAAGTCACAAAGCTGAACTTGAGTCAGAAGCTCTCATTTCTATTCATTCTTTCAAAATATAAAGTAAGAGCTTTTGTCACGTACATTCAAAGTATTGTCATTTTGGAGCACTTTAAAATCAGAAAGAAAATTAACATAAAACATGCTGCTTATTCTTGAGTGATTCTCTCATCAGTACTATTATCAGTTGAATAAAGTTATCAGTGCTGAAATAAGAATACACCTGACTAATCTCAAACAATAATGAGCGATGAGAGCAGTGCTTCTTTGGTTATTATCATCATTGTCAACTTGGTGTTCTCGGGAGTTCTAATTTTACTATGTTTAATTCTAACTATTTATTACCATTTTATAGAACATTAAAAGGAAAAAAGGTAGAACATTCATTAGCCACCCAACTCAGTACAACTCACTGTTTGCTTTGTATGTGTGTGTTTTAAATATATTGCTGTATCTTTAAGCTTTGGCCAGAAATCCATCAAACGTTTTGAACTTTTCAAACTGTCATGACTCTTCTCAAGCCACCTAACACACCACTGCATTCAGCTCTCTTTAAAAGGAAAATCAGGCATTAACTCCAATAAATTCCCAGCATAAAGCCTAAACCTATGTATTTTCAGTCTTCTTCAGCTCTTTTTCTCAAGTCACAGAGGACTGTCATTAATGCTTTCTAAACGTAATCACTCCAGTTTAGTTTTTGATCTTTCCCAAGCCTCTAAGTCAGTGCTCCAGATTTTCCCTCTTTAATGACTCGGTCCTCCCTGTTAAACAAAACAACAATAACAAAAACTCATTCAGCTTTGCATCTTCCCCCAACTACTCCCTACATTCTCCTTCTGTTTATGGTTAAGATTCTGATTGCTTTTGTATCTTTTTATAAACCACTTATTTTTCATCCAACTACAATCTAGCTACCCCTCTCTACTCTAGTTCAAGGGTTAGCAACTTTTTCTGTACAGAGCCAGATGATATTTTGGGCTTTGCTGACCACATATGTCTCTGTGATGTATTCTGATTTATTTTTTGTTTGTTTGTTTTAAACTCTTTAAAAAGGTGAAAACTTCCTTTGGTACAGGCTGGATTTGGTTTGCTGGCTGTAATTTGCAGAAAGCGGGTCTGGTTAAAACTACTGTATCAATAATACCAAAAAGTTCCTTTCTGGTGTTTGAAGGGACTCCTCCCTACACAAATTCAAGGCGAATTAAGTGATAAGCTGAAGGAAGGCAGGCCATCAGCTTTAATATTGATAAAGCTGAGGAGCGGTAACAATGGGCTTCCTATGCAGCTGCATGTCTCGCCCAACAACCACAGCCACCCCCTCAACAGATTCACCCTTAAATAGGCTGTAGAGGAGACCAGCAAGCTGCTTTACAGGTAGGATGGATCCCAACGAGAAGTAAAGTCTCTGTCCTGGGCTCATCCATCATTCCATCTCCATGGGGTAAGGGGTGGAGCCAGCAGGCCAGCAAGCCTAGGCAAACTGGCCTCTCTGGAGGAGACCAGAGGCATAGAGAAGTAGCTCCCTGCTACCTAATCCTCTAGACCACCAAGCCACCTCAGATTCCTTTTTCATTTATTACCACTTTGCAACACGATGGTTTTGAACACTTTCTTTTAATTGAAACTTTCCTCCCCATTGGCTCCCAAGAGACTAAATTCTTTGTAGCCACACTCTCACTAATTCTACCTTGGCATTCTCTGACCTCCTCTTTGGCCATCTTTTCTCATTCCACGTACTTTTCTGGGAGATCTCATTCATTTAAATAATATCAACTATCATCTTTTGCTTTTGATACTTATAACTCCTTTAGTAGCCCAGATCTTTCTCTGTGTTCCAGAGCTACAAATTCCAAAGCATCCACCTATCTTGTGAAAAACAGAACAACTATCTACAAATTTTCCAGAAACATTGGTTTCACCCTCTTCTTTTTTAGGAACGTAGCACATTTGGGGCTGAGGTAGCAATAATGTCTCTCTCTATGCACCATCAGTAACTCTTCTGATTTAAATGTAAACCATAAGCAGATAGAGATTGGTGAGAGAATATTTTACTTAGATGAGTGGATGAATGTGTTTGTACAGCCATCCCTGTCCTGTGTATAGAAGTACCTCAGTTGGTGGTAGCATAATCAAGGTTGATTTTGAGTAGAGTTTCAAAGCCCGGTGGTGAGTAAAACAATTTCCCACTGCATGTGTAATTTCTCATCATTATAAAAAGGATGATTATCTTTATACTTTTATCATAAATGAAAGTAGGCCACCATTATTACCTTTAGAGATAGATAGCACCATTGCAACATTATTATATTACTTTGTTTTTGAGAAGAGTAAATCTGAACACTTAAAAAGAAGCTTTCTATTGCATGTGCACAATTTTTGATTTTTAAAATATTTGACAGTGGGAACCTTGCTAAAAGATGGAAATAAATGATATTCCTTAAAATACAGTAGCCATAATTTTTATAGCATGAAAATAGTCATAGTATGAATTTTTTAATGTTTTTCTAAAAATAATATTTTTTAAACATTTTTTTTATTTCCAGCACCTTGTGGAAGTCGTTCAACAGGTTCAGAAGGCACTGTTCTATCACCAAACTATCCAAAAAATTACAGTGTGGGACATAATTGTGTTTACTCTATAGCAGTTCCCAAGGAGTTTGGTAAGTAAGATACATCTCATCGTATAGAGTATCATTCCAGACATGCTTTATTTTCACTATATGCTATCAAAATGTTAGTTGTTTTTTAATGAAAATATTTACTATTCATAAAGTACTTTACAATTTTTTTTAGATAGTAGCTTTGTAATAATAAAATTTTAAGGTTATTTTACTCATTTTGAATTTATATTCAAGTGCACAGGTGAACAACAATATAAAAATGAAAACAGGATTGTTTTTAATTTTTAAAAATAAGTACATCCAGTAACCTTGCAAGTGCCTTCATATTGGAATTTCTTAAAATGGGAAATTACCAGAGCATAAAGCAAAGTCTGCTCTGCAAAATATGCATAACATCAAATATAGAACTTTATAATAATGACAATAATATGTACAAAACAATCATATCAGTTTTATACTTTATTAACACATTTCCAGAAAGAAAAGATTTTGGTTTTAGGCACCTAGTTTCTGGGACAGCAAGGAATATAAAAAGACAGAAAAGGACATTTCAGCTCATCTTGTCAACCTGACAATCTGTTCTGCATTGGCACTGAGAAGACAATGTGTCCTTTGCTGCCTTCACATCTCCCTGATCACAAGTCTTAGAAGTCACTTACCTGGCTTCTAAAGGTTTTGGATCTGAAATCCAGCTGAATCTAACCCAGGTTTAACTCTATCCAGCTGGATAGGCAAAGGAAATTTAGTGAGCAGTAAACTGTTGGAGAGAGGCTGAAAGTTTAGACTTCTAGAATTTAGATTTACAGCATTGTGTTACATGGTAAAGGATTTGCTGTGAAATGAATGTCTGAGTCAGGATGACAAAGTATTATAGCAGAAGGACATAGATTTGATCATATCAAGATTTTTGGATCACATATTGACTTAATGTTTCTGCTGATATAGAAAATAAGCTGATGCTTCCAGTCCAATTTCTTATAATGAGATAATACCTATATATGCTCTATATGCCCTCCTTTTCTCTGTTCTGAAACAAGTCCAAGATCCTCAACTTACTTAAAAGAACATTGTCATCAGAAGGGAAGTACTAAACCTTTTATTTTAACCTTAAAATAGAATTGATGATGTTAGCATTAGCAAGGTGTCTATTTCTTTTCTCCGAACTATTTCTTCTTCTTAGCATATTGATCGGTTAAATCAGAGTTGAGTTCTTTAATTGTGAAGAGAACAATGGTTTAGAAGGAAAGACGTCATCCACTTAATCGTGTTTATTTTATTTTATTTTATTGTCTTTTGTGCCCAAGAGAGTCCGTCCCTTGCTAGAGGGGTTTATAGGCCCCAGATGCCAAAAATATTACATGTTGATGACAGAATCCTAGCAATGCTAGTCCAGAAGACTGCATGGCTATCTGAGTCCTCTTTGGAAACCATTAATTTGTTCTTTTATACTCTGTTCTTGGGATGTCATGCAATCAAAGGAATGAAAAGGAAGAAAATCAGGCATTTCCTTTTCTGACACATAAACATTTGGTCACCTGGAGGTATTTTACCATACCCTATGCATGTATGCATGTATGTTCAAAAAGAGAAGAAAAAGTACTGATTAAAATAAAATTAAATTAATAGATTCCTAATGAATGGAATCTTTATTTTAGCAGAGTTAATATAAGTTAAATTTAATTATCTTAATATGAAATAATGCAACTAATAATTGGTGGTTTCTAACACTAATTTTTTTTAAACAAGTCCTTTTGGATTATCTGTGGGTAAAATCAAATGCACTTTGATTTATTAGTAAGGAAACTGATTTTGTTTTTATAAATGTTGCATCATTCTTTATTTCAAACTACTCATAGAGTCTGACTGAATTCTAATTTCAGCTTGTCACACCTTAGCTATATATCTTTGGATAAGTTACATAATCTTTTTTGAGACTCAGTTTCTTTATTTGTAAAGCAGGGATCATTATGTCTATGGAGCAGAGCTGTTGTTAGTAATAAACGAGAAAAAAATATATATATATGTGTATATATGATATCTTACATAGTCCATACTATTGGGTTTAAGAATGCAAGCTTTGGAGTCAGATTTCTGGATTCAGAACACAGCTCAATTTACTCTTTTTCATTGGAGTGATTACATCATCTGCCTGAGTCTTTTCTTATCTCTGAAATAGAGGTGGTAAATGTCTATTTCTTAGAGTTATTTTATAATTAAATAAAAAATACATAAGTGATTGGTATAATAACATATAGTAAGTCATACACGAGTTCACATACAGACACACTTTTTTTTTTTTTTTTTTTTGCGGTACGTGGGCCTCTCACTGTTGTGGCCTCTCCCAGTTGTGGAGCACAGGCTCCGGACGCGCAGGCTCAGTGACCATGGCTCACGGGCCCAGCTGCTCCGCGGCATGTGGGATCTTCCCGGACCGGGGCACGAACCCGCACCCCCTGAATGGGCAGGAGGACTTTCAACCACGGAAGCCCAGACACACTTTTTTTATGTTCACATTCATAGGCACTCCCATCGCCCCCAAAAGATGAAATAAAATGACCTGGATTGCCCTAGGGTCTTAAGAGTAGTCTGGCTAAAAATAAAACATTTCTATTATGTAATTAAAGCATGAAAACAAATATTTTGTGCTTTATATCTCTAGTGACTATCCAACCACCTATTGATCACTTAAAATTTTCTGGGAACAGAGTAGAGGAATTAAAAACTACTGATCATTATAGATTTCTTCCTGTCCCTACCTTTACCTCTTTAATGTGAGATAATCAAGCAACAGTTACTGGATCTCTGCAGATCAAATTTCTATTTTGCTTCTTCTTCCGCTCATTCTCTCTTTGCCATAATTTCCCTCTGTTGCCACTTTGAATTATGTTTTATGACTTTTTGGTATCACTTCATAGCACATCACTTCTCACTTTTTCCCTTTTCTTGTCATTTATCACAAATTATAATCATTTCTTCTTCCATATATTTTATATGCTGACACTCTTAGAATATAATTCTTAAAATCATTTAGCATAAGATCTGTCAATACACTCAGTTCGTATATTGGGATTGCAGTTTTTTTACAAGGGTTAAGGTTCTAAAGTCATTATGTAAGGAGAAAATCACATATAATCAATATTACCCATGAAATACCTTAAATCAACCATAGAAGATCATCTACGTGGTTTTTTGTAAGCCAAATTATTTCAATAATTCTAACAGGACATTTTTCCTCCAGTGTTAGAAAGATAACAGTTTGTTCAGATAATACCAGATGAGCTAGTTTGGTTTCTTACAGTTCACTTAGTACCAAATTACTTTCATTTATTTATTTTTGCCCAGTGTAGATTTGAATTCATATCAATTAAATGTGCACATAACATGACTCTACTAGTTGATTTAGTGAATACTATTTTGATGGTGAATTCCTATCTTTCAGTTTTTCTAGATAAGAGAATCATCAATTCATAACACTTTCATCAGCATCATTGGATTTCATTTCAACTTCAGCTATTAGGGTTACTTTGGTAATACTCATTCTGAAGGATTCAAGTTGTTTTAAATACTTAGAAAAATAACAATTATGGATCAGTTATTGATATTTTGCTGTCTTTCTTCTAACAATTAAACTATTTCACTTGGATTTTTTTGGTTTAAAAATACCCCACTTGGGGGCTTCCCTGGTGGCGCAGTGGTTGAGAGTCCGCCTGCCGATGCAGGGGACACGGGTTCGTGCCCCGGTCTGGGAGGATCCCACGTGCCGCGGAGCGGCTGGGCCCGTGAGCCATGGCTGCTGAGCCTGCGCGTCCGGAGCCTGTGCTCTGCAAGGGGAGAGGCCACAGCAGTGAGGGGCCCGCCTACCGCAAAAAAAAAAAAAAAAAAAAATACCCCACTTGGGACTTCCCTGGCAGTCCAGTGGTTAAGACTTTGCACTTCCACTGCAGGGGGCATGGGTTTGATCCCTGGTTGGGGAACTAAGATCCCACGTGCCACACGGTGTGGCCAAAAACAAAAATGCCCTACTTTATCTATTAATAAAATAAGTTTTAATTTTCCTTCATCTTTCAATTTTAAATTATAAGTTGTTTCCCCTTATGGTTTGGTTACTAAAGTTCTTCATTCATTAATTTTAAGTGCCAAAAACATGGCAGACAATTTTATTATTTTGAATTTGGTATAGGTAAGATGCTTTAGAATATAAGAAAACTGTTGACATTGTTAGAGGGAAAATATTTTTATTAATATTGTGTATTTATACCTATAGTGTAGGGGGCAAAATCATATTGCAGGGAGGGGGTGGTTAGTAAAATTGGGAAAAATGTTGTGAACCTCTATTTCAATAATTTTGGCTGAGATAAAACAGAAAGAGTTAGGGTGATAGCTAAAGTAGTATACTAGTCAGAGGCTAATGTTTGTTTTTGTCTGTTTTCTCTTGGGGTAGAAGATAATGGAGTTTTAATTTTAAAGCTCAAGAGAACAATAGTGGGGGGGGCAAAATTGAAGATTTTAGATGGACCAGTTAGTAAAGCAAGATCCTTGAAGCAATGTAAGGAGATGGGATTTTAAAAACCTGGAGGTCCTCTTTAAACTATAATTCAGGAGAAATGATTCCTAATTAGTATCGTACCTACATTAGTTTCACATGGAATATTGCCTTGTGAAATTATCACCACTTTCTGATCTCCCTCCCCTTTTCCCCTTCTATCACCCACTCTTTACATTATGGGGAGTATCTGTAAAAGAAATATATTAGTGTCCTAGGGTTGCCATAAAAAAGTACTACAAATTTAGTGGCTTAAAACAACAGAGATTTATTCTCTCACAGCTCTGGAGGCTAGGCCCCTGAAATCAAGGTATCAGTAGCATGACACTCCCTCTGCAGACCCTAGGGAAGAGTCCTTCCTTGCTTAAGTAAGTCCTTCTTTACTGTGTAGAATGTAAACTAACATTCAGATTTCTTGGAGAATTCCAACATGTAAATCATATTGAGGAAATCCAAGGATAGTCTGTGGTGACTTAACTTTGTGTTTAGCTTTCCAGATAGTCTCACCTCCTAAAAGACCCAATATGAATGCATATTTGTTAAGATACAAAGCTTACTCTTTGCCAAGATTAGCTTTCACAGTGGGATCTTGGAAGTGTGCATGAAAACCACTTCAGGTTTTCCTTTTTAGATTTCCCAGTTAAGATGCCCTCTCTCACATCTTTTGTTCTTGGTGTAGACTCTTGGTTGAATAGGTTTCAAAGTCATGAATCGCTAAATCACAGAGTTATTGTCAGTCTAGTCTACTCTGTACAAGGGACATAGAGTTACTAAAACCTTTTGTGTATTGCTGTGGGAGAGGATTTTTGTTTTGTTTTATCTTTAAATTAGCTGTCATCATCGTAAACATTTCTCCCAATTCCACATATTTTATATTTGTTTCTTATTTGCAACCATTTTCTATCCTATCTCCCACTGTAGTATTTTTCCTACAGTCAATCTAGAAACATCTTTCTCTGTGACATTGCCTACAATATAGGGTTATTGTTTTTTTTAAATTAATTTCAAACTTTATTGTAATATTATATTACATTACATTATTACATACAATATTATATTAAAACTGATCTGTTAACAACTATCTCATTAATTCTTATTATAGTCATTAAATTCAGTACTTCCTTTCCATCTTATAGACTTAAGAAATCACATAATTATTGTAAAATGCAATTTATTTTTACAATATATCTGTCACATTTTTGTGTAAACTGTTACTGTCTGAAAAGTAGTCTTTAAAAATTTAGGTCGCCTTAGAATTTAGAAGGAAAAAGCAAAATGGATTGAAACTAAGATGCACACACACTATATATAAATGTATATATGTGTGTATATATATGTATATGTGGACTTTTTAAGGTGCACCAATATAGTTATGACCTGCATATGGAAGGTTAACTGACTAGTCTCATCTTTTATGTTAAAACTGATAGCCGTTCTTTTGCTCTGTGTATATTCTCCTTTAAAACTCAGGCATATATTTGACAATTTGCCTTTTTTTAAACTTTTATTGGCATATAGTTGATTTACAATGTTGTGATAGTTTCAGGTGTACAGCAAAGTGATTCAGTTATACATATATATATATTCATTCTTTTTCAGGTACTTTTCCCATATAGGTTATTACAGAATATTGAGTAGAGTTCCCTGTGATATACAGTAGGTCCTTGTTGGCTATTTATTTTATATGAGTAGTGTGTATATGTTAATTCCAAGCTCCTAATTTTTCCCTCCCCCACATTTCCCCTTTGGTAACCATAACTTTGTTTTCAAAATCTGTGAGTCTGTTTCTGTTTTGTAAATAAATTCATTTATATCATTTTAAAAATTAGATTCCACATATGAGTGATATCATATAATATTTGTCTTTCTCTGTTTGACTTACTTCACTTAGAATGATAACCTCTAGGTCTATCCATGTTGCTGCAAATGGCATTATTTCATTCTTTTTTCATGGCTGAGTAATAGTCTGTTGTATATATGTACCAAATCTTTATCCATTCCTCCGTCGATGGACATTTAGGTTGCTTCCGCGTCCTGGCTATTGTAAATAGTGCTGCAATGAATATTAGGGTACATGTATCTTTTTGAATTATGTTTTTGCCCAGATATATGCCCAGGAGTGGGATTGCTGGGTCATATGGTCATTCTATTTTTAGATTTTTAAGGAACCTCCATACTGTTCTCCATAGTGGCTGTACCAATTTACTTTCCCAACAACAGTGTAGAAGGGCTCCCTTTTCTCCACACCTTCTCCAGCATTTATTGTTTGCATATTTTTTTGATGATGGCCATTCTGACCAGTGTGAGGTGATACCTCATTGTAGTTCTGATTTGCAATTCTCTAATAATTAGTGATGTTGAGCATCTTTTCATGTGCTTTTTGGCCATCTGTATGTCTTTTTTGGAGAAATGTCCTTTTAGATGTTATGCCCATTTTTTGATTGGGTTGTTTGTTTTTTTGACATGAACCTGCATGAGCTGTTTGTATATTTTGGAGATTAATCCCTTGTTGTTGACCATTTGCCTTCTGATCTTATATTTAGGTGTTTTCAAATGACATATTTTTGTCAGCATTGTTTACATAGTTTATGTTTTTGTTACCTGTCTTTATACTTAATTCAGTAATTTATTGTCATTAATTTTCCCCATATTTTAGTGACAAATTGTTTTGAGATTCTTTTTATATTCTCATTAAGTCACTAAATCATTTTATTGGCATTCTGTTTCTTCCTGGTATGAAGTTTTCAGTAATGAATGAACTCTTACAGTCATTCAAGGCTATTTATATTTTATATTTAAAGTGTATGACACTTTATTTTTTAACAGTACAGTTGCATCAAATTCAATGATTAGTCTTTTCTAAATATTGAATTTACTTATCTAACAATGACAAATAATGTTCACAAAATGTGTGTTTATTTGATATTCATATTTGCTCTTTATCATCACTTGTTAGATACAGAGCAATTGAAAAGAAAAGAGAGCTCTTTTACTCTTAAAATTGATGATTGTGTTAATGTCAATATGCAGAAGTGACTCTGTTAATTGTGTGCCTGTTAGAAAGGAAACTCTTATTTTTTTTGAGCCTAACATTTTAGGGTAAGGAAAATGTAATTATCATATGTATTTATAATCATATTATTTATTTTTTTGGTTACTATTTCTATAATTATATTTGAAGCCATGTTTGGTCACCAGATAGAACAGGATCCCCCATTCAGATGTCAAGACTCATGATACCACACAAGACCAAGAGGGTACAAAAGGATGTATTACTCATATAATGAGGCTTTCTGAGAAGAGCAGGGCAGTAACCAAGACTGGATCCAAGCAGATCTAAAATTGCTTAAGGGAGCAAATAAAGCTGACTGGCTTTGGGTTTTATAGGGGTGGTGTTGGAGTGAAAGCCCCCACATGATGGTCAGGGCTGATGAGGTTTGAACTTCCCAAAGGTTGTAAAGGAGAATGCACACAGGCTTTCTTGTGAGCTTGCCCCAGATATCAGGCAAAAGGGAAACTGGGGGATGGAGGAGAGCTTGAAACTTGTTAGCAGTTAAAGATCAAAGATGATCACCTTCATCACAATTCACTGTTAGTGTCTGACTGAGTGAAATATGCCATATTTGAACTTGTTTAAAGCCATAATGGCACTTTGTGAGGCCTGCATCCATTTACTAAAGGAGATGAAAATTCATTGGCTACCTTGTTCCAGAGCTCAGCAATATGGTGAGAAGTGAAATGAGTGCCTTGATCACTATCAATAACGATTAGAACTCTGGAAAGGATATGGACTGTCTTGGTGAGGCCTTTTATTGTGGCTTTATTTTTTAATTTTTAATTTTTTTAAAACTCTTTATTGGAATATAATTGATTTACAATGGTGTGTTAGTTTCTGCATTATAACAAAGTGAATCAGCTATACATATACATATATCTGCATATCTCCTCACTCTTGCATCTCCCTCCCACCCTCTATATCACACCCCACTAGGTGGTCGAAAAGCACAGAGCTGATCTCCCTGTGCTATGTGGCTGCTTCCCACTAGCTATCAGTTTTACATTTGGTAGTGTATATATGCCCATGCCACTCTCTCACTTGGTCCCAGCTTACCCTTCCCCATCCCTGTGTCCTCGAGTCCATTCTCTAGTAGGTCTACGTGTTTATTCCCTTCTTGTCCCTAGGTTCTTAATGACCTTTTTTTTTTTTTTAGATTCCATATATATGTGTTAGCATATGGTATTTGTTTTTTCTCTTTCTGACTTACTTCACTCTGTATGAAAGACTCTAGGTCCATCCACCTCACTACAAATAACTCAATTTTGTTTCCTTTTATGGCTGAGTAATATTCCATTGTATATATGTGCCACATCTTCTTTATCCATTCATCTGTCGATGGACACTTAGGTTGCTTCCATGTCCTGGCTATTTTAAATAGTGCTGCAATGAACATTGTGGTACATGACTCTTCTTGAATTATGGTTTTCTCAGGGTATATGCCCAGTAGTGGGATTGCTGTGTCGTATGGTAGTTCTATTTTTAGTTTTTTAAGAAAACTCCATACTGTTCTCCATAGTGGCTGTATCAATTTACATTCCCACCAACAGTGCAAGAGGGTTCCCTTTTCTCCACACCCTCTCCAGCATTTATTGTCTGTAGATTTTTTGATGTTGGCCATTCTGACCAGTGTGAGGTGATATCTCATTGTAGTTTTGATTTGCATTTCTCTAATGATTAATGATGTTGAGCATCCTTTCATGTGTTTGTTGGCAATCTGTATATCTTCTTTGGAGAAATGTCTATTTAGGTCTTCTGCCCATTTTTGGATTGGGTTGTTTGTTTTTTTGATATTGAGCTACATGAGTTGCTTGTATGTTTTGGAGATTAATCCTTTGTCAGTTGCTTCATTCGCAAATATTTTCTCCCATTCTGAGGGTTGTCTTTTTTGTCTTGTTTATGGTTTCCTTTGCTGTGCAAAAGCTTTTAAGTTTCATTAGATCCCATTTGTTTATTTTTGTTTTTATTTCCATTTCTCTAGGAGGTGGGTCAAAAAGGATTTATGTCATAGAGTGTTCTGCCTATGTTTTCCTCTAAGAGTTTGATAGTGCCTGGCCTTACATTAGGTCCTTCCTTAATCCATTTTGAGTTTATTTTTCTGTATTCTTTTTCAAGTAGCTGTCCAGTTTTCCCAGCACCACTTATTGAAGAGGCTGTCTTTTCTCCATTGTATATTCTTGGCTCCTTTACCAAAAGTAAGGTGACGATATGTGCATGGGTTTATCTCTGGGCTTTCTATCCTGTTCCATTGATCTATATTTCTGTTTTTGTGCCAGTGCCATACGGTCTTTATTATTGTAGCTTGTGGTATAGTGTGAAGTCAAGGAGCCTGATTCCTCCAGTTGCATTTTTCTTTCTCGAGATGGCTTTGGCTATTCAGGGTCTTTTGTGTTTCCATACAAATTGTGAAAATTTTTGTTCTAGTTCTGTGAAAAATGCCAGTGGTAGTTTGATAGGGATTGCATTGAATCTGTAGACTGCTTTGGGTAGTATAGTCATTTTCACAATGTTGATTCTTCCAATCCAAGAACATGGTATATCTCTCCAGCTGTTTGTATCATCTTTAATTTCTTTCACCAGTGTCTTATAGTTTTCTGCATACAGGTCTTTTGCCTCCTTAGGTTGATTTATTCCTAAGCACCTTACTCTTTTTGTTGCAATGGTAAATCAGAGTGTTTCCTTAATTTCTCTTTCAGATTTTTCATCATTAGTGTATAGGAATGCAAGAGATTTCTGTGCATTAATTTTGTTTCCTGCTACTTTACCAAATTCATTGATTAGCTCTAAGAGTTTTCCTTTAGCATATTTAGGGTTCTCTATGTATAGTATCATGTCATCTGCAAACAGTCGCAGCTTTCTTTCTTCTTTTCTGATTTGGATTCCTTTTATTTCTTTTTCTTCTCTGATTGCTGTGGCTAAAACTTCCAAAACTATGTTGAATAGTAGTGGTGAGAGTGGGCATCCTTGTCTTGTTCCTGATATTAAAGGAAACGGTTTCAGTTTTTCACCATTGAGAACGATGTTGGCTGTGGGTTTGTCATATATGGCCTTTATTATGTTGAGGTAAGTTCCCTCTATGCCTACTTTCTGGAGGGTTTTTATCATAAATGGGTGTTGAATTTTGTCAAAAGCTTTTTCTGCCTCTATTGAGATGGTCATATGGTTTTTCTTCTTCAATTTGTTAATATGGTTTATCACATTGATTGATTTGTGTATATTGAAGAATCCTTGCATTCCTGGGATAAACCCCACTTGATCATGGTGTATGATCCTTTTAATGTGTTGTTGGATTCTGTTTGCTAGTATTTTGTTGAGGACTTTTTCATCTATGTTCATCATTGATACTGGCCTGTAGTTTTCTTTCTTTGTGACATCTTTGACTGGTTTTGGTATCAGAATGATGGTGGCCTCATAGAATGAGTTTGGAAGTGTTCCTTCCTCTGCAATTTTTTGGAAGAGTTTGAGATGATAGGTGTTAGTGCTTCTCTAAATGTTTGATAGAATTCCCCTGTGAAGCCATCTGGTCCTGGGCTTTTGTTAGTTGGAAGATTTTTAATCACAGTCTCAATTTCAGTGCTTGTGATTGGTCTGTTTTTATTTTCTGTTTCTTCCTGGTTCAGTCTCAGAAGGTTGTGCTTTTCTAAGAATTTGTCCATTTCTTCCAGGTTGTCCATTTTTTGGCATATAATTACTTGTAGTAGTCTCTCGTGATCCTTTGTATTTCTGCAGTGTCAATTTTTACTTCTCCTTTTTCATTTCTAATTCTATTGATTTGAGTCTTCTCCTTTTCTTCTTGATGAGTCTGGCTAATGGTTTATCAATTTTGTTTATCTTCTCAAAGAACCAGCTTTTACTTTTATTGATCTTTCCTATTGTTTCCTTCATTTCTTTTTCATTTATTTCTGATCTGATCTTTATGATTTCTTTCCTTCTGCTAACTTTGTGGGGTTTTTGGTCTTCTTTCCTTAATTGCTTTTTGTGTAAGTTTAGGTTGTTTGAGATGTTTCTTGTTTCTTGAGGTAGTATTATATTGCTATAAACTTCCCTCTTAGAACTGCTTGTGCTGCATCCCATGGGTTTTGGGTCACCGTGTTTTCACTGTCACTTGTTTCTAGGTATTTTTTGATTTCCTCTTTGATTTCTTCAGTGATCTCTTGGTAATTTGGTAGTGTATTGTTTGGCCTCCATGTGTTTGTATTTTTTACATATTTTTCCCATAATTGATAGCTAGTCTCATAGCATTGTGGTCAGAAAAGATACTTGATACAATTTCAATTTTCTTAAATTTACCAAGGCTTGATTTGTGACCCAAGATGTAATCTATCCTGCAGAATGTTCCATGAGCACTTGACAAGAAAGTGTATACTGTTGTTTTTGGATGGAATGTCCTATAAATATCAATTAAGTCCATCTTGTTTAATGTGTCATTTAAAGCTTGTGTTTCCTATTTATTTTCATTTTGGATGATCTGTCCATTGGTGAAAGTGGGATGTTACAGTCCCCTACTATGATTGTGTTACTGTCGATTTCCCCTTTTATGGCTGTTAGCATTAACGTTATGTATTGAGGTGCTCCTATGTTGGGTGCATATATATTTATAATTGTTATATCTTCTTCTTTGGATTGATCCCTTGATTATTATATAGTGTCCTTCTTTGTCTCTTGTAATAGTCTTTATTTTAATTTCTATTTTGTTTAATATGAAAATTGGTACTCCAGCTTTCTTTTGATTTCCATTTACATGGAATATCTTTTTCCATCGCCTCACTTTCAGTGTGTATGTGTCCCTAGGTCTGAAGTGGGTCTCTTGCAGACAGTATATGTTCAGGTCTTGTTTTTGTATCTATTCAGCCTGTTAATGTCTTTTGGTGGGAGCATTTAATCCATTTACGTTTAAGGTAGTTATTGATATATGTGTTCCTATTACCATTTCCTAAATTGTTTTGGTTTTGTTATTGTAGTTGTTTTCCTTCTCTTCTCTTTCCTAACTAGAGAAGTTCCTTTATCATTTGTTGTAAAGCTGGTTTGGTGGTGCTGAATTCTCTTAAGTTTTGCTTGTCTATAAAGGTTTTAATTTCTCCATCAAATCTGAATGAGATCCTTGCTGGGTAGCATAATCTTGGTTGTAGGTTTTTCCCTTTCATAACTTTAAAACTGTCCTGCTACTCCCTTCTGGCTTGCAGAGTTTATGTTGAAAGATTAGCTGTTAACCTTATGGGGATTCCCTTGTATGTTTTTTGTTGTTTTCCCTTGCTTGTTTTAATATTTTTGATTTATATTTAGTTTTTTATAGTTTGATTACTATGTGTCCTGGCATGTTTCTCCTTGGATTTATCCTGTATGGGACTCTCTGTGCTTCCTGGACTTGATTGACTATTTCCTTTCCCATATTAGGGAAGTTTTCAACTATGATCTCTTCAAATATTTTCTCTGTCCCTTTCTTTTTCTCTTCTTCTTCTGGGACCCCTATAATTCAAAGATTGGTGCATTTAATGTTGTCCCAGAGGTCTGAGACTATCCTCAATTCTTTTCATTCTTTTTTTCTTTATTCTGCTCTGCAGTTGCTATTTCCACTATTTTATCTTCCAGGTCACTTATCCACTCTTCTGCCTTAGTTATTCTGCTATTGATTCCTTCTAGAGGTTTTTTAAATTTAATTTATTGTGTTGTTCCTCATTGTTTGTTTGCTCTTTAGTTCTTCTGGGTCCTTGTTAAATGTTTCTTGTATTTTCTCCATTCTGTTTCCAAGATTTTGGATCATCTTTACTATCATTACTCTGAAATCTTTTTTGGGTAGACTGCCTATTTCCTCTTCATTTGTTTGGTCTGGTGGGTTTTTACCTTGCTGCTTCATCTGCTGTGTGTTTCTCTGTTTTCTCATTTTGCTTAACTTACTGTTTTGTGAGTCTGCTTTTTGCCAGTTGCAGGTTCATAGTTCCTGTTGTTTTTGGTGTCTGCACCCAGTAGCTAAGATTGGTTCAGTGGATTGTGTAGGCTTCCTGGTGGAGGAGACTGGTGCCTGTGTTCTGGTGGATGAGGCTGGATCTTGTCTTTCTAATGGGCAGGACTGCTTCCAATGGTGTGTTTTGAAGTTTCCGTGACCTTATTATGATTTTAGGTAGCCTCTCTTCTAATGGGTGGCATTGTGTTCCTGTCTTGCTAGTTGTTTGGCATGGGGTGTCCTGCACTGTAGCTTGCTGGTCTTTGAGTGGAGCCGGGTCTTAGCATTGAGTTGGAGATCTCTGGGAGAGCTTTCACCATTTGATATTATGTGGAGCCAGTAGGTCTCTGGTGATCCAGTGTCCTGAACTTGGCTCTCCCAGCTCAGAGGCACGGGCCTGACACCTGGCTGGAGCACCAAGACCCTGTCAGCCATATGGCTCAGAAGAAAAGGGAGAAAAAGGGAAAGGGAGAAAGAAAGAAAGAAGGAAAGAAAAAGAAAGAAAGAAAGAAAGAGAGAGAGAGATGGGGGAGAGAGAGAGAGAGAGAGAGGGAGAGAGAGGGAGGGAGGAAGGAAGGAAGAAAAAATAAATAAAATAGAATAATGTTATTAAAATAAAAAATTAAAATATTAAACATAAAAAACATAAAAAGTAAGGAAAACCAAAAAAGAAAGAAAGGAGTGACCAAATCAATAAACAAATCTACCAATGATAATAAAATCTAAATACTAAACTAAGATAAACATAAAACCAGAAAGAAATTAGATGCAGAAAGCAAAGACCAAGTCTGTGGTTGCTCCCAAAGTACACTGCCTCAATTTGGGGGTGATTCATTGTCTATTCAGTTATTCCACAGATGCAGGATACATCAGGTTTATTGTGGAGATTTAATCCGCTGCTCCTGAGCCTGCTGGGAGAAATTTCCCTTTCTCTTATTTGTTCACACAGCTCTTGGGGTTCAGCTTTGGATTTGGCCCTGCCTCTGTGTGTAGGGCATCTGTTCTTCATTCAGACAGGATGGGCTTAAAGTAGCCACTGATTAGGGGTCTCTGGCTCACTCAGGCTGGGGGAGGAAAGGGTACGGAATGTGGGACGAGTCTGCAGGGGCAGAGGCCAAAGTAACATTGCAACAGCCTGAGGTGTGCCGTGTGTTCTCCTGGGGAAGTTGTCCCTGGATCACAGGACCCTGGCAGTGTCAGGCTGCACAGGCTTCCAGGAGGGGAGGTGTGGATAGTGACCTGTGCTTGCACCCAGGCTTCTTGGTGGCTGCAGCAGCAGCCTTAGCATTTCATGCCCGTCTCTGGTGTCCCTGCTGATAGCCACGGCTTGAGCCCATATCTGGAACTTGATTAGTCGGTGCTCTGAATCCCCTCTCCTTGCACACCCCAAAACAATGGTCTATTGCCTCTTAGGCAGTTCCAGCCTTTTTCCCGGACTCCCTCCTGGCTAGCTGTGACCCACTAGCCCCCCTCAGGCTGTGTTCACGCAGCCAAGCCCAGTCCTCTCCCTGGGATCTGACCTCCGAAGCCGGAGCCTCAGCTCCCAGCCCCCATCCGCCCCGGCGGCTTAGCAGACAAGCCTCACAGGCTGGTGAGTGCTGGTCGGCACCAATCATCTGTGTGGGAATCTCTCCACTTTGCCCTCTGCACCCCTGTTGCTGCTCCCTCCTCTGTGGCTACAAAGCTTCCCCCTGCCACCCCCTGTCTCCACCAGTGAAGGGGTTTCCTAGTGTGTGGAAACTTTTCCTCCTTCACGGCTCCCTCCCAGAGGTGCAGGTCCTGTCACTGTTCTTTTGTCTCTGTTTATTTCTTTTTTCTTTTGCCCTACCCAGTTACGTGGGGAGTTTCTTGCCTTTTGGGAAGTCTGAGGTCTTCTGCCAGCATTCAGTAGGTGTTCTGTAGGAGTTGTTCCACATGTAGCTGTATTTCTGATGTATTTGCGGGAAGGAAGGTGATCTCCACGTCTTACTCCTCCGCCATCTTGAAGATCTCTCTTGTATTGTTCCTTTAGTATGTGTAGAGACACATGTGATATTGATTTATGTTTTCGGTATGTCTGAGACCAGATTCCCCCCAATTTTTCCCCATAAGGGGCAACATTGGACCACATGGTAAGGCAATTGGCAGTGGCCCAAGTGTCTATAGAAATGTTCGGCTGAGCTGATTGTTGATAAGGGCAGTCAGTGTAAAGTTGACTGCCCAAAGTTTGGGCAGTTGTACTCATCATTGCATCTTTTATCAGAGATGTCTTATTTAAGGTATTAAAAGCAACAGCTCTCTAGGAAGTTCAATCATGTGTGATGATGGTGGCCATACTGTCTGTAACATGTAGAAACTTTCTTTGCTATTCACTCAGGATCCCAAGAAGCTCCTCTGTTAGCTAAGGGGTTCAGAAGAGTAGTGACTGCCTGCAAAACCATGCCATCTCTCAAGGAACTAAGGACAGGGAAAGCTACACCCTCATACAGGTGGGATATTCCAGAGGGCCTAGGTTTGGCTATAATATATAGGTATCATTTCCATTTTAGCAAGGAGGCCTTAGTGGCCATATGAAGCTTGCAGGGTACTACCTCCATGATCCAAGTCATAATGGGCATGTGGATACAGAGTGCCATGGTCTCAGATCCTGTGAGAGCTTCTGTTTCCAGAAGATCCCAGTATGCAGCATTGTTGCTGTGATGGCATATGGCATAGGGCTTCAGGAGGGATCTTCTTGCATCAGAAGTCCATGGGCAACTTATGGCTATCATGGTTGCTCCAGTGACTCCAAGAGGCATGAGAGGAGATTGCTAAAGCCTTTACAGTATAGGAGTCTCTGGGGGGCAGCACCAGTTCTACTAAAATTTGTAAGTATTCTAGAGGCTTTTTTGTAGGAAGCCCCATTCAAGGTAGCCCAGTTTACTAGTAACAGGATAAATGGGCTTAATTAAAATTATAAATGAAAAATATGTTGCCCTCAAAATCCAAAAATTACTAAAAGATTTTGAACTTGTTTTAACATTGTGGTGCCGTGAGGGTCGATAGTTGTTTCTTAATGGTGTCAAGGATGGAGTGGCTTTTGACTGATCAGTTAATTTCTCAGGATTTAACTGAGTTGACAGGGCATTCTGTCATGTGTAGGGAAATGAAACCTCCCCCTTTTTGTAAGTTATTTTGTATATGTTTGTCTTGAATGATTGTGGCAAATGAATCTCCTTGAAGGAAGATGTGGTGTCACTTGTGCCCATGGAGAAAGTTGGATGCAGTTACCATCTTGCCTACCAAGACAGTATGCAGTGGCTATGCAGTGGGTAGCCAGGTAAAGTTGTCCCTTCAAAGTGGAAAGCAAAAAGCATATCCATCAAAGTTGAAGGCAAACTGTAGCTGAGAGGCTTTTGAAATTGGCATTTAACAGGTGATATGAGCCAAATCAATAGTAGCACAATATTACCAGCTAGTGATTAGATAGGGCCAGTAATTTCAGTAATATTGATAACGGGGCCCTTAATGGGTGCAACAACAGAATTAAGGTTGCAGTAAACTACTGTGAGGTACCATTCATTTTTCCCAGGTTTAAGAACAGCCAAATTGGCTATTAAATGAAGAAGTAGTGGAGATAAATACCCCTTCTCTAAATGTCTTTTACAATAGGCTACACTCTTTGAAGACCCTGTTTATATATACAGGGAACCATGTTAACTATTTTAATTGCGACAAAAAGTCCAAGGGATCTCAACTTGTTAGCCTGTTGTGAATGCCGAAGATATAGTTTAATTTATTACATTTTTGGTTAGAGCTTCTTTCATGACCACTATGGGATATTTGGGCAGTGCAATAGTTCTGATGATTAAGATGAAGCATACTTATTTGTTCACTACTTTATATTTCATAACTCCTTTAGATTATAGGGAGTGCCCTCCTTATTTAAATTTAGTGGGATCCCCAGGAATAACTATAATTTGAGCCTCTGTTTTGATTAAAGCCATGAGGGTTTGCCAGTTGGTGCATTTCAGTAAATATTAAAAGTTAATTCAAAACTCATGTTGTAGAGGTGCAAAAGCCAATTTGAGACATTTTACATTTTCACGTTATAAATTATTGTAGTAAAATTTAGATTTCTAATTGGGTCAAAATGCGGACCTCCCTTTCAATTAGTTTATTTGTTTGTTTATTGGTTACTGGATATACTTTGGAGGAGGGAAGATCTCTTTACTCTGCTCATATTTATGTTTCTTCCTCCATAGTGTCAAATCTGTATCATCAAGGTTAGGGACCTCCACCATAACAATTGTTGCTTTATAGGGTTTAAGCATGAAGCATTTAAGTAGGGTTTGAACTACCTCCTTAGTTTTGCCACATAGGTGCCATAAATGTTTTATTCTGTAAGTTTGAGGATCAATATCTTTGTTGCAAAGAAGCCTGAGCAGCAGTAATAGCAAAAGTAGTTTTATAGACCAGTGAATCATCTGCTTTTAGGAGTGTAGACCTCAGCATGCCACATGGTAACTGCTCTTGCGCACAATTGGCCATCCAATGGGACCATATATTTCGCAGATTATCAGTATGTTTCCTGAGAACTCTGTAGAAGAAGGGCCATTGCCTTGTTGTGACCCACAACCAACAGTCACAGAGTAAGGGTCATTTCTCTGAACTGAGCATTACTCATAGCTTATGCTGGAATCAAGATAGGCGAGTCAGCCTGAGGCACATAGATAGGTCCAGGCTAAGATACACAGCCCAGAGTCACTTTGAGGAGGGCCTTAACTCTTTTTTCTAAATGTCAATTTTGGAAACTTCTTATGTAGTTTGATTAAATATTTGATAAAGATTCATTGGAACTCAGCAAATGTAGCACAAAGCAGCACAGTTCAAAATGCAAGATTGCTAGCAGGTAACAGAGCCAGTTACTAACTCAAAGCAAAAAAGGAAAGAGTCTGGTGGTGGTCATTGCCTAGACACCCTCTTTACTGCATCCATTTTTGTGGTTACCCTGTAGTAGTTGGTTTGGATTTTGAGACTAATGGCACCACACAAACACCAAGGAAGTATGATTTTTATTACTCACGTAATGAGGCTTTCTTGGGAGAACAAAGCAGCCTCCCAAACAGGTCCAAAATGGCATAAGAGAGCAGGGAAAGGACATTGACTTTTGGGGTTTTATTGTGGTTACAAGGTGGTAGTGGGGTGAGGGTTCCTATGTTCAGATCAGTGCATTCATGGTTTGAACTTTCCACTAGTGCCCTAGGAGAGGGAGAACTCAGGCTTTCTAACCAGCTTGTGCAGATATGAGGCCTAAGGGGAAGGGGGGGGTGTGTCTTGAAAGCTGTCAGCAGTCAAACATCAGAACATGGTTTCAGACCCTTTAATACAAGCTGTAATTCATAAACTGTATAATATCTTATATGTTGATGTATATCATGTATATAACTTTCTATTGCTATTCTATTCTTTCCCCACTTTAAGCAAAATTATTTCCTTTCAGATTCCAAGACAATAACTATAATATGCCCTAGAATATGATTAGCTGAATTTTCAAAATAACCGTCAAAAGGTCTAACAGGTCATTATGATAAATGTGTATTTGCATTCACTGTGTAATGGGTGTCAAGGTTGATGTTTCACATTTCTTTCATTTTTAAAATCAGTTATAGGAAATAAATTATGCTTAATAATTCAAAAGAAAACTATGAAAACTATAGAACAGGAACATCAGGCTAGACATTTTACAACCGTTTATTTAAAGGGTGGTTGTAAACGAATATGTTTCACCCTATTAGTATTTGTCCCATTCATGTTTGCTTTTATTTTTTGCTTTATTTTACCAAGATGATAAGTTCAGTAGTTGCCCCATCAGTTGTTTAATACCAGTTGGCATCAGCTTGCTGAAGATTATTTTGAAATATGGTTTAAAGTCATAAAGTCAATGATGGTAACAATAATAAACTGATTGAAAAGGAGAATTGATAGTTATTGTGGAATAGTGGAAAATAAGCTGAATTGGGAGTCTAACGGTCTGGATTATAGTCCTTTATCTGCTTCTAATTGGCCATATGACCTTGAGCAAGTTGTTTGAGTTTTCTGGACCTCATTTTCTTGATCTATAAGATGAAAAGCTTTGATACAGTGGTCTCCAAGGACCTTCCCAGTTCAAACAAATACGTGAAATTTACTTTTAAATTCAAAGTGTGTGTTCCTGGCAGCTAGAGAAGTAATGTATTGGAAAGTACTACCAACTCTTCTGAAATTCAAGAGTCTGCTCATAGAATTACATGGATTTGTGTAATTTCAGTTAATTCTAAAGATAACTATATATTTAACATAAATTCTGAATATTTTATGTACCTGAAGAAGTAAAATAGTTATATAACAATGACATGCTACGTTTTTCTTTTATATGTTCTTTCTTTCTTTTTCTTCTTTTTCTGTTTTTTTCAGTGTATCAGAATATCCTTGACTGTCAACTTTGCCTTTGTCACCTCTATCATTAACGTTCCATAAGTACTTTTAAGGGCACGTTCCACTTTTCATTCACTACAGATATTAGGAAATTAATTTCTTACTCTATTCCCCTACTGGTATTTGGGTACAAAATAATTCCTTTGATGATGTTGAATATTCATATACAGGGAGAAAATGTTACCTAGAAAATTTTACTGTAAAATTGATGGTCTTCCCTTAAGAACTTGATATGAGAGAAATTTGAAATAATGAAAAGAAAAGAAAAAAAACGTATAGTTCCATATAGGTATTCATAACATTTTCTGGAAAACTTTCTATGGAGAAGTCATTAAATACAGCCTTTTTCAGTGTTTCATTATTCTGTCATGCAGAATCACATTTGTAATATTTCATACTATGACAGATTAAAGCTAGAGGATAAATGATTCACAAAAGCACACAGCATACCACAGGCAGAGTCTTTTGTAAACACGGAATACTCATAATTTTTGACACTCTCCCACTGTTACTTCAGGATAGTATAATGATCTCTAATTGTTTAACACTGCAAATCCAGTGCTGATTACAATTAAAATACAAATGTTTATTTTTTTCTGTTTCGATGACTCGTGTGATTTATCTGCTTTAGACCTAACAAAACAGAAGTTTGAAATAATTCATATATTTGAAAACTCAGTAAGTTGTATTTCAGATAAGTTAAAAGATTGATAGTGTTTATTTTGTAGTTGGCATACAAACAGATGGTACACATCATGCACTATGAAAGAGTTGTCCCAGTCCCTGAGTTAAGGATTCAACTAGTATTCTCTTACAGTTTATACAAACTCTTAATATTTCAGCCTAGCTGCTTTTGCTGAGAAGGGGAAACTCTAAAACAGATGTGTAACTGGAATGATTTCTAAATTCATTGAGGCTGTGTTATCTACTAAAATGCCAAACTAAATAACAGAGTTTCATCTGTCATATTTCTTCTCTTAGCAGCCTTTTATATAACGTATGTTTTTAAATCTAGTATAATATTAATTTCATTGTAACAGGAGTTGCCAATTAAAATTCAAATCAAAAGCACTAACTTAATGGCAGATAACATAAATGAGATCAGGATGTAGGTATAGTCACTAAGAAATTATGGTACCATGTTGAACTAAAGAACTATGCCTTCTTGAAAACAGTTAAATTCCAAAATGTTTAAAACACAGTATGGTCCAAACAAAACTCATCTATGGAGTGATTTATCTTCAATTTAATATGTTTGCTGTGTTTAGTTTAAAGGTTTGGAAACTTAATGACTTCCTTTCCCTTTTTTCTATCCCTTTGCTCCTGTCCACCATCTCTAAATTCATAAAAATATGCTACTATTAATTCTAACCTCATTGTAGGTTGATATCTGTATCATATTGCTCGTGAGTGGCAATTAGTCACTAGATGGATCAATTATTTATTCAAACAGTAGTATACACTCAGCCTTGAGCTAGAATCTGAGTATAGAGGTTATGTAAACAATGGTTCCTGCCTTTTAGGAGGGCATAAGAAAGGAACTAGATAACTGAAGAGTTTATTTTAAAAGAATGTGAAAACTGCTACAATAGGTGTTTGTGAGGGTGTTAAGGAAAAACAGATGAGAAACACCTAAGGCAGACTGGTGGCAGGTTTGGGAGATGGGGGTCACAGTGTGAGAAGCATTTACCTGATGATATGGTGTGTGTGAGCCACTTCAAGAACAATATTACAGCCAGAGAAAATGACACAGGCAAAGGCATAGACATATGCTACATGGTTTCTGAAAGGAACTGCATAATTTTCTCTCTGGGTGAAGAGCAAAACACTACTCAGAAACTAATATGCTTGAAACTGGAGAGGCAGACAGAGACCAGATTATGGAAGACTTTCTATGCCACATTTATATCAATTCAAAAATTCTTAGTCCTACCTACCTTCAGAGAGACATTTTCTAGCCTACAATATCTGATGTCCAAGGAAACAGAAATGCTTAATTGGTTTCATTAGCATATACTCCAGTTGAACAGTCAGACAATGGTAGGGATAATAGCCACCCCATAGGAACTAGTGCAGCCAATCCACTTGTTCGAATTTTGAATATTTTTGTGCTGTTGGCAATCTCCTGGACAATCCCACGTTTCTCTGGCCATCCGGCCCTTCCCCTAGCCCTTCCTCTCAGCAACTAGAGGAGTAATATCTAGCCTAGCATCGATTTTGACTGGTCTATGCCCATGTAATATTGATTAAATATTTCGAGTCATTCTGTAAATATAATTGAATACACTCAAACACACACACACATACACACACACATACATGCACAGTTAATATCTCAAATTCTGCTAATGGGAGTGAAGAGTGAGAAGAAAATAGGGTGCTATGAGAGAGAATAATGGAAGGATCAAATTTAGCTTAGGTACATTAGTGAAGATTGCAATATTCTGTAAACTGAAAGACAAGTAGGAGATTGAACTGTACCGTGTATGCTGTAGAAATTAATGAAGCTATTTAAGCAGGGAGATAACACAGCCTGGTGGACATTTTAGGTATAATGTTGATGGCAGGACATGAGTGGCTGTCTGAGAGGCACAGGATTAGAGACAATGAGAGGACTAATTTGGGCAGTGTGAGAAGGGAGGAAAACATTGTTTGTAGGAGATATTAGAGGTGGATAAAATCTGTGTAGTTAGTGTTCTAGAGAAACTCATGGTCTGGATGGAGAATGATGGAAGCAGACACATGAGTAGAAAGGGCCAAGTGATAGCACAGAGGCAATGACACCTGGAGCCAAAGCCCTTCCTTTCTGTTCAGAAATTCAGTGTTGTCAAACTTTAGGAGATTGGTTCACATTGATTCCCACTCACCAAACCCAGAGGAGACTGATTTAAAAATCACAATGCCCATTAACCAATTTATTGTGAGAGAGTATCCAGCAAGCTTATCAGTCCTGGCCATTTGTTTAGAACCCTCTATTTTAGTGAATAAATCTACTCTTTGGACAAATGAATATAATTATTTATCAAATTATAGATCAGAAGTTTATTGAATTAGTTAAAGACATCAGAAAGGGAGATTGATGTACTTATGGAAATTTTGTATCAAACTACTATGGCTGGAAGAAATATTCTTATCTACACTAAAAGGAATTTCTTTCTTAGAATTCACTACACCAACTTTTCCCAAAGTATCAGGAGGAAACATTAGTACATGAGGATGAGGGGCAGGGGCAGAAAAACCCCAAAAAGTGTGTGAACATTGGGTTTAACGTTTAATATGCCAATGTGCATATTATTTATGTGTACGTGTGTGTACATACATTCATACATATTTGGCTAGCCTCTTTTATTAAGGTTGCAGCCCAGTGAAAATATTGAACTAATGTGTAAGCTCTTTGTCATCGAAGATTGTATTTTTTATTATTTCAAGAGGCTGACAATCCTTGGCACATTTCTGAAAAGCTCAATATATATTTGACTGTGTGAATGACTGGATTAATAAAGGAATCAAGTAACCCTTATACTGCATGGGGATGACATATTCATATTTTTTTCTAGACTCTTGTCTACTGTATTTAGTAACCAAAAGATTAGTTTACTCGTGTTTCAATCAACCAAGTGCTTTCTTAGTTGATAATGTCATTTTAATATTCATAAAGTTACCCTACTCCTAATTTCTTAAGGAAAGTCTTACAGTTGATTATTTTTGCAGACAACTGACATCATTATGTTGTTGATTCTAACTTACTTTATTTGTTTAACTTGGCTACCAATTGAAAAATTTTAAACACAGACATTAAAGTAAGCCTGGTAAACAAAAATAATAATTTTTAAATTATAAGAATGACATTTGTTCAGTTGAAGGAGAATCTTTAAAGTTACAAAACTCTTATTTTTATTGGCAGTGTCATTACCTGTCTTTGGATTTCTTAGAAATAGTGTCATATGTTTTTATTGAGAATTTTTAGTCTAAACTGAAATTCTTCAAAGTTGTAATGCTATTAGAATCCTACAGCATGTTCTGTGGCCCATAGTTCCTACCTAAGTATTTCAATTAATTGTCTGGAGAAATATTTTGTGAAGTTCTTATATGGAATTATATAATTCTCGTGTCACAAATTCAAATGTTCAATATATGTAGCTTCCCATCTTATTCATAGTTTTATCTAAGGGTCTAAAGTTTACAGAATGCCAGGCCAGAGTGAAGATGGAGAGTTTGGGAGCAGGGCAGAGGAAAGTAAGAAATGAGCAAAGGTTAAGGATGTAGCATTTAGTCCTGAGTATCCACAGAAAGCATCCTCATTTCCTTCTGATCAAACTGCCAGTACGGAATTTGCTGCTCCATCACTCTTCACCTGATTTCTCCCAAGATACATCTGAATGCCTAGGTGTGTAGGACTATGTCAAAGACTGATGCTCATCTGAATTTCTTTCAACAATTGAGGCCTAAGTACCTCCTAATCCCACTCAAAGTTGCCTCTAGGGGTTTGGTCTAGAGAGGACTGTGTGTAGATGCTCACGTTGGAGATTCTCTCATCAGTGACCAATTTGTGTGCTTGCCTGTGGACACTCCTCTCTTCCTTTCCAGTGTAGGAAATCTTCTACCCAGTATGTTGTGGTACAAGAGGAATAGGATAGGGGAATCACTCCACCTGCTAGTCAAGCATATTTCTAAATATTTTTTATTTTGATGCTCAGACTTCATATCTGAAGCTCAAAAGGTGTGAAATTGACCATTATTTCTATTTTGTCATGTCATCCATCCCCTGAGGTAAGGTAGAAGGACTAGAATTCGAATTCTATGCTGGAGAAGGGTGTAAGGTGCAATGTTATAATTTCTCAAATATATATCCATTGTATAATTTATAATTGATAGAGTAATTTTGTATTTTTTCTTTAAAAATGGGATTTTAAATACTATCTCCTTTGTTTACTTTCATATTTAATGAGGATTTGAGTCTAGCCATATCCATTTAAACCTAAAATATATCCTCTGCTGTAAGACGACAAACTTTATAGCTACATGATCTGGGTTCCAGTCTTAGAGAGTAAGACTATATGCCTTATCACTACTGTAACCTCAGGCAAAGCATTTATCCTCTCTGGGACAATCTTATGTAAAACAGGGATAATTATATTTGCCCCATCCTAATCCATATGATTTTTGTGAGCATAAAACAGTGATGTGTGTATGTGCGCACGTACACGACCATATTGTTAATTGTAGGGCTCCACGTAAAGGTTAGTTATAATCTTTTCAATATTTTGTTTTCTCATTGGTTAATTTTAAGAGATATAATATTTAAGAACACTATTTTAAATATATTTTTGGGTACTGAACAAATATTTGGTTCTATTTATTTTCTTCAGATAATAGACACTCTTCTATCCTGGGGAAGTACATACATGTTTCATTAATAGTATTTCATAGAACATTTATCTCTAATTAGAGCTTACTGTACTTGGACAGCAACTCTGACTATACCAGAATACTTTATTTAATGAAATCCGAGCTCTACAAGGTATTGATCACTAACTTTCATCTACCTGGTGATTGCTCTCCACACTAATTTGCTAAGTTCTTCTAAAATTTTCTGAATTGTTTGCCTTCTGTTTTGCTGATTTCTGCTGTAATTGTTCAGTGGATTTTCTGTTTGAAAAATAAAGTCCACATTCACATTTCTTACTTTATTTATAAGGTATATCATTAGACATTTTCTTCCAGCTCTCTACAAATCATTTTTCTTCATAATAGTTAAAACATAATCATCCTCCACATTTTTTCTGCTTTAAAATTTTAATTTCTATTTACTTAGGAAGCAATATGATATCTGGGATTTGTTTCCAAACAATCCCAGGAACTGGGGCTGGGGTAGTCTATGTGGGTGAAACCAGACTTTTCATGAGTAGATAATTTAAATTTTTCTGTATGGAAATGTCTTTAAAATGCAATTGATCTTTCAAAGGATTCTATTTTTTAAAAGAATGGAATAAAAAAATATATATAAATCTATACCTTTAATTTATTTTAATCCCCAGCTTGCACTACCAAGAGTTGACTGAGAAATTGCCTAGGATAATTTTCCCACTGAGGCAGTTTGCTGTGTGATATTATTATATGTTACTTATTCTATTATAACTTAGATTTCCTTAGATTTAAGTAGGTATGATATCTTTTTAGAGGCTGAAAGACCAAGTCCTAACCCTTAGACAGTCAGTTAACAAACTGAGTGAAGCTGGATGAGTCATTTAATATCTCTTGGTCTCAGTTTCCTCATCTCTGAAAAAGAGAGCATTGAAAAAATATTTCTAGGGACATCTTTCACTGTGAATTTCTTTATACTTTGATTATATCTTGGCCTATTTATTTATTATGTTCTATTTCCCCTGACTACTCTGGAGGTTAATAGAGGTGCATTTTCATCCCAGTTCTGCCACTGACTTGCTGGTTTATTTGATCAAGTTACTTACTCAAGTTTCTTCCTATGAGGAAATAACTATCCCAACCCAATGGCTTTCTAGTGAGAATCAGGAATCTGCTGAAATTTCTTTATTTAGAGAATTTAGCATAGTACATGACATGTACAAAATGCTCAGTTAACAAATATTTGCAATAACATCACCTCTCTTAGGCCATTATTTTTTTTCTTGGCTATATATATGTGTGTATATATATTTTTTTCTATTCACTATATTTCATAGATCATGGTTCAGAAGACAGGAAATAGAATTCTACAAAATATTTCAGGACATAGATTTTTTTTATAATTTATGCTGCAGTGGTGAAAGTAGCAAAATTATAGTCATTGAAAAGTAAATTTAAAAGATAAAAAATCATTTATTTTGATTGATCTATGTTGCATACTATCTGTGCAGTAAATGTTACTTGTTTACAAATAATGTCATGGTAAGTAAAGGCATATATCTGATTTTAGTTGGTTGAATGTCCCTGTTTACTCAAGTGAACTGACTTGTTAATTTATAAGATGATGTGCCTAGAACAGCCATATCCTGGCATAGTGTGGAAGGATGTTACATGTGCATAGGTTAGTTGTTTGAGCTCTCAAGCCAGTAATTAAAGAAAAAATGCAGTATTTAAACAAGCAACATATGTACGATATAATTAGCAGACAATCCATTGCTATGTGAAAGCGCTGAAAACAGCCTCTTAAAGAATTAAAGCTGTCATTACAAATGTATTAAAACCTCAATAAAATCTTGCCTTTCCACCAAGTATTTTGCAAGAAAGTTATGTGTGTTAGATTATGTAGTAATTTCCTTGTTTAAGAAATTCTAAAGAAATTTAAACACAAAATTTTAGTAATATAGAAAACATGGTTTCATTTTTGTCTACTCTTAATTTTTAAAACCATACACATACATTTTGAGAAATGATATAAAGCATACTTTTAAAAATAACTATTTTCTCACATCAGCTCTGTTATTCTTCAATTAAAGATCCTCGTGGGCTTCCCTGGTGGCGCAGTGGTTGACAGTCCACCTGCCGATGCAGGGGACACGGGTTCGTGCCCCAGTCTGGGAAGATCCCACATGCCACGGAGCAGCTAGGCCCGTGAGCCATGGCCGCTGAGCCTGCGCGTTCGGAGCCTGTGCTCCGCAACAGGAGAGGCCACAACAGTGAGAGGCCCATGTATCGCAAAAAAAAAAAAAAAAAACCAATCCTCGTATCTTCAAGAAACTAAGAGTGTATTGGTATGATGTACATATTTTAAATTTTTTTCCCAACAACATATTAAAAACTTGAATTCAGCACTGAAGAATAAAATATGCTTCAAAAACCCAGACCTGGGTTTGTTTTATAACTATTCTGATTCTTTTATATCCAAGATCAATTTTGTAGTTTGCAAAGATTTAAACAGTGTAACATAGGGAAGTCTGGGATAAGCTATATAACCTTGCTTTCCTTTTACCTGAGAATTTTGCAGGCTTTATGGCAGTGTGGTCTGGCAGATTGTATGTAAACAGATCATAAATCACAGCTGGGGAGGATTTCAGTCACTGGTTCCATGGCAGAAATGTAAGCCAAGTGAGCAGATGTCATGGAGAAAATTAGCATCTAACCAAGGTAATAAATGATCACAAGCTTTGTTAAAAAAAATATTTCTAAATAATGAATATCTTTATATCCAATAAAACAGAAATACCATTAAAACCTAAATTTAAAAATCTGTCTTTTAAAGATTATATTTATAAATAATTGTTGATTTCATTCACTAACAGTTTTAAAAGGCCATAAAATTAATCAAACAAAAAAAAGTACACTTAAAAAAATAGTTCTACTTTAAAATCATATTGAATGCTTCCTAAAACTTTTAAAAATAATGCTTCTAACAAAATTTTTCAAAGATATATTTTTGGCTTATTTTAAATATTTCATACTAGTTCTAGAAAAAAAAAATAGAAAACACAAAGAATTTGTTTTAAACCATCCATGCCTCCACTATCCAGGCAAATTACTATGAAAATGTAGGCTTCTTTTTGCTAGTATTTTACATGAGTTTTAATGAAATAGTAAACAAAGAATATATATCATTTTCTGTTCAATGTTTTTAGCCAACTATATTTTAGATATTCTCTTATGCAACTAAATATTCTTTATCATCATTTTTAATAGTTGCATAATTTTTATTACATTGTATTTTTGTACCACAGTCTATTTAATCATTTCTATAAGGCTGGCTATTCAGATTGTCTCTTCTACCCCTCTTTTTTACTTGACAAATATCATTATAATAAACATGTATATCAGTCTTTGGCTGTATCTTGGATTATTTTCTAGACTAGATTCCCAGAAAAGGAATCGCTAAGTCAGAGGGCATGAACTTTTTTGAAGCTCCTGATGATACATATTTCTAAATTACTTTCTGGAAAGATTTGTCCAATTTACAATCCCACCAAGAAGTGTAAGAAATTGCCTAGATCATTGAACTCAATTGCTCTTTTGAAACAAAGCTTATGTCACTTAGATAGAAGCTGCAGGCCAGTCAACTACAAGTTCAAAAGCACTTCTTACAATTAAAATGTCCAGGAAAAAAATATGTTCAGTAGGAGCCTCATGGGATTCTCATACCAAAATGAACTCACCAAGTTCAGTCCCCAGCTTTGCTGTTTCCAAACCAAGGTTTGAAGAGGCCCCTAGAGACGTAAGCTCTTTAACAACACTTACTGATTTATAAATCAGATGACATTTAAAAAAAATTTACACAGAGAAATATATGTGCAAGTAAGCCAAAATACTAATTTTAGCAAGCCAATAAATTCCTTCTCTGACTGGAACGTTTTAGAGAACTAAAATCTGAAGGTTAGCTTATAGTACAGAATCATTTTATAAAGTAATTCAGTGATAATAATGAGTTTCATTTTCAAACTATTACAGTCTAAAACATGCTTCTTTGCTATAGACTATATCCTCACATTGCTTGACCGACAAGTAATTGTTCTTTGACTCTTAATTTCTACACTGCATATTGGGCATCACTTTTCACTTATGTTTGGGTGTTTATCAGTATGCAAGACTATATCAATTTTCATTAGGTTGGTGGTATTTTGAAATCATTGTTCTGTAATCAGCAAAAATACAAAAAGAGCTTATAGCTGGTTGTCTACAACTATCTCAACTTTTGCAGGTTGTTTTTATCTTATCAGTTGTTCATTCCAGAAATGAAATTATTAAAGCTTCCGTGTTCTGGAGGTTCAAACTATTTGTGATATGCACCATTCTGTGCACTAATTACAATGTATGAAAATGCAATCAGTCTTAAATTTCACTTTTCAAAAATCATATTAACCTTTGACAGTGTGGTTCTTAAATTTGCAAACAGCCTAATTTTTAAATCTAGCGTTCAGTCTTAACAGAAATATGATATTGGACAAGTTTCTTAACCTCTCTAGGCCTCAGGTTTGTCATCTGTAAGATGAAGATAATAATCTTATAGTGTTATTGGGTACATATAAATGACAGAAAGTGGTAAGCACCATACGGAAGATACTACATTGTATCTATTGGAAGGTGGAAACATGGGAAATATTGGCCTTGGATTTGAATGGTAGATACTATCTTCCTGTGTTCAGATGTGCCTAGGAAGACAGCCTAAAGGTTAAAAGAAAGAAAAAAAAAAGAAAAAAGTGTTTTAGGTCAGGAACTTTGTTTAATAGAATGGCTAAAAAACAAGATTTTTTTTCCCCAAGAGAAAGTTGACAAGGGTAGTGGAATTTCTGGAAGCCATATTATGTAAGGAATATTTAAAGAATAGGGAACATCTCAAGGAAGGCTTACTGGCAAGGAGCTGTATAGGAAATAATGTGAATGGATGGGAAGAAAATGCAGGAAGACAAATTTTGGCACACTATAAGAAAAGATGATCTAGAAACTAGGTTTTTCTAACAAGAAATGTGTTTCCTTATCACACCATGAATTTTCCATCACTCAAGACGTTTAAGTAGAGATTTAAATGGGTACCTACATGATTTGGGAGGTTGCCCTGATACTTCCTGGGGTCCATTTCACTCTCCTGGTTATTTCTCTAAACTTTTAAGTGGAGGAGAAAACTATGAATCAGTGCTTTAGATAAATATTTTGTATTTCAAAACAGTCCTATCACTTTAATTATTTGCTCTTAAATATCAGTTTCTACTGATTATTTTCAAAGACTGGATTTTTTTTCTTTGAAGCATCTTTATATCAGTGTGTAATATATTTGTGGGCTATCTAAAACATAAGATAGCTATCTTATGAGTTGTGTCCAAAAAAATACATCTTATATTTGTTTATGTCTTACAAGATATTTCATCTCAGCAAATGTTAAAATTATTTCTGATATGAAATAACTGAAACAAAAAAAGATAGTATCAATTTACATCCAAGTACTCTTAGAGTCATATTTTGCTTAAGTGCTTTGAAACTTCTAATATCTGCCTCTATTAATATATAATTCTAAAATATCAGCCTGTATTCATATTATAAACTTTATACCATATTTTATTTCATAGTATGCTTTTCTAATTTTTTTCTAATTTATTAGAAAAAAATATTTTCAGATTATAGACAGAAACTGAACTGTTAAATCCCTTCAGTTATAGTGTTTTAAAATAGAAATAGTAGATATTTGTTATTTCCTTTCAGAAATGTCTGAAGTCTCAAGACAAATAGATGAATCATTCAAAACAAATTCCAGATGGTTGAGCCTGAAAAATATAAGTTATTGCTGATTTAACAAGAAATATACATTGATTTATACAATTGGAATTTCCATAGGGCACTGGCCTTAGGCGACACTTGATCCAGTGGATAAAACCATGGCACCCAGTAGCTGATTTTTCTGTCTGTGCTCAGCTTTTCACAGTATCAGCTTCAACATCAGACTTCTCTGAATGTTCCATGTCTATGTCCCCAACCTTACTCCCACACCACAAATCAAGGCTCTCCCTTCTTGGACGTAAACTGGCTTTGACAGTTTCAAACTTCATGATTTTTATGCCACACCATTAGAATATTGAGTCTCTTCTGATTATTTGTTTAATACACGAAAAAGGAAAGGAAGCTTTTTTTTTTTAATTTCCAAGAATCCCCCCCAAATACTTCCTAATATCTCAAGGACCTTGATCAGGTTACATTTCAATTCCTGAACTACCCACTAAGGCCAGTGAATAGGAAATATTGATTTGCTTTAACTGATTAAGTTTACACCTGGGCTGGGTGTAGAACCAGTCCCACCCAAATCATATGAGTTCAGAATAAGGTTTGGAATGCAGGAAAAAAATAATAATCAAGGTATGCTTCAAGAAAAATAAATTCAAATGGACCTAGAGTAGCAAACAAAACAACAAATCCACTCTACATATGGATCACTGATCCCAAAGATTCCTTCCAGTTCCTAACAAAGAGCACCTTGGATATTCACCCCTCTTAACTTTAACAACTCCAGGTTTATAATTGTAAGTTCTTTCAAAAGCTTTGAAAAAAAATTAGCACCATATTAAGTCAATTAAAATTTGATAATTACAATTTTCATGATTATTTGTTTACTTATGGAATTAAGTTTTTCCAGTTACATAAACTATTTCTATCTTTTGTAGATTCTCAAAGATATTTGTTCAATTTTTTAAAATAGAAGTAAAAATACTGAAGTGAGAAATAAAAAGTAAAAAAGGAGAAATTTCACATATATAACAAATATTAGCCCTCTTTCTGTCGGAAAAGAATTTGTAAAAGCTTTTCAAAATAACCACAAGAAAAATATAAAAACTATAAAATCAACAGATCTACAAAAGCTCTTCATTCTGAAACCATAGGTGAAATCAGATGAACAACTCTGTTTTAGCATGTCCTAAATAGCTCTCAAATGTCCTACCTGTTTACACATAAATTTTAAATGCCCTTAGCAGTAGGTCTCGAAATGTAAGCTACCTGCATAAGAATTTTTTAGGAGGGTTAATTTAAATGAACATTCTTACATACACTTAAGTTTGAGGGTCTCCTGATTTATCCTACACTATGTATTTGATTCTTGGTGCCCCCAAATGTTGGCAGTATCAGTGCACCACTATGCTAGAGTTCTTTCCATATCTAATAATGTTTTTGATATCTTGTGAAGATATTTGTGTTTGTTTAAGTAAGACAATTTGTTACTGAGCATGTGATCAGGGGACACAGTATAGTCAGGGGACACAGGATAACCTAATGAGTTGAACACAATTTATGCCTTTAGGCTGCCAAGTTTTAAATTCTGATCCCAACACTTCTTAGCTGTATGTGCTCAGGAAAGTTCAGTGATCTCTCTGAGTCTTGGTGAACTCAGGAGTGAAATATAGAAAAATATTAATTTCTAAGTTTTATAAAATCTCCTTATGGAAAAAAATATATGCTTATCTCTTCCTGGAACTGTTTAAGAAAAGGTTTTGTTGTTGTAGTGTTGATAAGAAGACTTAACATGAGATCTACTCTTAACAAAATTTTAAGTACACAATACAGTAGTGTTAACTGTAGGCACAGTGTTCTTCAGCAGATCTCTAGAGCTTATCCATCTTGAATAACTGAAGCTTTATACCGTTAAACAGCAACTCCCCATTTCCCCCTCCTCAACCCCTGGCAACCACCATTCTACTCTCTGTTTCTATGAGTTTAACTCTTTTAGATACCTCATATGAGTGGAATAATGCAGTATTTGTCCAGAAAAGCTTTTAATAATATACCTTCTGTTACAAAAAATCTAAACAATGCTGGAAATTAAAGTTGTTACTGCTCCATTATCAAACACTTTATTTGACTCTTTAAGTGCAGTATTGTAGTCTCCATTACATGAAAGAAGGAATTACAATAAGCACCAGCTTATGAAATTACACTTGAACATGATTTTGTAAAAAATAGTTTCATATGGTAGCTGCCATTAGGCCATACTATATGTATCTTGTCACAGAAAAATGACTATGTATATTTCTCCAGAAAGGGTTTTTTTCCTCCTCCTTTCTTAGCAGTGTCTAGTGTTGAACAGTTTTCTTTCTTGGAGCTATTCTTAATATCATATGCTTCTTTTTAATTTTAATCATACATTGTTAGGTATAGTTTACATGTAATAAAACCCAGTGCTCCTAAGTGTACAGCTTGATGACATTTGACAAGTGTACATACACTTTTGTAATGATCACTCAGATCAATATGTAGAACATTTTCATTGTCCAAGAAAGTTCCCTTGTGCTCCTTTGCTGTCAATTACCCTAACTCTTTCCCCCCTTTCCTAGGAACCACTGTTGTCATTTTATCACTATAGATTAGTTTGGTTTTTTCCTGAATGATATATAAATGAAATATTACTATAGGTACTCTTTCATGTCTGGCTGTTTTGTTCTACATGGTTTTTGAGATTCATTCATGTTATTGTGTGAATCAACAGTTGTCGTTTTTGTTGTTTTTAATTGAAGAGTAGTATTCCATTGTATGAACCACAGGGTGTTTATCTCTTCTCTTCTAATGAACATTGGGGTTATTTCCAGTTTGGACCTATTACAAACAAAGTTTCTATGAACAATGTTATTCAAATCATTTTGTGTCCATATGTCTCCATTTTTCTTGGGTCAATACCTATTCATGGAATTTCTAGATCACAGGTTAGTATATGTTAAATTTCATAAAATTGCCAAATAGTTTTCCAAAGTGGTTTACCATTGTGCACTCTTTCCAACATGTATGAGTATTAGATTTGTACTGTATGCTCACCAGTATTATCAATCTTTTAAATTTCAGCCATCCTGTATGTATGCTTCATTTTAAAACCTTTTCCGGTAATTCTTCTGTAAACATGAAGTAATAATTCAATTAAATGAATCACCAAAACTATGTGGAACTTATGCGTTCAGAAAAATTTATTCATCTCTACTACTATATTGAAATGCAGTATGACTTTGAGAAAGTTACTTAATCACTTTGTCCTCCTTTTACTTTTCTGCAAAATGGGGATAAATACTGTACCTACCTTATAGGGCTGTTAAGAAGATTAAACAGTGAACATATACATAGTGCTTGGGACAGGGTCTGGCATGTAGAAGCATTCAATAGCAGTATTTACTATGTATTAATAATAACAAATGTAATTAATAAATACTACTGAAACCATGGTTATTATTAAGGGCCAGACATTTGCTAGCCATTGAGAGAAGAATGATTGTTGAGACCAGATGTTATCTGTCCTTATGAAGCTTATTCTTGTTGAAATTAATATAGCCAACTTTAATATAATGATAGACATAACTAGAGTATTTTTCCTTCTCACTTTAGCTTTTTTCCCATTTGTCTGTAGATAGATGAGCCAAAAAAAACAAAAAAGAAAAAAGAAAGAAACCTATATGCTCACCATATTTGATCAAGAAATTGTACAAGCAACATCCCCTGTAGAGATTAATATACTACTGTTTTTCCCATGACATTTTCAAAACTATTAATGAGATATATTTTTCCCATTTATATCTTAGAAATTTGATTTTGTTGAACTATGCTCTTTTATCCACAAAAATTCATATTTCTCAAATTTTAATGGAGTAATTCATTTTTTCCTTCATATTTGGACTTTGGCCAAATTGCAGTTAAATAATCATGAGGTACATTATTTCAAAATAATTGCTATTGCATGTCTCATTTTTACCTGTAAGGGTCATGAATAAAGGTCGGGCCTATACATTTTATGTCTCTTGTGTGTCACTATAGCCCCTGGCATTTAGTGAGAGAAGAAGAGCATTTACTTAGCATCACTGTCCTGAGCACTCTGCTAAGCAATTTATGTAAGTTTTCTAGTTAAATCCATATCTAAATGCCTGGCACCAGGTAGACACTCAATAAAATAAGGAAGTGAAGGGCAAATAAAAAGGGAAAGATATTATTAGATAGAGACTAAGGTAATGCATCAGAGAGACTCCCAAATACAGTGGCTTGAACAAAATAGGAGTCCCATGAAGACAGCCCCATGATAGACAGGGTCTGCCCAGCTACTCTGCTCTGACATTCCTTAGACCAAGCTGTTGGCCTTGTCTGCATGGTTGAATCTGACTCACCTGTGTCACATTTGCATTCCGATTTCTGGGAAAGGTCAGTTGGATGAAATGGAGACTCATTTCTTTTAAGGATAACACAGAAGTTGTCTGCATCACTTCTGCTCATATTCTATTGGTGAGCACTTCATCACAAAATTACATTAGTCTGCAGGGAGCCCAGAAAATGGAGTTTCTAGCCTGGTGGCCATATGCCCTAATAAAATCTAAAATCTAAAATGACTGGGGGATACTGCGTTGGCTAAGCTACAAGGGAAAAGGAGAACGAGGTAAAAGTGAAGGAAAAAACATCTTTCTGAGGTGTGTCAAAATTATGTAATTTTTAGATGGAGATATTGAGGCTCAGAGAGTTAAGAAATTTACCTATGGTCTTACACTTACTAAGTGCCAGAGTTGAGATGTAAATGCAGGTATTGCAATGCTAATAATGATGATGAAGATGTTCCCAAGCTCTACACTATTTCTATTACGTCTCCTGCCTCCATAAATATTTCTTGTATGTATACACACTGTTTATCTAAAAAGGTTTCTACAGATTATGTACATTTATGCTATCATTATTGAGATATTTGTTCCAGTCTCCAAAAAGAAAGTATTATTTTAAAATTATATTACCTTGCATAGTATTTTTCAAAGTACATTTAGATACAGAATCTCATTTTATCAACCACAATACTTGTGAAGCATGCAGAGAATGTATGATTATTATTACATATGAGAAAACTGGGGGAGTTTTAATGTCTTGTAAATGTCTTGTAAATACAGCCAGAGTACAAGACAGTGACTAACGGCGAAAACTAAAATCTATTCCTTTCCATCCTTCCTCAGAATTGAGGGTCTACGTTGGAAAAGATTCAGAAAATTCATTTAAAGTGTAGTGTAAAACCCTATTTTGGAAATATCCTGCATCGAGGAGTTACTGTACTGGGTTATACTTGTTTTTAAATTTACTTAACCAAATTATAACTATCCATTTAAGAGCCTGTTGTTCACTAGCCACAGCACAATAAATAAGACGTAATCTGTGACCCTTTGACCAGTTTAACACTATCTAGAGAAAATTAGGGGTTCCCTTCAATTCATTTGGTAGGTTTTCATAAATAAAAATACATTTGAAGGCAGTTGAGTTATTTTCCCTCCTTCTTTACTTTAAAAAAAAAATTAACTATTACTCTGCTATACCCAGTTACTTCAGATTTCACATAGAAAATCCAAGAACAGAGTTAGAGACTGTTTTAAAAAGAAATCCTGAAATTAGTACTGATAACACCATTCTGAAAATTCAGGACAGTATGAGATGTCAATGAGATTAATTTAGTCACTTAAGTAGAAAAGTTGACCGTGAACTCAACAAAATAGCACCTTAATGTCTCCAGCAGGAATCTGAAAGGTCAGCTCTCTATCACATGTTAGATTTTGTAAGGAGAAATCAAAATTTGTCTCCAAGAAAGTCTACCTCTTGATCAGTTCTTTTCCCAAAGTCACTTCTTAAAATGGCAACAGCTGGTCTCAGGCTCTTAAATTTAAATGGGTCAGTTTTTACTTATATTCTTATTTTTTGTCATTGTAGATGCTATGGTAACTTTCAGTGTGAATGGAAGGAAAATGATAGAATTCAAGAAGCATATCAGAGATAAGTCTTCTGGTTTCAGCGATTGGGCATGACTGGAGAAGTTAGCTGATATGAAGAAATCCAAATTGACTTTGTACAGTCTCAGTGATTGAGAACTTGGTCAATATTGGAGTTGTTTTTGAGAGAAATTTTAGTCTCTGCCTTTCAAAAGTCAACAGTGTGTGGGGGTAGATGAGACACAACAGATGAAAAACTAAATGAAAATATATCCTCAATTGCTAAGTGGTATGTAGAATGGACCTTGAATAGCACAGAATGGAAAAGGAGGGAGATATCACTGAAGTCTGAGTAATGCAAGGTATCTTCTTAGAAGCTAGAGAACCCCTCTTGGGCTTTTTAGTTATGTGAGCTTGGAAAAATCACTTTTTTTTCCCCTCTGAATAATTCTACTGTATTTACCAAGCATGTGACATATTTGTAAGAATTAACATTAATAAAAATACTGCAAAGTCACCGATTTGGACTCTAACAAAAAATAGTAAAATCTAACAAAAGAAAAAAAAAAAAGAGTGTATTCTGTCATACAAGAAAAGCTTTCCATATCCAAATTACATTGTTCGTATAGTTCAGATCTGTATGGATACATAGCCCCAAAAAAGCTCCAAAGAGAAAAAAACAAGGTCTTTTTGCATGCCTACATTTTATCGACATATTTATTCCTGTATTCAGAGATTCTTTCATTCATCAGTTCAGTGATCATAAATAACACTGAGCCTCTCATTATGCCAGAGGCTATGGGCCGAGATGACTCCTAATCTGAGGTGTTTGCAATCTGTTCTCCTGAAAGAGCATGTTCAAATTATAGATAAACTCTTCCTTTAAATAAGTATACACTAAACTACAGTTTTATTTTCCCTTTTATAGGACATTTAAAATGAGTGAAATATAGCAGAACTCATTTGCTTGTTGGAGATAATTGACAGAAATACATGGAACACGTTGGAGCTAATTAAATCTACTGATACTTCAACTGATTTCAATTGTTGATTTTACTCCAAAAGCTATTCTTTTTCAGCATTCTAATGTTAATATAACTCTTCATTCCCCTTTTGGTTCAGGTACTAAAGCTTATATAAATCCAGTGAATTTCTGTATGGTGTAGCCAGAATCTAACTTAATCATCCTCTAGCTGTGCTCAAATAAGAGCCTGTCATTCAGCCAACTGTAAAGTCCATATTGGATAAAGACTAGACACAAAGCCATGAGGATTTCCCACTGAGCATCCACAGTTGACTACTCAGAATGGCATTTACTTTCATTCAAATGCATATGTCTCTGCTTTGTGTGGATTTGTAACACATTTCACTTTATTGATTTACTGATTTCAGTTCCAATAATATATTTAAAATGCCAGAGTTTCAGTAGACTCCAATTACACTAGCATAAAACATCCAGATAGAGCCTAGGAAGAAACAAATATTACTAAATAACAATGCAGGTTGAGGGAAAATGTGCATATGTATACACAATAAAATAAAACTTGTTCTCAGAATTTTTTTAAAGCAGACAACTACTTCTGTTACTGGGAAGAGTTTATTTTAGTCAACAATATGGGATGTAGTATATATATCATACAATAAATAATTTTATACATGGATAAAGGAAGGAGACTTTTTTTAGATGCTTATGTCTTTGTCTTGATTCTCTTTGTGAGTGAAGAATGACTATAGCAGTGATTTTTTAATCCAAAAATGATGCAGAAAAGAATTAATCTTTTCTTACCTTATAACTTTCTTTATCATGCTTATTTTAATATATTTTATATCACAATAAGTTATATACATGTCTGTCTTTTCTGTTAGATCAGTTTCTCAAGGTAAGAAGAAGCCATATAATAATTACTAGAGTACTTCTTAAAAATGTAGATTCCTTAGCCTCTATTTCAACATTATAACTAAGGTTCTCTGGGGAGTGCTCCTCCACAAATTCAAAAGGATCTAAGATGCTTCCCATGTACTCTCTATATGACAGCCATTGCACTAGATTGGAAACCACTTGAGGGAATATGCCATGTCTTATTTATCTTTTATTCTCTTGTACTCAGAGCATTGCCACAAATGACTTTTAAGTTTAATTGGTTTAAAATGGTTTTCTTCATTTTACATCTATAGGAAATGCATTATGCTCATGAATACCCAAGAAATAATTTAAAAATCCTTGCAAAGTGTTTGAGAGAGGCCAAAGCAGTATATCCACCAATTAACATTGACAACACAGTGAAAAGATATAGAGAGAGAAAGTGCACATTGTCTTCAGTGCATGGTATATCGGGCACAATTCTGAGATGAGAGAAGTCATAAATCATTTTTAAAGCTATCTTGAAAATTACCCAAGTTAAAAAATGTGCCCAATCTATTGTTTTGTCTTAGTAAGCACTCTACTAACTGCTGTGAAAAATTATTACTTAACAAAAAATATTTTAAGTTGTTGCATCCTACACCCAGGGTTTATTAGTTTCCAGAGCCTAGATCTTATTTCACTGAAATGAACCTAAGAAATCTGACCCTAGGAATAAGCTCATGATGAATAAACAAGTTTTCCAATGACTTTCCTAGTTTTAAAAGCCAAGATTTTCAGTTTTGACATACAGTATACATGCAGTAGGTGCAATGGGTAAGAGTCAAATGGGCTAGGTTCTAGTGCTGGCTTATCTTTTATTAGCTGTATGGTCATGTGCAATTATTTAGTGCTAAGTGTCAACTACCTTATATATGAAACAGGAATATTAATACCTTCCTCACAGAATTGTTTAGAGTTTAGATAGTGTTTATAAGGCATTTAGCACTCTGCTTATTGTTGATATCATTTTATTGTTGTTATTATTATTACTATTATTGGCATGTTTGTGAATTCAATTCTATCTCTCCCACCCCCAAAAAGTATTCTCTATTTTTAAGAAAAATAACTACTTGTTCATCACCTTTCCATACATCATTTTTCTTAAATCAAACTTAGTTTATTTTAAAAACATTTTCCCAAAGCTGACAGTCCCCAGTGTCTCTGGTTTCACTTCCCCATCCAAAATCTAAACACTGTTTTGATTGCCAACTCCAAGAATAACTTCTGTACTGTCTTAAGAGCAGATGAAGTAATGTGCATCTCCCTATTTGCTGAAATTATGCAGTCAGTCAAGATATACTGCGAACTGAAGACCTACTCTGGTGAACTAGTCATTGAATTCGTTTCCAAAAAATTAGAATATCAAAGATTTTCAAGCTGGAGGCAACTTTACAAATAAATGACCTCTCTCTTTGAGTTCATGCCCAGAGGTGGGAATGGATACAGGTTTTGTGTGGCCTAAAGCTGATCTATTTGGAGGAACCCTCTTTAAGAAAAAGAATATGTTGCTTTCACAAATTTTGCCAAACCGTATATTCTTGTGAACACATTGATGGTCCTCTTCCAGGGTCTTTGAAGGAGCCTGTGCAAGACAGGAGCTTCTTTAACATCACAGTAAATTTACATTTGCTAAGAGGAATCAAGTGGTAATATTTTTTTCTCTCTTATGAGATGTTTAAGATCTCATTCTGGGGAAAAGAAAGCCCAACTATGAAAACACACATAGTACTAGTAACTACAGCATTTTAGATACTATTATGTGGTATAGATTATAAATACTAAAGGGCCCATAGAAGAGAGAATGCTTGTAGCTGTTTGGAGTTGGAGAGTAAAAGGAACATGTTTAAAAAGTTACCTACAGAAATGATGATGATGATAATAAATTAATAGAGTGGGTTGAAAGTTGCATTTATAAGTCGAACAACCAACCTGGTATCAATCACAGCTCTGCCACGAAAATTATATAAAAATAAATGCAGTCATGCTGATCATATGTCAGGCATTATGTGAGGGGTTTGCATTATTATCTCATTTAATCTTTAAAACAGTGGGATGAAATAGGCTTATTTTATTACCTTGCCCCAAATCCTTTTGTTAGTGAGCCTTAGTGTTGGGTTTGCAGCTCAAGTCTATTAGACTTTATTCATAGCTACCGCTTCACAATGCCTTGAGCAAACTCTCAAGAATGCTTGGGCATAGGCAAAGATCTCTAAGTTTATTCTGTCAGCAAATGGAGGGGGTCTGGAGTTAGAATATTTAAAAGTCTATCCAATTTCCTGACAGTTTTATCACCTATACCCTATTTAAGAAACAAAATAGCTACTACATCATATGCACACATTAATGGGAATTTGCAAGTAAACTCTGTGCAATTACCATAATATTCATACAATAAAAGCAAGAAATAATTTATCTTAACACAAAGAATTTACCACTGAAATAGGTGATTTACTACCTTCTTTTTAACTCACTAAATCCAAAGTTAATTATTAACTTGAGTAAAAAGTACTTCTGCAGTCATTTGTAAAGCAAAAAATTATGATCATTGTTTGGGTACATTTTTTTTTAAGGTGACAGATATGTTCCTAGACTTCTCTGCCCACAAGAACCACACAGCTGGTAAAAACATAAAAGGAACATTCTTCATTCCTTCCCTGCTGTAGATCATTTCTACCCTTGGGAGCTAGCTGTCTACAATGAGTTATTTTGTCTTCTCAGAATATGAGCTTACACTAAATTTATTTCTAAATAAGCAATGATAGCATTGTTCTCACACAAACTTTTGTTTTAACTGATCAGCCTGTACTTCTGGAATAATAATTTAATTGGGGACATGGTCTTTTGTCCCTGTAATTCATGCCAAAATGTGGTTGGATCTCAATTACTAGTTTTAACAAAGCATTAAAATAAATATTCTTCAAGATTAATATTCTGTCTTTATGTAGAAATTGATAGGTTAGCACCTAATATCATCACAAACTTTCAAATTTTTTGACTGACACCCTCATGAAGAAGAAATTTTTGCCTCTCAATACAGTCCATACTTAGTTTCCCTTTTTTGCCCTGAAATGTCTCTGATCTATTTTTTTCCCATTCTATTCTATTCTACCCTGTTCAGTATTGCTCTAATTCATAAAATATAATGCTTGTTCTCATCTAATAAATTGATTTTATTAGAGTCTTGACCTTCAGTGTGAAAGCACTTTTTCTGAAAACTTGAGTATACAGTAAAGGGCAATACAAAATGTAATAGGCATGTTTTTCTAACTCTTGTATGATGGGAAAATATTTATTATCATGTGAGTGTTCATAGTCTTACCCCTTTTTTGGATTACTGCTTTGTTCGCTCATTTTCTTTCCTGCCGGTAGTATTTGCCAGTTTTCTTATGATTCGTTAGGATGGTGTAATGTCAAATCAAGAGGAGGGAGAGAGGGAGGCAGACTAGAGAGATGAAAGGAAAAGAAAACTGAGATTCAGAGGTTAAGACTGAATTTAAGAGAGGTATATTCTCTAAGAGAGAGAGAGAAAAGTTGCAGGCTGGGCACAGGGGAGGAGAAATTTGTTTGGAAAGGAAAAAGGTTGTTACTAAGCATTATGTCCTCTCTACCCCATTTTTGTTATGTTGTGGTTATTATTACTCACTATGTAGTACTTCATGAATGCTTGTCACATAACCAGCAAATCTCTGAAAAGTAACATGCAGATATAAAGCATAGCAAGATTCACATTAGAGTGACAAGCATGGGTCAGTTCAAAAAATGTTCACTTTGTAGACAGAGTAGATTTCACAGCTCAAGGTGGCCTTCACATATTTACTGAGTAGTACAGTCTACAGAAATCATCCATCATTCCTCTGTTCTTCAAGCTCTGCCTCTCGAAAGAAATTAAACGGTAGACACGTGCCATACCTCATCATCATTCATTTTTCTTACTGTCCTTTTCTTTAAATTATTACTAACAATCCACAACTTAAAGTTTACTACCATATGGTTTATGTATATAAACTAAATATATAATAAGAAACTGTATTTTCAGGAAATTGTTCTTAAATAAGTGATCAACCCTGCTTTATATTACCAATCAGCTTTAAACAAAAATAACATTTTTAAAGTATTGATATTTTAATGGTAACATTAAAAACTAATTTTTTCTATTCAGTAATTTTCTATTTAGAATATGCCTTTTAAGCATCAAAACTGAAAGGAGACATCAGGTGTCTCTTATCCAGAGGTAGTGTAGCCTTCTTTCAGTTTTGTATCTCTTCTAACTGCTATTCAATGGCCTATATTCTAATAAAGTTTATTAACCTTAATATCTGTAAGGGTAGGGACTGGCTTGATGACAATAATGTTTTAATTATCTTCAGAGCTTGATCTTGGGGCTGGCAGAACTTAGGCAGCTGCACAGGCATCAACCCACAGAAATACAAATCTATCCCATCCCCATCTAGAATCCCCATCTAAGTACCACAAGTGGAAGTGAAAACACAACACACTCAATACTCACACATGTATACGCCTAACAACTAAATTAAATCCCTTTTTCTTTCTGTTGAACTATCTCTCTTTAGTACATTTGGGACAGGCTAATGTAGGTTCTGTATTATCTGTACCATCAATTTCTAGACTAGTGAACTGAGTATCAGCTGAAATCAGCAGTTGCCATCAACTGAAATTCTGAAACTTACTAACGTTTGGCAAAGGATTGTTTACCAGGTTATTTGTGTGAGTAGTTTACTACATCTTCTAAGATATGTATTGTCTGGTTCATAAATACTCTTAAGTTCAGATACATATGAAAAATCCCATGTTTTGAACATCAAAAGGTATACTGTTTTTTACTTAAAAACCAATTTCACTCAGTAGTAATTAAGGAATATTGGTTTGAAGGAGCAACAAGTTATCAGCAAGCTGAGGATGCCCACATGTTTCAGTCTGATCTTGAGTATCTGACATAGATAATGATTAATAAGATTGATTACATAAATGTGTGGATTTAATCACGTAACTTTTTTCACAGGATAGTGTATCTACTTTAGGAAGAGTTATAGAGGGAGGCAACAGGGGTTGGAGATAATGGCTTTCTCCTTTTCTTAATTTCCAAAGGCTTAATTTTGCCTTTGTCACTCTTCCACTGAATCATTTTATAGCTAATTCTTGGATTTGTTTAGGGAAGAGAGTAATGGAGGGGAAATAGAGAATTGGGGTTTGAAAACTGATTCTAAAGCTTCCTGACATGATATATATAGTACAAGTACTCCCATTCAGTAAACTTATGTTTGTTTTCATCCCTGCCATAGGCACGTTGGACATTATAAAAGGTATTTGTAAGAAGATTTTATGAAAAAATTATTAGGGATAAATGAAGACACTGGCCTCAGTTTCCAAAATGATTGATATTTTATTGGCATTAGAAATGTATGGGTATTGCGTAGAATTAGATTGTTAATTTGCACTGTTTTAACCTACTCAGGGCACTGGACACTTTTTTTTTTTTTTTCTATTTCCACCTGTTGCTGAAGTACAGAAACTTTAAACTCTAATTTGTTATATTTCTATAAAGTCTACAGTATAGTGATTTCTCAGTGAATGTTGTTTACTGACAAATCACTGATAATTTCTAAACTTTAAGTTCTTTATAAAAAGGGGAAAAAGTCTCTGGTGACTTATTTCAGCCGAATAAGACTTATTCCATGTTTGTAAATGAGTTTGACATTTTGGAGATTTTGGTTATAAACATTTTAAATTATTGATTGTCTATATATATTAGTAAAATTCAATGTGATTTAGGTTAGGTTTCCCACAGTTTTTGGTGATTAACCGCAGTTTCTTTTGAAACCCTCTGACTAAGAAGAAATCCATGTAGGAGGTGCCGTATGAAGCCTTTCTTATATTTTTTTCATACTAGTAATACAAAAAATATTGCTGTAATTTCATGTTATCGTGCCACACCCTGGAGTCATAGTACTCATTTCTTTTACCTATAATTCAGCGTTTAATGACTGTCTTCAGTGCTAGACTGCCGTTTCTATGAGATCTCAAACTGTGCCTGTTGTTTGTTACACTTGTGTCCGCAGTGCCTATTTCAGCATGAGTGGCTGCCATAAAGGATTATCTTTAAATAAGAACTAATGGCAACATGTGCATATCAGAATGAGTGGTGCAGGTATTGATAACTAGGAGTTCAAGCAAATTGAAAATATGGGGTTTGAATGATGAGAATTCAGAGAGGGTTTAGGGAGGAGATGAGACTTATTTTCTGTTGGCTAAGTGGTAGATGTCATGCATGTAGAGGGGAAGAAAGAAGGCATTCCAAGAAAGTATTAGCATGAACAGAACACTAAGGAAAGAATCTTAACTGCTGAATTTACTATACAGGGTCATAAGTGTATACTAATATGTTGTGTCCTCCACTAGCCAGTGAGATCCTTGAGGGCAGAGACTGTATATTCTCAGCTCCAAGAATTTTTATCTATACATATCAGCACTCAATAAATATTTGTTAAATAAGTGGATATTGACCTGACTTCTAATCTGGCCATGAACTTGAAAGCCAAATTTCCAGGGTTTTTTTCCCCTTCTTTCTTCCTTAGATCAAATCTCTACGTGGTTGCTTGGTATATCCAAGTTTTTACCTTCTATAATGAAATTATATAATGAAATCTTATATAATGAAATTTTAATAATATAATTCATATAATGAATTATAATTCATATAATTTCATATAATGAAATTATTTTATATCTCTGTTTTAAGAATATTTTTGTGTGTGCTTAAATTCTTAATACGCTGATCTTAGTTTGGCTTTTAGTGTTTCCACATCCCTTTTCTAGGGACTGAATAACAGATCAAGACTTTAAAAACTGCAAAACAGTTGCTATTGTGTAATGAGCATTAATAAAACACTAATATGGTTTAATGATCTCGAGTTCATATCAGAAAGTGAAAAAACGCCTATGAGTATTTTTCTTAACAGTAGTTGTGGTACTAGAACTAGATAAACTAGGGAACTAGATAAACTTTAGAAATTAAGTGCCAGGGAAGTAGTTGGGGGGAAAAGAAGATGAAAATATCAAGTTACTCATGTAGCCCATCTGCTCAATTCTACAGCAAAACTGTCATATAAGGAAGTTATATGATCAGGTTTACATTGTAGATAAATCACTTTCATAAAGGTGTGGAGAATGAAGTGGAATTGTTCCAGATTTATACACAGGGACAGTAAAGAGGAGATGATATAGGCCTGAACTGAGGATGTAATGATGGAAATGGAGAGGAGAAGTGTGGTCAATTAGAATCAAGACATATTTAGAAAGTAATGACTTGTGTGCTTTTATGTGTGAGGCTATGAGAAGGAGGCACTCAAGGAAGGAGCATCAAGGGTCAGAACCTGTACCTCAGGACCTAACATGGGCACAGAGTAGGTCATCGCAAATACTGTTAAAAGGATCAGGTGACCAGGAAGATGTCTTTCCTCAAGTTAGCAGAGATTTGGCAGAGAACAGGCAGCTTGTTTTTATTGTATTGGTAGCATTCTGTATTGCCTCCTGAAAGACATGAGGCCATAAATCTCGAGCATACTGAACTAAATATCCTCATTTTTGTTATTCTTTTTAAGCAACTTGTGGCAGTTCAATTTATATTTAAGGAAGCTCTGTCAGATATGATTGATAATTGCTTAAATAATTGATTGTTTGTGAGACAAAACAAAGAAAATGAAAAAGGAGGGCCATGCTGACACAATCTTTTTTAACACCTGGTGTTTAAAATGATTGCAAGGTACTGTGATTACCTGAAGAGTGAAAACATTGTCTCAGCATTTCTATTTTTTTAGTACATAACTGGAATTCTACATTTATTGCACAAACATGTGGTGAGTGCTAGGAAAGAAGGATACACAGGGATACACAAATAAATAATATCAAGCAGTGGAGGAAAAGATATTTAAATTAAAATTTCAAAACAATATAATGACTTATATGACCAGAATAAGCACTGGATACTATGAAGACTTATATGAGCAACCCTTAATCCAATAAATTCTAAGGTAATGAGTACTCAGTGATGGCTTCTCTGAGCTGAAGCTTCTCTGAGCTGAATCCTCAAAGATGAATAGACACTAGCTAAGAAAATGATATAGAGTCTAGATAAACAAGGTCAGCGACATTGGGGAGAACATATAATTTTAGGAGATGAAAGTGGGGGCATCAGGCTGGCTTCATGAGTGTACAGGAAGGGGTCCCAGAGTGGCCAGGAACTACTCATTGAATTGAATGGGACAATTCCATTTTTTTCAGCTTTTTATATAATAAAATGAAAAATAAAGAATTAAACATGACGTGATTCTTTTTAATTTCTTTGATTCAAAAGAATTGTTTCTAAAATTATTATAGACAGTTTACCATCAATGCAAACCATATTGAAATGTGCAATTAATTTTTTTAAATATTTTCATACACCCCACACACACACCAATTCACCAGTGCTATTTCATTTTACTTCGTGTTTTTGCCCTTGACCCACTAGAACTAAGCAAACACAATCATTTTTTTAGAGTAAGTTTTTTAATGATTTGGAATCCTTCCAGCTCACTTTGGTTTGTGTCCTCAGTCGCAGTGTACTCTGCATTCCTTCATTTAAACAATATTAACATAATAGAGCAGTGATTATAAGGCAAAGAAAGAGATCTTGACTTATTTCATTTAAGTCATCCTATGTAGATACTTGGAATTCTTTTTTTCTGTAAAGTTTTAAAAACTGAAATACAGTCCAAACTTCAGTAAAATTTTGTTTTTCTACATCTTTCAAAATTACACTCATATAATTAAAATATTACCCCAGTAATCTTTCCTTGATTGTACTATAACATTTATTTTCTTATTTTGAATTTTTACTACTATAATATACATTATCATATATAATTATTATTGTATAATTATACATATTATGCATATAATTATATGTATTATTATGCATAGAGTTCAATAACAGAAATGTTTTCACTGTATTTCTTTTCTAGCCATTATTACTTATCCATTTTCTGATTATTAATGAAAACTTTTTACCATATGGAAAAGGGAATGTCCATTCTGAATGTGCAATATGCTTGATATGCCATTGTTTACTACAGTGGTTAAAGGTAGGTGTTAGTTCAAGAGACTTGGTTGTGAATCTCAGCTGCACAAGTTTCTCTTGGGGTGGCCTTGAGGCCTCAGATTCCTCATCCTCAAAATGGGGATAATAACAGCTACTGCTCAGGTCATCATAAATAAAACCCAGGACAATCAAACTCCTGGCAGCATAAGTAAGTGTAGTGAATGTGGCCATAAAAGAGTGACAGTAGACTTCCTTTGGATTTTTTTTCGTGGTCCCTTTTTACCCTTCACTGAATTTAAATGAATTACCTAATACATAAATTAAATTCAGATTAACTTAAAAAAGTATTTGGAGTTCAGAAATTGAAATCAGAATATTATTTAAAATACTATACTTATCATCTCTAAGTATGAAAAAGTGTATAAAAATAGAATTTAGTCTACAATTTCTAATAGTTTTGATTTCAAAACTTTACCTGTAAGCCACATGTGACCCTTTTGCAGCATACTGTCCAAAGGCTTTCAGGATCTCTTATTTATTTTGTAATATATTATGCCTAATAAATTATAATTGTTTTATTTTACATTTTTTTTTTATTTTGCTAAATGGTTATTGCTAATTAGGGTCTAGCATCATTTAATTGTAAAGAATCTAACAACTAACATTTAAGAAAAAAATATAATTACTTATTTAGAATAACTATTTTATAAGAAACATTTAAATAACAAAATTTTTATTAAATTAAAAAAGAAATAGAAGAATAGAAATGTGAAAATAAGCAAAAATTATCTGATGGTAATTTGAATGAAGGTCATACATATATGGGCAACATTGAATACTTTTATGGGATTATATACTGTATCCTTGATCTACAGGGAGAGTTTTGACAAAAACTGCATTAAAAACAAGATTTTATTCATTGGAGAAAAAAAAATGTTTCATTGATGTTTTAAAATTCGTTACAATGACTTTGTAAACCATTTAACCAACACACAATACAACATGCACAAATAATTTATGTCCCTTAGAGATTCTTAATAATAATATGATTATAAATTAATTTTAAGTATTTAGTTAAAAGTTATTATTAATTATTCTATGTTTCATGTGGTAAGTAGAAAAAAAAGTAAATAGTTTGTTGTTTTTTAAACTCATATTTTTAGATGATCTTTCTCTCTTTTTTATCTTTGATCGGGGCTTTGAACAGTTAACTATTCCTACAAGTAAATTGGGAGGAGTGGAGGTGATGCTATTTTAGCTCCTTTTGTTCTCGGATACAAAATGATTAATTTCCAACCATTTTTCCATTGAAGACAATCCAAAACACATTTTTCACATAGCTTCTTTTAAAAGCTAAATGCTTTATACACTTCTATGAATACATTTTACACATATAAGTAAAAAAGCTTCTTTTATAATGTAATATCAGATATTTCCATCAGAATTGTACCTTATTAAGCAATTTAGAATATTTAGAATGATTCTACACTTCACAACTTCTGATATATCTAAACAACATAAGGAACTTGAATACTTTATCACACAGTAGTACAAGGGCTTTCGCCCTCTAACAGTGGGGAAAAAAAGATACAAATCTGATGAGAATAAGGCAGAACAAGAGTACAATCATTATCAGACTACTACACATATCCATATTCCAATTTGAAAATACTACACTTCAGTATGAACACTTTTTCCCACTTCTCCACCTTAGTGATCAACTTGGACATGCCTTTGAATATAATGCTACAGGCATAAAAAGATTAAACAGTGTTTTCCATGCAGGTTTAGTAATTAAGTTATTCATGGCTACGGACTTTAACCTCTCTTGTCCCAGTGAAGTCCCAAACCCTGTTGGGATATGATTCTTGATATTCTAACTGGAGCTTAGAATGCATTTTCCTACAGGATTGATATTGTAAATCATTCAATCTTTTTGTACTTCAACTATCTCATTTGTAAAACAAAGAATTGAAACAGATGATCATGAAATCCCTTGTACAGTTAAAATATTCTCTAATTTTCATGAACACTCATTTCAGGTCAAGTTGATCTTGTGAGTTAATCTGGATACCTATCATTTTTACATTGTTTCCATCAGAATGTGCATTTTACAATGTTAACAGCCTGCTGGTAATACCTTTCAGACACAACCCATGTGTAAGTTGTAGATTGGTGCAACATGAGATTAGAGACAGGTTACTTATTAATCACCACTGGTTATTTATTAAATCATCACTAATTTTTCATAAGCTCCAGTTCATTGTTAATGAAAGACCACCTCTCAAAAATTGGATTTTAATAGCTCAGTGGAAGGTTGGTTTGTTTTAACATAATATGTCTATCAATTTTCTTAAAAGGAAATAAATTGATCTATATATACAAACGTTTTGCATCAAGAGGCACAGACTCAAACACCATTAGTCTCATTGCTTATCAACTAGTGATATTAATCCAAATAAGATTTACATGTGCACCAAGTGAAGGAAAAAGCTGTCTCAAATTTGTTTCAGCCTTATCTGTATACCAAAATGATATCTAGTCAAAAGTGTCTTTGTATGAAAAGCTGAAATATATTCATATTCAAGGTGTAGAATTTCCATTTGTTTGTAAGTTTCTCAGCAATTAATGTAGTCTTACACATAGTAAATAATAGCTAACTTTAAAATGTATGGATGTTTGGAATGAAATTTTGGATGACGATTAGATGCATTTGGTTATGATAATGATGATAATGATGTTGCCAATAATCCAATGACAAGGGCAACAACAGTGATGGTGAATATATTAAGACAACAGTAGTGAGATTTGTTACTTCAGTTGTATTTAGAAGAGTAACCCTTTCCAGACTAACATAAAATGTTTTTTTTTTTTTTCTTCCTGTGATTATGGACAAAACAGTTCGAGATTGTTTCTGGAAAGAATAAAAATAACTAGAGAAGAAAAGTCTTTTGGGGAACTGAAACAATAAATAAGACCATTTCTCCACTACTACAATTCATTATGTTCCTTGAACAATGCATCTTAGGTAGATTTATTTCAGTAATTCCTTTATGCTCCTTTATGTGTATATATATTCCCTGTGAAGGTTAAGGGACTAAAAGGATATTTATAGAATCTGATGATTTGGACTAAATAACTGATAAAGTCTCTTTCAAAACTGATATTCTATCATTCTTATTTGTTTCCATTGTTAAGTTTTATTTGATCCCATTGTTAAGATTACTACTATTACTGCTGAGCATCACATTTGGCAAAATTTAGAAAAAAATGAATGGTTAATTTCATTTATTTACAAAACCATATATTGACTTTAACTTTTTTAAAAGAGATTTGAAAGGCCACAGGGTATGGTGTACGTTTTTGTGTGTGTGTATGTGTTAGCGTTATTGTGTATATTAAGCACCTGCTGGGCAAGATGCTTTATAGGTCACCCTTCACAACAATCCTAGGGAGTGGGCATTATTTTGCAGATTAGGAAAAAGATTCAGAAAGATTTAATAACTTGGTCAAGGTCACGCAATAGTAAATACCAAAGCTGATCAAATCTAGGTTTACAAGGCTGCAAATCCCAGGATCTTTATGACTAACATTTTATTTTGTAATAATTATGAGTACAAAAGTTACTTAATAGATTCTGCTACTCCCTGAATTCTTAAATCTACTACTAAAAAGTGTTGAGCCTACAGAACATAAAACAACTTATTTATTAAGAATACATTTTTATATAAATTATATAAATGATATTATTTTCAAGAATATAGAAATTTACTCCTCTATTGTTAATGATACTAAATAATTATTTGTCCATTTAGGACAAATGCATTTATAAATATAGTATAAAATACATTCTCCATTTTTCTCAACAAAATATCCAAAAAATATTTCATTTTTTCTTTTTTGTTCAGAATCTGTATCATGGATCTTGTCAGGTTTTGTTGTAGTAGGATTTCCTCAATGACTTTCAAGGCTGCTTGTTCACTAGTAGACTTCAGGCTCTATAGGTAATGGTTAAGACAGGCTCAAGACAGATTTGTATTACATGAATTCAAGTCTTAGCTCTTCCCCTTGCTGGCTTTGTAATTTTTGATAGTTGTCTTAAGTTATTTAAGTTTCCATTTATTCCATATTTAAAAATGGAGATAATAGTGCTACCTCAAAGGTTGTTTTGAAGATCAATCTAAGTGATATGTGTAAAGAACTTGGAACAGATCCTTACATATAGTAAGGGTTCAATGAATGATAACAGGTTAATATTATGCCATTTGGTTTTATAAAAATATAACATTTGTCCATTTAGTAAATAAATGAATATATCAGGTATTCTATTTTCTAAATTTCTAGCAGTAGCAAATTCTCTCCCTTTAATTGGGCATTTCGAATGGACTTTGGTCCAGGAAAATAAACCTCAGACCATGGTAGGATTCTATCTATTATAAGAGTAAGTGCTCTTGGAATTCCCTCTGTTATACAAACATGACTCTCAGCAAGGTGAGGCCAGAGTCCAAGTTAAAAAGATTTTAGTGATAACTTTTTGGAAAAACTGAGAAGCTCCTTAAAAGTGTTGTTTAATGATGTACTCCCCCCCCATTCTGTCATCCTAAAATGGATGGAAGTTCCATGAAGCAAAAAGACCTTAGGCAGTGGAACTTTGAGAATTCAGCAGTTCAGGGTGCTTTGCCTGCAGAAAAGATGTGGCATATGTAGGAGGCAATATGCAGAGAGTGGTTAAATAATTCAGTAAAGGGAAGAATTTGAATCCAGGCTTAATGCTGGATTCTATGTGAAAGTCCCAGATATAAAGCAGAGAGAAACAGAGCTGCTCTGGTTGAAATGGGACTTAGGTGGATCAGGAACCGTGTCCACATTATCAGCCCTCTTACCTCCAGAGCTGTTCTCGAAACAGAGAAAACTGCTTGCTTTAATAATTTCGTAAAATTAATAACTCTCAGCAAAAACTAGATGATGGTAAAATTTTGATCAGTTGAGTTTTATCCTATTTTTATTCTCCCTGCCTTCAAAAGACCATATTTTTCCATAAATACATGACAGTAAAAATAAGATGGGGGTCAGAGATTTTCAACATTAAAAGAGACTTTAGTGACATATCAACCAAATGAAGTCTATAAATTTTGTATGGATCCTGATTTGATCAAAGCAACTGTAAGAGTAGTTTTTCTTTCTTTTTCTTTTTCTTTTTCACCTCTTTGGAGAAAATTTGGAAAATAGAATCAAGAAATTGTTATTAGATGATAGAAAGAGATCGTTGATAGTTTTGTTAGATATGGTAGTCACATTGTTATTATTTTTTATAAGTGTTAACAATAAATACTGAAACATTTATAGAAAAGGATGTGGTATTGGGAGTTGTTTTAAAGTATTCTCAGTGTGGGAATACAGGGAAGGGGATAAGAAAAAGCAAATGAAACAAAATTGGCAAATGAAGATAAGTGTTGAAAGTAGATGATGGGTTCACAGGTGTTTATTTTACTATTCTCTCTACCTCATGTATGTTTGGAAATTTTTATAATAAAAAATAATCCCACAAGCCTATATTATAGTCCATGTGAGAATATTTACCTGACTTAAATCTGTCTGACAGAGTTGGGATTGGCAGATATATTCTGCCAAGTGTGTAGAAAAATATCTTAAGGATAATTAAAGACAAACACTCATGAAAATTGAAATTGAGGTAAAAGGGGGTGTTAATAAAATTTTCCAACACTGTAAACCTTTAATATTGCTTTTCTGTTTTAATTCTTTAAAATATATACAATAGAATTACCTATTGTGTTTTTCTAGATTTCATTGCTTTAAAAAATTATTTATTTATTTATTTATTTTTAACATCTTTATTGGAGTATAATTGCTTTACAATGGTGTGTTAGTTTCTGCTTTATAACAAAGGGAATCAGTTATAGATATACATATGTCCCCACACCTCTTCCCTCTTGCATCTCCTTCGCTCCCACCCTCCCTATCCCACCCCTCTAGGTGGTCACAAAGCACTGAGCTGATCTCCCTGTGCTATGCGGCTGCTTCCCACTAGCTATCTGTTTTATGTTTGGTAGTGTATATATGTCCATGCCACTCTCTCACTTTGTCACAGCTTACCCTTCCCCCTCCCTATATCCTCAAGTCACTTCTCTAGTAGGTCTGTGTCTTTATTCTCGTCTTGCCCCTAGGTTCTTCATGATCATTTTTTTTTTTCTGCTTAGATTCCATATATATGTGTTAGCATATGGTACTTATTTTTCTCTTTCTGACGTACTTCACTCTGTATGACAGACTCTAGGTGCATCCACCTCACTACAAATAACTCAATTTTGTTTCTTTTTATGGCTGAGTAATATTCCATTGTATATATGTGCCACATCTTCTTTATCCATTCATCTGTTGATGGGCACTTAGGTTGATTTCATGTCCTGGCTATTGTAAATAGAGCTGCAATGAACATTTTGGTACATGACTCCTTTTGAATTATGGTTTTCACAGGGTATATGCCCAGTAGTGGGATTGCTGGGTCGTATGCTAGCTCTATTTTTAGTTTTTTAAGGAACCTCCATAGTGTTCTCCATAGTGGCTGTATCAATTTACATTCCCACCAACAGTGCAAAAGGGTTCCCTTTTCTCCACACCCTCTCCAGCATTTATTGTTTGTAGATTTTTTGATGATGACCATTCTGACTGGTGTGAGATGATATCTTATTGTAGTTTTGATTTGCATTTCTCTAATGATTAATGATGTTGAGCATCTTTTCATGTGTTTGTTGGCAATCTGTATATCTTCTTTGGAGAAATGTCTATTTAGGTCTTCTGCCCATTTTTGTATTGGGTTGTTTGTTTTTTTTTTGATATTGAGCTGCATGAATTGCTCCTATGTTTTGGAGATTAATCCTTTGTCAGTTGCTTCATCTGCAAATATTTTCTCCCATTCTGAGGGTTGTCTTTTCATCTTGTTTATGGTTTCCTTTGCTGTGCAAAAGCTTTTAAGTTTCATTAGATCCCATTTGTTTATTTTTGTTTTTATTTCCATTTCTCTAGGAGGTGGGTCAAAAAGGATCTTGCTGCGATTTATGTCATAGGGTGTTCTGCCTATGTTTTCCTCTAAGAGTTTGATAGTGTCTGGCCTTACATTTAGGTCTTTAATCCATTTTGAGTTTATTTTTGTGTATGGTGTTAGAGAGTGTTCTAATTTCATACTTGTATATGTACCTGTCCAGTTTTCCCAGCACCACTTATTGAAGAGGCTGTCTTTTCTCCACTCTATATTCTTGCCTCCTTTATCAAAGATAAGGTGACCATATGTGCGTGAGTTTATCTCTGGGCTTTCTATCTTGTTCTATTTATCTATATTTCTGTTTTTGTGCCAGTACCATACTGTCTTGATTACTGCAGCTTTGTGGTATTTTCTGAAGCCAGAGAGCCTGATTCCTCCAGCTCCATTTTTCTTTCTCAAGATTGCTTTGGCTATTCAGGGTCTTTTGTGTTTCCATACATATTATGAATTTTTTTGTTCTTGTTCTGTGAAAAATGCCTGTGGTAGTTTGATAAGGATTGCATTGAATCTGTAGGTTGCTTTGGGTGGTAGAGTCATTTTCACAATGTTGATTCTTCCAATCCAGGAGCATGGTATATCTCTCCATCTATTTGTATCATCTTTAATTTCTTTCATCAGTGTCTTGGAGTTTTCTGCATACAGGTCATTTGTCTCCTTAGGTAGGTTTATTCCTAGATATTTTATTCTTTTTGTTGCAGATGGGAGTGTTTTCTTAATTTCACTTTCAGATTTTTCATCATTAGTGTGGAGGAATGCTAGAGATTTCTGTAAATTAATTTTGTATCCTGCTACTTTACCAAATTCATTGATTAGCTCTAGTAGTTTTCTGGTGGCTTCTTTAGGATTCTCTATGTATAGAATCATGTCATCTTCAAACAGTGACAGCCTTACTTCTTCTTTTCCGATTTGATTCCATTTATTTCTTTTTATTCTCTGATTGCTGTGGCTAAAACTTCCAAAACTATGTTGAATAATAGTGGTGAGAGGGGGCAACCTTGTATTGTTCCTGATCTTAGTTGAAATGGTTTCAGTTTTTCACCATTGAGGACGATGTTGGCTGTGGGTTTGTCATATATGGCCTTTATAATGTTGGGGAAAATTCCCTCTATGCCTACTTTCTGGAAGGTTTTTATCATAAATGGGTGTTGAGTTTTGTCGAAAGCTTTCTCAGCATCTGTTCAGATGATCATATAGTTTTTCTGCTGCAATTTGTTAATATGGTGTATCACATTGATTGATATTGAAGAATCCTTGCATTCCTGGTTTAAACCCCACTTGATCATAGTGTATGATCCTTTTAATGTGCTGTTGGATTCTGTTTGCTCATATTTTCTTGAGGATCTTTGCATCTATGTTCACCAGTGATATTGGCCTGTAGTTTTCTTTCTTTGTGACACCTTTGTCTGGGTTTGGTATCAGGGTTATGGTGACCTCGTAGAAAGAGTTTGGGAGTGTTCCTCCCTCTGCTATATTTTGGAAGAGTTTGAGAAGGATAGGTGCTAGCTCTTCTCTAAATGTTTGATAGAATTAGCCTGTGAAGCCATCTGTTCCTGGGCTTTTGTTTGTTGGAAGATTTTTAATCACACTTTCCATTTCAGTGCTTGTGATTGGTATGTTCATGTTTTCTATTTCTTCCTGATACACTCTCGGAAGGTTGCACATTTCTAAGAATTTGTCCATTTCTTCCAGGTTGTCCATTTTTTTGGCAGAGTTGCTTCTATTAATCTGTCATTATCTTTTGTAATTCTGCAGTGTCAGTTGTTACTTCTCCTTTTTGATTTCTAATTCTATTGATTTGCATCTTCTCCCTTTTTTTCTTGATGAGTCTGGCTAATGGTTTATCAATTTTGTTTATCTTCTCAAAGAACCAGCTTTTAGTTTTATTGATTTTTGCTATTTTTTCCTTCATTTCTTTTTCATTTATTTCTGATCTGATCTTTATGATTTCTTTCCTTCTTCTAACATTGTGGGATTTTTTGTTCTTCTTTCTCTAATTGCTTTAGTTTTAATGTTAGATTATTTATTTGAAAAGTTTCCTGTTTCTTAAGGTGGGATTGTATTGCTATAAACTTCCCTCTTATAACTGCTTGTGCTTCATCCCATAGGTTTTCGGTTGTCGTGTTTTCATTGTCATTTGTTTCTAGGTATTTTTTGATTTCCTCTTCGATTTCTTCAGTGATCTCTTGGTTAATAAGTAGTGTATTGTTTAGCCTCCATGTGTTTGTATTTTTTACAGATCTTTTCCTGTAATTGATATCTAGTCTCATAACATTGTGGTCAGAAAATATACTTGATACAATTTCAATTTTCTTAAATTTACCAAGGTTTGATTTGTGACCCAAGATATGCTCTATCCTGGAGAATGTTCCATGAGCACTTGAGAAAAATGTGTATTCTGTTGTTTTGGGATGGAATGTCTTATAAATATCAATTAAGTCCATCTTGTTTAATGTATCATTTAAAGCTTGTGTTTCCTTATTTATTTTCACTTTGGATGATCTGTCCACTGGTGAAAGTGGGGTGTTACAGTCTTCCACTATGATTGTGTTATTGTCGATTTCCCCTTTTATGGCTATTAGTATTCACCTTATGTATTGAGGTACTCCTATGTTGGGTGCATAAATATTTACAATTGTTATATCTTCTTCTTGGATTGATCCCTTGATCATTTTGTAGCGTCCTCTTTGTCTCTTTTAATAGTCTTCATTTTAAAGTCTATTTTGTCTGATATGAGAATTGGTACTCCAGCTTTTTTTGATTTCCATTTGCATGGAATATCTTTTTCCATCCTCTCACTTTCAGTCTGTATGTGTCCCTAGGTCTGAAGTGGGTCTCTTGTAGACAGCATATTTATGGGTCTTGTTTTTGAATCCATTCAGCCAGTCTCTGTCTCTTGGTTGGAGCATTTAATCCATTTACATTTAAGGTAATTATTGATATGTATGTTCCTATTACCATTTTCTTAATTGTTTTGGGTTTGTTATTGTAGGTGTTTTCCTTCTCTTGTGTTTCCTGCCTAGAGAAGTTCCTTTAGCATTTGTTGTAAAGCTGGTTTGGTGTTGCTGAATTCTCTTAGCTTTTGCTTGTCTGTAAAGGTTTTAATTTCTTCATCAAATCTGAATGAGATCCCTGCTGGGTAGCATAATCTTGGTTGTAGGTTTTTGTCCTTCATCACATTAAATATGTCCTGCCACTCCCTTCTGGCTTGCAGAATTTCTGCTGAAAGATCAGCTGTTAACCTTATGGGGATTCCCTTGTGTGTTATTTGTTGTTTTTCCCTTGCTGCTTTTAATATTTTTTCTTTGTATTTAATTTTTGATAGTGTGATTAATATGTGCCTTGGCATGTTTCTCCTTGGATTTATCCTGTATGGGACTCTCTGTGCTTCCTGGACTTGATTAACTATTTCCTTTCACATATTAGGGAAGTTTTCAACTGTAATCTCTTCACATATTTTCTCAGTCCCTTTCTTTTTCTCTTCTTCTTCTGGGACCCCTATAATTCGAATGTTGGTGCATTTAATGTTGTCCCAGAGGTCTCTGAGACTGTCCTCAATTCTTTTCATTCTTTTTTCTTTATTCTGCTCTGCAGTAGTTATTTCCACTATTTTATCTTCCAGGTCACTTATCCGTTCTTCTTCCTCAGTTATTCTGCTATTGATCCCTTCTAGGGAATTTTAAATTGCATTTATTGTGTTGTTCATCACTGTTTGTTTGCTCTTTAGTTCTTCTAGGTCCTTGTTACACATTTCTTGTATTTTCTCTATTCTATTTCCAAGATTTGGATCATCTTTACTATCATTATTCTGAATTGTTTTTCAGGTAGACTGCCTATTTCATCTTCATTAGTTAGGTCTGGTGCTTTTTTTCCTTACTCCTTCGTCTGCTGTGTGTTTCTCTGTCTTCTCATTTTGCTTAACTTACTGTATTTCGGGTCTCCTTTTTGCAGGCTGCAGGTTCGTAGTTCCTGTTGTTTTTGGTGTCTGTCCCCAGTGGCTAAGGTTGGTTCAGTGGGTTGTGTAGACTTCCTGGTGGAGGGGACTAATGCCTGTGTTCTGGTGGATGAGGCTGGATCTTGTCTTTCTGGTGGGCAGGTCCATGTCTGGTTGTGTGTTTTGGGGTGTCTGTGGCCTTATTATGATTTTAGGCAGCCTCTCTACTAATGGATGGGGTTGTGTTCCTGTCTTGCTAGTTGTTTGGCATAGGGTGTCCAGCCCTGTAGCTTGCTTGTCGTTGAGTGAAGCTGGGTCTTGGCGTTGAGATGAAGATCTCTGGGAGATTTTTGTCATTTGATATTACATGGAGCTAGGAGATCTCTCTGGACCAATGTCCTGAACTTGGCTCTCCCACCTCAGAGGCACAGCCCTGATGCCTGGCTGGAGTACCAAGAGCCTTTCATCCACATGGCTCAGAATAAAAGGGAGAAAAAACAGATAGAAAGAAAGAAAGAAAGTGGTTAAAATAAAATAAAGTAAAATAAAAAATAATTATTAAGAAAAAAAATTTTAATTAAAAAGAAAAAAAACGGACAGACAGCACCCTAGGACAAATGGTAAAAGCAAAGATATACAGACAAAATCACACAGAGAAGCATACACATACACACTCACAAAAAGAGAAAAAGGGGAAAAAATATATATCTTTGCTCCCAAAGTCTACCTCCTCAATTTGGGATAATTTGTTGTCTATTCAGGTATTCCACAGATACAGGGTACATCAAGTTCATTGTGGATGTTTAATCCACTGCTCCTGAAGCTGCTGGGAGAAATTTCCCTTTCTCTTCTTTGTTCATGCAGCTCCTAGGGTTCAGCTTTGGATTTGGTCCTGCCTCTGAGTGTAGGTCACCTGAGGGTGTCTGTTCTTTATTCAGACAGGTTGGGGTTAAAGGAGCGGCTGATCCGGGGGCTCTCGCTCACTCAGGCCCGGGGGGAGGTTGGGGTACAGATGCGGGATGAGCCTGTGGCGGCAGAGGCCGGCATGACATTGCACCAGCCTGAGGTGTGCCATGCATTCTTCCGGGGAAGTTATCCCTGGAGCACGGGACCCTGGCAGTGGCGGGCTGCACAGGCTCCTGGTTGGGTCAGTGTGGATAGTGACCTATGCTTGCACATAGGCTTCTTGGTGGTGGCAGCAGCAGCTTTAATGTGCCATGCCTGCCTCTGGTGTCCGCACTTGTTTGTTTTCTGTGAGCTGCTAACCTAGAATTTAGAGATTGTTTGCTCTAGGGCAAAATTGGCCCCAGCATCCACGATGGAGCCAAGCTTCCATGTGGATATTGTATCAACAGTAGCCCCTAGATAATTAATATGTGATTCACTTGGCTCACCTTAACTAAAATGCTGTATTAGTATAATGCGCCTCATTGTGAGTTCATAGTTGAATAGTATTGTACTATAATAATAACCATGAGTATTTGGAATCTCACTGATACGTAAAAATGTAAAACTTCCCAAAATACTGATGAAACTCTCACTTATTACATCAATTAATGCAACTTCTACCAAATTTTTCTAGTGTTAGATGGTGTTCTAAAAATAATTAACACACTAATTTTATTTGGGACTGATTTTAAAAATTCTGCCTTTTAGAACTTTTGAAAGTAAATTGTCATATATTTGGAATTTAAGAAAAAACATGTCATGAAGAACCTAGGGGTAAGACAGGAATAAAGACAAAGACCTACTAGAGCATGGACTTGAGGATATGGTGAGGGGGAAGGGTAAGCTGTGACAAAGTGAGAGGGTGGCATGGGCATGGACATATATACACTACCAAACGTAAAATAAATAGCTAGTGGGAAGCAGCCGCATAGCACAGGGAGATCAGCTAGGTGCTTTGTGACCACCTAGAGGGGTGGGATAGGGAGGGTGGGAGGGAGGGAGATGCAAGAGGGAAGAGATATGGAACATATGTATATGTATAACTGATTCCCTTTGTTATAAAGCAGAAACTAACACACCATTTTAAAGCAATTATACTCCAATAAAGATGTAAACTTAATAATAAATTGTCATATATTTAACTTATATCTATATATATTTTTCATAAAATTGAAGGTTTTTAAATGTTTTTTATTGTGCTAAAAGTCACACAATATAAAACATAACTATTTTCTTTTTTTTTTTTTTTTTTTTTTTTGCGGTACGCGGGCCTCTCACTGCTGTGGCCTCTCCCGCTGCGAGCACAGGCTCCGGACGCGCAGGCTCAGCGGCCACGGCTCACGGGCCCCACCGCTCCACGGCATGTGGGATCCTCCCGGACCGGGGCACGAACCCGTGTCCCCTGCATTGGCAGGCGGACTCCCAACCACTGCGCCACCAGGGAAGCCCAAAACATAACTATTTTAACCATATTTAACTGTAGAGTTCAGTGGCACTAAGTACACTCATATTGTTGTGCAACTCGAAAATTTAATTGGATACCTTGTAATCATCCTTAACCGACAGAGCCTTTAAAATCATGAGGTATCCAAGTGGTAGTATAGTGATCCCAAAATGCAACCTTGAAGCTATTTACACAAGTAGTTTCACAGCCAGAGCATACAGAGAGCAGAGTTCTGTACATGTTATTAATTGTAAAAGGAAGCCTTTTGCATGCATGGACATTTCTACGCTATTGTTTTGAAATATTCATACGAGATGAAAGTATGAGACAAAATTCATATAAAGTTAGACAAACTTTTGATAGATTATGTCACCAACAGTTATTTTTTATGCTTTTGCACATTATCAAGTCCAGTTGTAAACACATCCTTGATTTGAATCTTATTTATTTCTGTTCTGTTGGTAGTGTGGGTGCACATGTGTGCGCCCTTCTGTGTTGTGCTGGTGAATAAAATGCAAGCTGAACAACAGAGGTGACTTGTTAAAAAATTTGTAATGGAGCGACCAACAAGCTGAGTGCCTAATATTATCAAAATGAACTCGTATAATACAAAAGAATGTGTAGATTTTGCAAAAGGAGTACCAGGCATGTTGAGAATCAAGCTGAGATCTAGTAGGAATATGTATATGTCTATTTCTTTTTCTGCCCAGCCTCCCTTCTGTGTGAAATTATTTCTTTTGTGATGGAGTTTCAATGCCTTTGCAGTAGAGCGGCATGGACTTCAGGTGAAGGGAGTAAACAAAACAAAAGATGAATGCTCTCTCACCTTGTAGCCCTTTTCTTAGACCGTATAGAGAGCTGCTGTTTACATTTTCATATTTCATCCAAAAGGATAGAATGTAAAATCAAGTAGTTAGAGAAGTACATAGCCATTTTGAATTCAAAAGACAAATAAACCCTGGTTTAAATAGCTGTATTACTCTTCTAACCCATCAGTTCTATCATTTGTTCTAAATATGCATGTATGGAAAGCAGAGAATTAGAAAAGATATGCTATTTAACATCAAAGGTCAATTAAATTTTGCCTATCAGTAAACATTTGGGTTCAGTTAGTAACATATATATTTACAAAACTGAGTTATTAGTAACTTGTTTATTACTATGTTTCATATACTGTTCAAAGTGTTTTACAAGTATCAATTTATGTAATATTCACATCAATCCTGTGAGCTTAGGTACTTGTATTATCCCTATTTTACAGATGTGGATATTGAGGCACGGAAAGGTGAAGTGACTGTCTCATGTGGCTCATCCTAGGTTCAATCCTTGAGAGTCTGATTCCAGAACCTGAATCCTTCACTCTTCAGTAGACAGTTGTTAGGGCATTTCAGACCCATAGATTGATTATTTGAAAATATTAGTCCTCTAAAACTGCTCAGCTGCAGATGCTGACAGTCTTTAAGCTGCTTAAACCATTCTGTCACGGAGCTAACAAATCTTGTCATTGTAGTACCTTGACATCATAATCAATAAGGTACTACCCATCTGACTACTAAAGCCACTGATGCCCAGAAAGACCTACTGGGCCTTCCTCCACCAAGTTAGAACCCTTTTGCGTCAAAGCAAGTTTGAATCAGACCTGAACTTACCACAGTCTCTTAGACATTTTAACTCTTCACCACCTGTCCCAGAAGTGGTTAGATCAGTTCCCTTAGTCATGGCCCAGTCTGATTCTGAGTTTTTTCCTCCCTACACTAGCATGCCATTGGGATACTCTGAGAATTATTCCCTTCTGAGAGGAAAACAAATTTGACAAAACAAAACTGAAACCCGTCTTTATTTGCATAAACTCAATTTTTAGTTTTTAATTCAATAACTCCTAGCCTGATCACTGAACAACAGTAACCACATCCACATTTGTTTTATTAGCCTCATTTAAAGTTATTTAATTGCCAAATCATTGAGTCTCTGTAAAGTGTTATTTTTTTTAAACATCTTTATTGGAGTATAATTGCTTTACAGTGGTGTGTTACTTTCTGCTTTATAACAAAGTGAATCAGTTATACATACACATATATCCCCATATCTCTTCCCTCTTGTGTCTCCCTCCCTCCCACCCTCCCTATCCCACCCATCTAGGTGGTCACAAGACACCTAACTGGTCTCCCTGTGCTATGCGGCTGCTTCCCACTAGCTATCTATTTTACATTTGGTAGTGTATATATGTCCAGGCCACTCTCTCACTTCGTCCCATCTTACCCTTCCCCCTCCCTGTGTCCTCAAGTCCATTCCCTAGTAGGTCTGTGTCTTTATTCTCGTCTTGCCCCTAGGTTCTTCTTGACCTTTTTTTAAATTTTATTTTAGATTCCATATTTATGTGTTAGCATATGGTATTTGTTTTTCTCTTTCTGACTTACTTTACTCTGTATGACAGACTCTAGGTCCATTCACCTCACTACAGATAACTCAATTTTGTTTCTTTTTATGGCTGAGTAATATTCCATTATATATATATGTGCCACATCTTCTTTATCCATTCCTCTGTCGATGGACACTTAGGTTGCTTCCATGTCCTGGCTATTGTAAATAGAGCTGCAATGAACATTGTGGTACATGACTCTTTTTGAATTATGGTTTTCTCAGGGTATATGCCCAGTAGTGGGATTGCTGGGTCATATGGTAGCTCTATTTTTAGTTTTTTAAGGAACCTCCATACTGTTCCCCATAGTGGCTGTATCAATTTACATTCCCACCAACAGTGCAAGAGGGTTCCCTTTTCTCCACACCCTCTCCAGCATTTATTGTTTGTAGATTTTTTGATGATGGCCATTCTGACCAGTGTGAGGTGATATATCATTGTAGTTTTGATTTGCATTTCTCTAATGATTAATGATGTTGAGAATTCTTTCATTTATTTGTTGGCAATCTGTATATCTTCTTTGGAGAAATGTCCATTTAGGTCTTCTGCCCATTTTTGGATTAGGTTGTTTGTTTTTTTGATATTGAGCTGCATGAGCTGCATGGGCTGTTTGTAAATTTTGGAGATTAATTCTTTGTCAGTTGCTTCATTTGCAAATATTTTCTACCATTCTGAGGGCTGTCTTTTCATCTTGTTTATGGTTTCCTTTGCTGTGCAAAAGCTTTTAAGTTTCATTAGGCCCCATGTGTTTACTTTTGTTTTTATTTCCATTTCTCTAGGAGGTGGGTCAAAAAGGATCTTGCTGTGATTTATGTCATAGAGTGTTCTGCCTATGTTTTCCTCTAAGAGTTTGATAGTGTCTGGCCTTACATTTAGGTCTTTAATCCATCTTGAGTTTATTTTTGTGTATGGTGTTAGGGAGTGTTCTAATTTCATTCTTTTACATGTAGCTGTCCAGTTTTCCCAGCACCACTTATTGAAGAGGCTGTCTGTACAGTGTTATTTTGATGGCACAAAAATTAAATGTAACATCCAAAATTCCTGACTTACTTAGGCAGTGGCAGTACATTTTAGCAATATCCATAGTAGAGTTTAGTGGAAAAGGGAGCTTTAACTTCTTTTTTCTGTTGATTCATATTTTAAACTAATGCCCACCCCTCTGGGCACTACATTATTTAGTGTGTTGTGTCATACCCTAAGCACCCACTATATTGTTTCCCACAATGATATTTTCAGAGAGACTCTTGGTATGCACAGAGTATTCTCACAGTTAACTCCTAATACTCTGGAGTTTCTTTCTGCCATCCCAGGCCTCTCATTATTTATTGACTTACATTTGAAATGGCTAAATTAAGCAGAATGGACAAAGTCTTAGGAGTTAAATGAACATGATTAAAGGAGAAAGGGTTTGAAAGTGCTTGGTGTAGAACAAGAAACAAAAGCTCTTTGTAAGTTAAGTTTGTTGAATACTTAAACCATGAAGACCTTCTCAGTAAATGGAACCCTGCCTCTTTGTCTTGGTTGAATATGATACTGTAAAAATTAAATGTCAAGCAAACCTTATTTCATATACAAAGAAGCGTAAATAGACACAATGCCTGGTTTCATTCTGAGTTTATTTGCTCATGGGAGAGCAAATTTTAAAGTTGGGGTAAATATCCTAGCCAATATAATCTAAGTTAGAGGTTTCCTCTATTTAAGTGATTCTTACAAATCTAAATTATGGATTTCTTTAAAATGAAGTCTGGGTCTCCGCCCTAATGTTGCCCATTAGAAGTTGTTGGTAGAGGACTTGCTTTGAAGAATGGATTAAACGATTAGCATACCAATGATCTGTATGGAAAGATGTGCCCAAAGTACCATTGTTGGTTTATAATTAATTTAATTGGCTAATCTAACATCTTATCATACATAGAATAAAGGTAAGCTGCCACCTAAATGACCACGAATATAATTAATGGGGCCCTTTCTGTATTAGTCACTTTTTAACCCCAGCATTTAGCTCAGTTCCTGGTACCTCAAAGAATCAACAAATATTAGAATTAATAAACTGTATTGTAGGATAAAATATATGGGAAATAAGAGGCTTGGAAGTAGTTTCAGGTTTAATAATAGATTATTTGCATTGGCTTGTTTGTAGAGATTTTTACATGTTTATTTCTACCTTACTAAGCTTCCCTTTCTTCCTGTGTCTAGCTTGCAGTGATACATATAACATTATGAAAATGGATTTTTAACAAAAGAGTTAGAGACATTATTCTTAACATCTATTATGCTTAAAGAAGGAGAAACTTCCTTAAAATGGTGTCTCATTTAAGAAACAGCTTAGTGTTTATAACCTATTCTCATAGCTTGAGAGCAAAATGCTTTTGATATCGACATGCAAATCTCCAGAGAAAGAGAAAGAAGAGTTTGGAGCTGAGATGCAAAGAATTCTGTACCTCTGTTGGAAACTAAGAAAAAGAAGAGGGTTGCTAATCATTCCAGAAAGCATGGTCAGCCCAGACTTCAGGGGTTAATTTTAGTCTTAGGGAAAAAAAAATGGTGGTCCAGCTATTAGGTTGAGGTACTAGTTTGTAGATCAGTGTTAAAGGGTTTTTTTTTTTTTTTTTTTTTAAGAGGGCATAATCATGGCTGCCATACAAATATAAAATAAACGTGTTAAAATTTTAATTTAACTCATTAATTAATGAGGGACCCTGTAAGATGTTACAGTGTTTCAAGAAAGAATTCAAAGAACCAAATATAGATTGATGGTTGGATGGATGGATGGATGGATAGATAGATAGATAGACAGGCAGATGGAATACTGAAATGAATTTACAAACAGATATAAAATAGTTCTGTCTATTGGATAATAATAATCCTTTGCATTATACCAGAGCCCCCGTAAACACAGGGCACCCAGAATGATGTACTAGACAATGTCTTGCTTACCAACTAGTTGTTACTTTTTGGTTCACCTTAAAATCTTTACATTTTTGTTTCCTACTTTAGTCTCAACTATGCAAAGGGTGAGGTTGGCTATTCACAATGTTTTAGAAGCAAAGACCTACTGTTATCTGAAGATAAGAAAACTAAGTAAATTTAGACATTTAGAGGCAGAATGAGGAAGCAAACGTTGGAGTAACCATTTAGTTCTTGAGATTCTGACTTATCAGGGGAGATATGGTTCAGAATTGTAACATATCTGTTTTGTAAGACAATAGTTAACCTGATAATGTGTAGGAAATAAGATCACTATGCAAGTGTTCTTGATTCTTCATACTACAAAACACTTATTCAACATGTACTTTAAAATTTCATCTTTCATATAATGATTCAGTACCCTCTCAGAGTTTTTTCCTAATAAAAGCTATTTTTAACTTAAAATTTCCATTGGCCATATTATGGCAGACTAAGGTTGCAGTTGAAGAGATGTAGCATACTGATTGCTTAATAAAGGAAGATTCAACACTCAACTCCCTCACCCCCTACCCTTCTCAATTCTCCCCAATCTCATCACAGAATTAGTACAATAAATTACAAACTAACATCACTCAAAAGGGAGTGCCCTACAGTTTTCTTTACTTAATATGATGCAAATATATGGTGTTACTGACTATATTATTAAAAGTTATAGTCTCAACATACCCAATTTACAGGTGACACAAAACTCTGGTCTATCTGTAGAGAAGTAATATTTGAGAACAAGAAGCCTACAAACAAGAAGAAAAGAGGGAGTATTTTTTTTTCCTTTTTCCTTAGAAAAAGATCTTAGATCACTGTGTATATTTGTTGTTTTAGATGTTGTTTGTAAATATAGTGGTTTGCTTGGAAATTGGACATGTTTCCTAATGGAATATTTGAGATATTTAGGAAGACAGAGGTAAAGGATGTTGAATTTTGACACTTTTCCCTAATGACTTCCCAGAAAGATACAGAGAAAGAATGTTATCTATCAAGAGTCTTGTTGCACAGCATACTTGGTTTAGCAAAGTTCTTGTGATTATTCTACTTTGGTTTTTGGGGGGATGACGGGGCACTTAGAAAGACAATGGCAACATCTGCATTTTAATAGAAACTTTAAAAGACACATTTGAAAACAGATCATCCAAACACCAATCTAAACAAATGCAAAAACAGAAAACAAAAAATTTCTTAATATTTTTAGGAGTATTTTTGAAATAACTTGGGATTTGGTAGACTATCAAATATGGATATTTTATAAAGGTCAAACTGGAAAATTTTCATATGACTTGTAAACCATTAAAATAATTGACTACATGTATGTGATTTGATAGAAACATAAATTTGTTTCCATGATGTCATGTTTTAAGGAGGATCATTTATGAAGGTCAGCCCTCTAAGGTTCAGGAATTATTGAAAGTAACAACACTCTGTGTTTGTTTTCTTTTACCCCACAAAGAACTGGACTGAGATCAACAGCTTATTTTAGCAGGCCAAAAAAAAATATGTGTGTAGCTTTGTATACAGTATTATGTGTGTGGCTTCAAATGCAAAACTCAGCATGTTTCAAATGAACAAGCCTATCTTCATATGACCACCATAGGATGACCATAACCTTGATTTAAGGGGTAAAATATGAAGAACTTTAAATATATATATATAATATTTGTATAATATATAGGTTCAATGACAGTAATATAATGTTGAATTTATAAAAGTTACCTTGCTTTTTTACATTATTAAACTTCTGAAAAATCATAGCCTTTTAAACCCCACAATTTTTCTATTCAATGAAATGTTTTAAGGATGAATTTTATTACCTATTTCTCTTCTTAAAATCACAAAACACTAGTTGATTTCTGCTCTGTAACAGGTTCTTTCTTTTAAGTTATAGTTTGGGTAGTTTCTGCATGTAAAGTTAATATATTATTAAAGGAAAAGTACAAAATGAAGTAAAAAGGAGACACTTGTAAAACTCTGTTGGTAAGTACATCAGATCTGTACTTACCATGAAAAAGCAATCACTCTGCAGAATTTTATATCTCAATTGAAATTAAAATATCTCAGTTGCTGAGGAATCATAAATAATATGTCTTTATTTTGGCAGAGGATTAACAATAAATGTTTAGGGATCATTTTTAGAATGTGAATTAAATGCTTTACCTTAGAAGTATATTGCTGATATTTTTCTAGTGACACTATTATTTATAATGGAATAGCATTTTAAAAGCAATCTACAATAAATCCCCTAAACTAAAACTTTGTCTATGTCATCTAAAAGAGGAAAAAAAATTAGAAAAAGAGAAGAGAGTCACAAAGTGAAAAGAATCTACCAATAGAAAAATAAAAAAGTAGTTATTATACAGTATTAATCGCCAACCTTATGATTTCTGAGCTAAATTAAATGTTATACCCATTTAATTTAATTTAAAAAATAATCTTCTTACAATTTTATTGCTTTTAGGCCATGGTCATTACTTTTATGACCTGAAGTACATGTGTCAGGCATATCAACCAATTGGCAGGCATCCTCTTTTAAAGGTAGAAAAAAAAAAGATGACTATTAAATTGTAATACTTTGTTCTCTCTCTCCTCCTCTTTCTATTTTTTGTTTTTGTTTTTGTTTTTTGTTTTCATTTTTGGATGGTTGGTGATTTGTTTGCTTCTCCTGGCTCCCGTTGATCAGTGGTGTTTGGCCAGTTTGTATTTTTCCAGACATCACTCCACGATGTTGTTGAGGTGTATGATGGGCCAACTCAGCAATCTTCTCTGTTATCTTCCCTCTCAGGATCCCATTCAGGTATCCTTTAATAGAACTGCCATGCATCAGTAATTGATTTAAGACTGACTTTGATTGGTATTGTAGTGAAAGTTGAGATTTATGTCATCCATATTAGAAATAAACTGAAAATAGAATCATTTTTTATTTTTTAAAAAAGAATAGAAACACAAGAATAATTCAAATTCTTGAGAAAGATATAACCAACTATTTTCTGGAATTGTAATCAAGTAAATATAGTACTTGGTCACTTAGTCTGTAGTGTTTAATGTAATATTTAAAGATTCTTTACAGAATGAGGCAATATTATTGAGGCAATATTATCAAAATGTAATAAAAGCCTTCCAGTAAAAAGGTTACAATTGAAGCTGAACCCAAAGAAAATATATTGTCAGTGGTAGGATATAGTAAAGTAATTTAATAGAACATAGATTGACGTTTTCAAATGACAGTATAAATTAATATCATTTGTTAGGTGTACTGAATGAAATTATTTATGATATCTTAGTGTTTGTTTTGTTGAGTAGGAGAATCACTTCCACTGAGTTCAGGTAATCAGATCACAGTTCGATTTACTTCAATTGGACCAGTAACAGCTAAGGGATTTCACTTTGTTTATCAAGGTAAGTGACCGTGTAGCATAGAAACACACTAAGGAATGATATCAGTTTCCATGCTATGTCCAGAGTTATTGAATGATGAGATCCTCATAACCATATAGGAGAGATAAAAGTTGTGTGTTTTTTTAAAAAGTTTTGCCTTGTCCCCTCCCCCATTATTAGAGCACTATTACTTTGACCAAAGTCAAAAAAGACCTATTGCTTCCATCATCATTCTCAAGTTAGCTGCATGCTTTTCCTTCCTCCCAACATAGTTTTCAAAACATCTGGTGTGTTTTTTTGACAATGCTTCACTCTACATATTCTATTTCCTCAGAGTCTAGCACTCTAAATTAAAAATATACAAACTTTTTGTGCTGATGTACTTAGACATGCCAAGGAAATCATTACTCCACTCTAAAATTTTAGTCTCTCATTCTCTTAGGAGAATTCAAACTTTCTTCATGACTATTAAATGTTTTTGTGCAATTCAAAGTCAGTTTACATAGTTTTTTTGTCACCTTTTATAGACACACTTCCACATTATATAAAACTAAATTAAGACCTATCATCTGAATATTTTGTTTGAATTATGTATGATCATGTAGTTGTTATTCTCAAATGTATCTTGAACTTTATTCCTAATAAATTTATAAACATTAGTGGTTTGATATTCTTATTAAACCCTCTTATTCCAATTATAATATTGGCTATAATATTATACTGTTTCATTCTTAATAGTATTCCCTCTGTAAACAATTTGTGGTATTATGAATTTTAAAAGGCACTCTAACAAATGAAGTTATTTTCACTCAGGTCACATATGAGGAATCTGTCTATTTGGAATTCATCCTATCATTTTTTTTGGGCTGTTATCAAATTCCTTAATCCCATCTGTATGTGTTTTAAAAAGAAAAAACATCCTGTTATCATTCTATTTTACTTAATCAAAAATAAGTCACTATTGAAGGACATACCTATAAAGCCTAAAAGCAATTTCAAATTTGATATTGTATGATTAGTAAAATAAAACTTCTATTGTTGTTAATCTGTCTGACTTCTGTCTAACCTGAATGTATTGTCTTCATCAATAACAAACATATTTTGAACAACCAAGTTTATGAACATGCTATGAAATTAATCAAGTGCTGTGTTTGCTTTTTTAAATCTATGTTTTTAGGGACCAAATACTGTAAAAAAAACCTTGACATTACCTTATGTAACCTGACATCTGTTTTTTGTAAGCTTGGTATTCCATTTAAAAAGAAAAAAAAAGATGTATCTCTTTGCTATGATTCCATAAATTGAAATATCTTACTCAAGCTACATTTTTATATTGATAAGAGTGTGGTGAAACAAAAAACAGAAAAAAAACCTTAACCGATGTTGTTTAAAGGATCAAAAGTGAAATGTTTTTAAATAAAAAATCTTAATGACAATAGCAATATTTATTCATTTTGAATTGTATTTCACTATGTATAAACTTTTATAAGTGTATTCAAACTGTTAACTAAAGTTCAAGTTGTTGAAGATTTCTTTGAAATCTGTTTGCACAGTTTCATTTTGAAATCTCTATTTCTCTACCAAATATGAAATTAAAGTCAACAATTATTTGTACGCAGCTGTTCCTAGAACAAGTTCTACACAATGCAGTTCTGTGCCTGAACCAAGGTTTGGAAGAAGGATTGGCAATGAATTTGCAGTTGGTTCATTGGTTCTTTTTGAATGTAATCCTGGATATATTCTCCATGGATCCTTTGCAATTAGGTGTGATACAGTGCCAAATTCTTTGGCCCAGTGGAATGATTCCTTACCTACCTGTATTGGTAAGTTTATAAATTTATATGCTTTGTGATTGTACATATTGTATATCAAAATTAGTTATCATGCATCTTTCAATATTTGTTTCAAATATAATAGTTTTACATTAATTTTAAACAATTTATTAGTTATGATGTATCTAAATATGCAAATTAGAGTGGCTTTTTGATGCAATTGAGATGAAATGCAATCAATGAAAATATACTTACATATTTCCAATAACACAGAATTGGAATGCTATTATATGGAATTATTATGTGCTACCATCCTTTGAAATAAATATTATTTTTCATTTTTAAAAGTTTATGCGAAGATTTCTATGCCAATATATAAGGAATTTACCTATCTTTTAAGGATCACAGAAGCTGATTTTTCTGGATGTATTTTATCATCAAAAAAATTAGAAAATATGCATTAGTAAATAAATGTTTTTTCTCTTCTCTATAAATTATATGTATGTATAAAAATATAAAATAAGATTTTTTTCCCAGTCTTTCACAAATATAAATGGAAACACTTTGAATGAGTAGATGGCGTAGGGTTAGCCAGAAATCTCATTATTTCAAACTATATTTTTGTAATGTTATACCCAATTTATATTGTTAAATAAAATAAACACTGTATAAACTTAGCCCTGCTAAGTTATTTGAAGCAGATTAAAACATTTTCTAAACCATAAAAATAGTTTAGAATCTTATCATATTTCAGGATCATTACAATGACTTTTGGATCTTGTAGAATTCCATGGGTGTGGAAAATGTAGACTGTTGGGAAGTTGCTTTCTTCTTTGTTCCAAGAGCGTATCTGGAAATTAAATTTTTTAATTATATAGTATTAAACTAAAAGAAGCGTAGTAAAGCTTAATCTCAGGTTAAGAAATAGTTCTAATGAGTTCTTTCTCATTAAAGTTTTATTGGTATGTGATTTGGAAAATGAAAGGAAGGTGTTTTAAAATAAAAGATAAGCAAAATTTTGTCTTTATTTTAATAATCTCAATACTCCACTTTTTGATAGAGAAGACATGAGTGTGCATATAAACAATATAACATATACATTTATAAATATATAAAATCTTTTTTTTTTTTTTTTTTTTTTTGCGGTACACGGGCCGCTCACTGCTGTGGCCTCTCCCGTTGTGGAGCACAGACTCCGGAGGCACAGGCTCAGCGGCCATGGCTCACGGGCTCAGCCACTCCGCGGCACGTGGGATCCTCCCATACCGGGGCATGAACCAGCGTCCCCTGCATCGGCAGGCGGACTCTCAACCACTGCGCCACCAGGGAAGCCCTATAAAATCTATTTTTAATAACACTTCTTGCCATACCTGAAAATAAATTACGTGTCAATAGTTTTTATTTTTAACTTTTTAAAACACATTTTACCATATTTTAATACAGATTAATACAATGTTAATTCATATTTAATTAGAATAAAATATATTCTAAATTTATTTTAATCGAAATTATATGGAATGTACACTCATTACTGAGGAAGTAGTAAAGATAAGGTCTGGTGATATGCATTCATCGAACATGTACTTTGTATAGGACATAACTGCTCTAAATCTTTTACCATTCAAATCAGGACGTTATTAATAATTGTGCTGGGAAAATGGTAAAAGTTGGGACTATCATAAATAAAAAGGAAGGATTGATGGTCACTTATCTCTGTAAGAACTTGATATCACCACTTCCCAAAAGAGATATACCTAGCATATTTTACAGAGTGTTTTTCTTACAACCAGTATTTTAGTTCTTCCTGCTACAATAAATGGAATGTGAACTATTCTTTTATTATTCTTTTGTTTGTTGAAAACCCCCTACAAAAAAATAATGTAAAACACTGGAAAGCTGTAAATGACTCTTCAACTTTCTCGTCCTTCAGCTAAATAACCAGTTTCTAATATTATTACCACTTACTTAATGCTTCCTATTTGCCAGGTTTCATGCTGAGTAATATAAATACATATTTAATTAAATCCTCACAGCAAATCTATGGAGATGTTACTCTCAGAATTTACAGATGAATAAGCTGAGTCTTAGAGAAGTAAAACAGTTTTCTTTTAAAGTGACATAACCTAATAAGCAGTAAAGTAGGGGCAGGATTTGAAAATAAGGTTTTCTGACTCCAAACCTCAATGTACATTATAGAAGACTGCTTTTCTTTATGTTTTGGCTAATAAACTAATTTCCTAATTGGAATTCTATATCTTATTTATAATGTGGAATTTCTTAACCTGTTCAACTATACTTTTGACAATCAACAAGTAAAGGAGAATAAATCATCTGGACTTGATGTTCCTCCTATTTTGCACCTAGCATAGAACTATGGTTAACAGAACAAAGAGATCTTCTTTTTTACATACTTTTATACTCTCATAAGAGAAAATAGATAATGTTCTTCCTTAGGAACCACAATATATATTGACTTCATACTCTTATAAAATACTAATAAATAAATTCTCCTAAAGGACCATGAGCTGAGAGAAATGTTCCTATATGTCTAGGCCAAAATTAGTCGTACAACATTTATAAATCAGAAATTACATTGCTTTAAGTCAGTTTAATAATTGAAGAAAGACACATGATAATAAATCTCTTTAGCCTCACAATAGATTTTTAAATATTTCTCTCTAAATATCAGGAATCATTCATTATTTCTGCCTCACTTTTCCCAGTAATTATTTATATAATTTCTGTGTCACTTTTAGTTTCTTTATGTACATACTGATAGAAAATATTAATACCATATAATGGAAGATAACTGGATAAGTAGCTGTCTTCATTTAATTTCATATATACAATGAAAATTCCCTCAAGATAATTATAAAGGTAGAGTGATATGATGACTTATGGAAAGGCATAAACTAGCTCATTAATCTTTAAATATTACTGAAAACATTCATTTATTCAGAGTGTTCAAAGAACCTACATATGCAAAGCAGTGAAATGTAAATCCATGAATTACTCATTAAAGTTCTGTTTAGGTATTTATCACGTTAATGTATTAATTAATGGAGAAAAGTTGTAAAGAATCATATAAAACTGAATAAGTCCTTATAACTGGGAATTGTAGTAAGTTCTCAGCATAAGGGTTAATTAAGTCTTGGGTCATAATATTAGGCTTTGACTTTAACATGAAATTGTGGTGATCCTGGAAATTTTACATAATCTCTGATTCTCAATTCCCATATCAATAAAACAGGAAAGTTATAGGTTTATTGTGGCTATTAGATGTTTTAAAACCTTGTCATAGTTCTTGGAATCATCTAAGTACTCAAAAATTAAGTTGTTTTTGTGTTTGCCGAATTCTCCACCATAAAATCAGAAGATAAGACTTCAGTTCTCAAGGTATTAGATCTAAGATAAAAAATTTATATGCAGTGCTGATAAAGGATTTGATATCACTCATTTTCATTTGTTATCTTGTTTTAATAACACTTTAAAGTTACTATATGTAAAAATTATCTTCCACCAAAGATTTTTCCATCTTGGAAAGGGCTAAAAGCATGGACTTCTGTCATTCTTTCTAATTCTAATAATTTAGAGTTCCTTGAAGGCAAGATTTTTCTTTCAATTAAAATTTTCAGAAAGGCTTTGGGGAAATGTAGTGACAATTTTCTAGAGGATAATAGTACTTATTTATTAGAATATGCTATTTAGGGGGATTGTAAAATTTCTTTCCATCAATTTATACATTTAAGGACAATTGGTTAAAAAGGAGCAGAGTTCTAACAATAGGCATATATTCATGATTTGGTTTGTTTTCAGTGTTTGTAAGCATCTAAAATAAAAATAAACTTAAAATTAAAATAATGATTACTATAATTCTAATTAGTTGTAAAAATATATGTTTAATCAAGGGGTGCACTCTGCATTTTCTTCTGACCCTAAAATATTCAAACATTACATTATCCAAAAAATATATATTTTCTTTTGTCCATGAGGTATGAGGATGAGACAAGAGTTAGAAAGAGGAAAGAGATAAAAGGGAGAAATGAGCTGACATTTAAGAAGAAAAAAGAAACATGAAAGAACAGTTTAAAAGGGGAAAGAGAAAAATAGAATATTCTGTGAGATGGAGAGTAGAGAATAAGAACTTTACACTGTACACATAAACCATTTTTGTTTAAAGCAGAAGAAAACCCCTATTCTACATGATTATTACAAAGCTTTTTCATATGTCATATGTGTCAGTTGACTAATCCTAGTGTTCTTGCCATAAGAAATAAAAATCCATGTAAAGAAAAGGAAGCTCAGGCCATTTGATTATAGATTCATTTCAGCAAGGACCGGCACTCCTACCAGGCATTAAAGCCTTTGAAAAACTTTGAGACCATGCTATGGCTGACATTCAACTTCAGGAGTAAATGCTAGTGGACTGTCCCTAGCATGGATTCAGCCTCACTTTTTACTTTTAAGGGCAAAACATGAGGGACTCAGGAGCCATTACACCACCTCTGTCAAAAGCCCATCTATCTGCAGGTCCCTGGGCTTTTTAAGAAACATGTCACTGCATCTACGGAGGGTCTTTAAACATAAAACACCCTACCTCTTATATTTCTGTTACATTGTTTTGAAAGCGCATACTTAGAGACAGAATAAAATTGTATCAGATGACTTCTGTTTCCTGCCAAGATCACACAAAAAGGATATATTACCTTATGCCACTTAAAAAATAATGTATACCTTGTAGAACAGGTGTAAATCCAGAAAATCGAATATATAACAGAAGGACATATGAGATTTGTGTGAGACAAGAAATAGATTCTAAATGACATTCAGATGATAGCTCAGTTTAGGTTTTACCATTTGGTCCCACTGCTAATCTTTACATAAATGAAAATATACTTTGCATTTCTATTTTTAACTATAAATATTTTTAGTTTCAAATGTTATGAATAAAAATGATTTTGCCTTTAAGTGTTCAAAAATTCAAAAAAAGAAACAGGCTTGATGTCTTAAAAATTCAAATATGAGAGTCAAGTGCAGAGTTACCTTAGGTTGATATCAAAGAATTATCTTTAATTTGTGTTCATTTTCAATATTTGTTATCTGGATAAAATTTTAACTGCTTCAAGGCCTTTGAACTTTCTATTTTTTTCTCCTTGGAACATGCATCCCCAAAATACCTTTTGGGCTTACTGCATTGCTTCATTCAAGCTTTCACCTGACTGTCTTCCTTGGCCATCCTATCTAAAATAATTTTCTGCTACTCATCCTCCATTCGTTCTCTATACCCTTATCCTGCCTTTTTTTTTTCTTTACAGCAACCACTCACCAGATTATATATAATTTGTTTATTTTCCTAATATTTCTTGCCCTCCTCTCCCTGCCACTGTATTCTGTTTATTGCTCAACAGAAAGAGGACCTGACATACAAGAGGTGTTCAGTAAACATTTGTTCAATGAATGGATTTTAGCAAATAAGTGTGATGATTTCATGAATTTTTGTAGAGGTAGAACAACTGGCCAACTTCCCAAATCCAGGGTCCATGCATTTTTAACTTCAGTCTTTCACCACATGGTGATACTCTTGCTCACTTTGCTTGCTTAGACTTTTACAAGCCATCTTGAAGCCACAAGACTTTTTTGAGAATCTATAGGAGAGATGCATAGGTAGATTTACATATTACATGGTTAATTTTATTCTTAGAAAGAACAAGTTCTCTATTTATACTTTGCAGTTTAGATATAATCTTTGACAGTCTATTCAGGGTATTATACATAATGATTATATTTTCTCTGCCTTCACTAGTTCAATGAATACTCAGTTAACACCTTAAACCAAGTGAGCATCCAACTGAAACCAAAAGAAAACAGTGCCCTACATTTCTATTGATTTCCATCTCAATTGTAATTGTTTCAGTTTCACAGTTCTTATTACTGCTATCAACACTTTCATTTTTTCTGTCATAGTAGAACAGAATACAATGTTGAATAATTTTGCAAAAAAATCGACATACTAAAATTAAACTATTGGCTTGAAAGCAGCCCCATTAGACATGATGTGCAAGTTGTACTTATAGTTAAAATGGTCAAATACTAAGGGGATCCACAAATTTAACTAACCTGCATAAGAAAACAATATTTAATAATCTTGTACAAATCTGTCATATCAAGTCGTTCTTAGGTAAATTACAATAAAGTACAATAATATTTTTATAAGAACATTGGACTTGGAATAGAGGTAAACTTGAAAAAGTTGATGAAGACTGAGTTTTATCTTCCAAATTTGACCTTGTTACACTTCAGATTTCTTACAATTTTTAGTCTCTTAAAATCCCAAACTCTTCTCCCTCTGAGACTCTGTGATAACACCCTGTAGCCACTAATAGCTCTGACAATATGTGGCCTTAGACGTAAGTACTTCTGTTAATGGGAGGTATCTTTTGAGAAGCCCCTGAACCTGCCACTTACCCCCCCACCCTTATGGAGAAGTCTTTAATTAGCTGCTTATCCCATCACCCTTATCAGGCTTTGTTTTTGCAAGTCCTTTAGAGAACCAGAAAGAACCATTTTCACTTGTATTGGCTCCAAGGCAACCCATGTCTGTGCCATCTTTTCTCAGAGTGGGAAAGAAATAGATGAAAAAATATATACAATATCTGAATCCTCATTCATTGATTCATTTATTCACCCATCCATTCAACCATAAAAAACTTATTAAATATAATAGTGAATAGCATTTACTAGTATTTGTATGAGTGCTGTTAAGCATTATCTCATTTAATATTGACACCAATGCCAGGAGTAAGATAAGAATACTATTTCTCTTTTATAGATAGTAAAACCCCTATGGTTTAGAAACAAAAGAAGAATTAATATTTGAACCCAGTTTGCTTGATTCTAAAGTTTGTTCTCTTAATCTATATGTTATGTTATGTAATACTGATTAGAAGGGAACTTTATAATACATCCTTTTTAAAATAGAAAAGAAATGCTAGGCTAAGTTATATACATGGGAAGTAAAACTTTGTAAAACATTATTATGTGGTAATGCATATCTGGGAATACTTTTATAATGTAATATTTTGTTGGTAAAAATAAGAATGATTGAAGTAGAATTAAATATGGTTTGTTTAGGAAAATACTGGGAGAAAGGAATGATGCAGGAATGGTAAAGAAGTAACTTGTAATCACAAGATATATCACAGATATCACAGATATACAACCAGTCACTCAATAATTTATTTAACGAGCACATATTTCGTGCTTACCAAGTGTCAGGTCCCTTTCTAGGCACTGGCAACATAGCTTTGAATCAGAAGATAAGACCTCTGCCCTTATGGAGTTTACATTTTGTTCAGATAGTGGTAAATACTAAGTAAAGCAGAGGCTGAAGATTAGAGGAAGACATCCAGGGTATGTTGCTGTTTTATATCCAGATGAGGTGAATGAAGGGGGCTGGGAGGTATATAAATAAAAGTCAAGGAGGTAAGCACATGTATAGACTATGAGGGAGAGAAAGGTCTAGTCATGTTCAAGCCACAACAAGAATCTCACGTGTCTAGAACAGAGTGAATGATGGAAAGAGTGACAGAAGAGTTTGGAGAGGCAGAGCAGAGGCCAAGTCATACGGAGCCTCAAAGTCTGGGAAGAGTTAGAATTTTTTCTAAGTAGTGTGGGAATTCATTGAGCTAGAGAGTGATGTGATCTCAGTTTCAGGAAAGTCACTGTGGCTAGTGTAAGGGGCAGGGGGTGAGTAGAAGCAATAAGACTGAATAGAAAACTATTGCAGAAGTGGAGGGGAAAGTTAATGGTGATTTAGATTGGAAGATCATGATCAGTGATGAGAACTGGTAAACTTTGGGATATATTTTTAAGATAGAGCTGACAAAATTTGCTGACAGATTGAATATAAATGTAAATATGAATTTGAAAAGAAAGATAAATTAAGAAAGATAAATTAGGTGGTAACATTTACTGAGATGGCAAATAGTATAGATGGGGGAGAATTTCAAAAGTATTGTTTTGGATGTATGAATTTTGAGATACTTAGTCGATATATTATTGTAGGACTCTGGGTAGAAGTCATGGCTAGAGATAAACATTTAGTAGTCATAATCTATAGATGACATGGAAATGGATGCCACCACTGAGGGGCGGTAGTTACAAAGAGATGAGAAGATGGTGTAGGTCACAGTGTTACAGCATTTACATTGAAAGCATCAGAAGAAGGAGGATGAGCTAAAAAATATTTCTTTAAAAATGCTTTCTCATACTGTTTTAAAAGTTTAAAAATTTAAAACGTTTGTAGTATTCTTTTGAGTAATTACCCTAGATTTTTGCATTCAGTTTTAGAAGTGGCACAAAACTACAGTATTACCTTTTTAAAAAAATTATTACAAAAATATATCCTGGTATCTCACCATTATAGTCAGATTAGGACAAATGTCCAAGGATCACAGTGCCATTGGAATCTAAAATAACAGTAGTTGTAGCGAAAGGAAATATAATTTATTGATTTCATACTGCATTCCAAGCAGTGTGCTAGCTTCTTTATATACATTATCATACCTATTTATTTTCCACAAAAGCCCCTCAGAAACAATTTCATTACCATTTCACAGACAAGGCATCTGAGTTTCGGAGAGTTCAGGGAACATGTCCAACATCACACAGTGTTTCAAATCATAAGCTGGGTCATTCCCAGAATCAAGCTGACGCTACCAGCAGTGTAGGAATTTTGCTTTAAGATTAGTACCTTTTAAAACTGTTAGAAGCTTTTATTGACATCAAAGCAGGTCTCCATACTTGTTCTTTCTTGTAGTAGTTGTACTGGCAATAACCAGACTGGAACCATATTGAGTATTTTCTTTCCACTGAAGAACATGAATGTGGAGCCAAACCACCAGTATTCAAATCCTGTCTTCATCTCTGACTAGCTATGTGATCTTGGGCAAGTTATTTAATCTGTTAGTGACTCCATTTCCTCAGCTGTAAGATGGGGAGAATACTTACTCATATCTCATTGGATTGTTGGGAAGCTTTAATGAGTTAAAATATGTAAAGTGCTTAGAAGAGTGTTGGTATATAGGCTCTATATAAATGTTAGAACATAATTGTTATCATCATCAGTATTGCTTTGCAAAGGATTTCATTACTACTCAAAAGATACATGAAGAGAAAAGTAACTAATGTAAGAATTCTTCCAAAATTCTATACCTAGATATGAACAATTTTTTTTTTAATTAGTTTCTGCTTTATAACAAAGTGAATCAGTCATACATATACATCTGTTCCCACATCCCTTCCCTCATGCATCTCCCTCCCTCCCACCCTCCCCATCCCACCCCTCCAGGCGGTCACAAAGCACCGAGCTGATCTCCCTGTGCTCTGCGGCTGCTTCCCACTATCTATCTACCTTACGTTTGGTAGTGTATATATGTCCATGCCTCTCTTTCGCTTTGTCACAGCTTACCCTTCCCCCTCCCCATATCCTCAAGTCCATTCTCAAGTAGGTCTGTGTCTTTATTCTCGTTTTGCCCCTAGGTTCTTCATGACATTTTTTTTTTAAATTCCGTATATATGTGTTAGCATACGGTATTTATCTTTCTCTTTCTGACTAACTTCACTCTGTATGACAGACTCTAGGTCTATCCACCTCATTACAAATAGCTCAGTTTCGTTTCTTTTTATGGCTGAGTAATATTCCATTGTATATATGTGCCACATCTTCTTTATCCATTCATCCGATGATGGACACTTAGGTTGTTTCCAGCTCCGGGCTATTGTGAATAGAGCTGCAATGAACATTTTGGTACATGTCTCTTTTGGAATTATGGTTTTCTCAGGGTATATGCCCAGTAGTGGGATTGCTGGGTCATATGGTAGTTCTATTTGTAGTTTTTTAAGGAACCTCCATACCGTTCTCCATAGTGGCTGTACCAATTCACATTCCCACCAGCAGTGCAAGAGTGTTCCCTTTTCTCCACACCCTCTCCAGCATTTATTGTTTCTAGATTCCTTGATGATGGCCATTCTGACTGGTGTGAGATGATATCTCATTGTAGTTTTGATTTGCATTTCTCTAATGATTAATGATGTTGAGCATTCTTTCATGTGTTTGTTGGCAGTCTGTATATCTTCTTTGGAGAAATGCCTATTTAAGTCTTCTGCCCATTTTTGGATTGGGTTGTCTGTTTTTTTGCTATTGAGCTGCATGAGCTGTTTATAAATTTTGGAGATTAATCCTTTGTCAGTTGCTTCATTTGCAAATATTTTCTCCCATTCTGAGGGTTGTCTTTTGGTCTTCTTTATGGTTTCCTTTGCTGTGCAAAAGCTTTGAAGTTTCATTAGGTCCCATTTGTTTATCTTTGTTTTTATTTCCATTTCTCTAGGAGGTGGGTCCAAAAGGATCTTGCTGTGATTTATGTCATAGAGTGTTCTACCTATGTTTTCCTCTAAGAGTTTGATAGTTTCTGGCCTTACATTTAAGTCTTTAATCCATTTTGAGCTTATTTTTGTGTATGGTGCTAGGGAATGATCTAATCTCAAACTTTTACATGTCCCTGTCCAGTTTTCCCAGCACCACTTATTGAAGAGGCTGTCCTTTCTCCACTGTACATTCCTGCCTCCTTTATCAAAGATAAGTTGGCCATATGTGCGTGGGTTTATCTCTGGGCTTTCTATCCTGATCCACTGATCTATCTTTCTGTTTTTATGCCAGTACCAGACTGTCTTAATTACTGTAGCTTTGTAGTATAGTCTGAAGTCAGGGAGCCTGATTCCTCCAGCTCCGTTTTTCGTTCTCAAGATTGCTTTAGCTATTCGGGGCCTTTTGTTTTTCCAAACAAATTTTGAAATTTTTTGTTCTAGTTCTGTGAAAAATGCCATTGGTAGTTTGATAGGGATTGCATTGAATCTGTAGATTGCTTTCGGTAGTAGAGTCATTTTCACAATATTGATTCTTCCAATCCAGGAGCATGGTATATCTCTCCATCTATTTGTATCATCTTTAATTTCTTTCATCAGTGTCTTATAGTTTTCTGCATACAGGTCTTTTGTCTCCTTAGGTAGGTTTATTCCTAGATATTTTATTCTTTTTGTTGCGATGGTAAATGGGAGTGTTTTCTTGATTTCATTTTCAGATTTTTCATCATTAGTGTATAGGAATGCCAGAGATTTCTGTACATTAATTTTATATCCTGCTACTTTACCAAATTCATTGATTAGCTCTAGTAGTTTTTCGGTAGCATCTTTAGGATTCTCTATGTATAGTATCATGTCATCTGCAAACAGTGACAGCTTTACTTCTTCTTTTCCAATTTGGATTCCTTTTATTTCCTTTTCTTCTCTGATTGCTGTGGCTAAAACTTCCAAAACTATGTTGAATAAGAGTGGTGAGAGTGGGCAGCCTTGTCTTGTTCCTGATCTTAGTGGAAATGGTTTCAGTTTTTCACCATTGAGGACAATGTTGGCTGTGGGTTTGTCATATATGGCCTTTATTATGTTGAGGAAAGATCCCTCTATACCTACTTTCTGCAGGGTTTTTATCATAAATGGGTGTTGAATTTTGTCGAAAGCTTTCTCTGCATCTATTGAGATGATCATATGGTTTTTCTCCTTCAACTTGTTAATATGGTGTATTACACTGATTGATTTGCGTATATTGAAGAATCCTTGCATTCCTGGGATAAACCCCACTTGATCATGGTGTATGATCCTTTTAATGTGCTGTTGGATTCTGTTTGCTAGTATTTTGTTGAGGATTTTTGCATCTATGTTCATCAGTGATATTGGCCTGTAGTTTTCTTTCTTTGTGACATCCTTGCCTGGTTTTGGTATCAAGGTGATGTCGGCCTCGTAGAATGAGTTTGGGAGTGTTCCTCCCTCTGCTATATTTTGGAAGAGTTTGAGAAGGATAGGTGTTAGCTCTTCTCTAAATGTTTGATAGAATTCACCTGTGAAGCCATCTGGTCCTGGGCTTTTGTTTGATGGAAGATTTTTAATCACAGTTTCAATTTCAGTGCTTGTGATTGGTCTATTCATATTTTCTATTTCTTCCTGAGTCAGTCTTGGCAGGTTGTGCATTTCTAAGAATGTGTCCATTTCTTCCAGGTTGTCCATTTTATTGGAATAGAGTTGCTTATAGTAATCTCTCATAATCTTTTGTATTTCTGCAGTGTCAGTTGTTACTTCTCCTTTTTCATTTCTAATTCTATTGATTTGAGTCTTCTCCCTTTTTTTCTTGATGAGTCTGGCTAATGGTTTGTCAATTTTGTTTATCTTCTCAAAGAACCAGCTTTTAGTTTGGTTGATCTTTGCTATCGTTTCCTTCATTTCTTTTTCATTTATTTCTGATCTGATCTTTATGATTTCTTTCCTTCTGCTAGCTTTGGGGTATTTTTGTTCTTCTTTCTCTAATTGCTTTAGGTGCAGGGTCAGGTTGTTTACTCGAAATGCTTCCTGTTTCTTAAGGTGGGATTGTATTGCTATAAACTTCCCCCTTAGAACTGCTTTTGCTGCGTCCCATAGGTTTTGGGTCGTCGTGTCTCCATTGTCATTTGTTTCTAGGTATTTTTTAATTTCCTCTTTGATTTCTTCAGTGATCACTTCGTTATTGAGTAGTGTATTGTTTAGCCTCCATGTGTTTGTATTTTTTACACATCTTTTCCTGTAATTGATGTCTAGTCTCATAGCATTGTGGTCGGAGAAGATACTTGATACAATTTCAATTTTCTTAAAATTACCGAGGCTTGATTTGTGACCCAAGATATGATCTATCCTGGAGAATGTTCCATGAGCACTTGAGAAAAATGTGTATTCTGTTGTTTTTGGATGGAATGTCCTATAAATATCAACTAAGTCCATCTCGTTTAATGTATCATTTAAAGCTTGTGTTTCCTTATTTATTTTCATTTTGGATGATCTGTCCATTGGTGAAAGTGGGGTGTTAAAGTCCCCTACTATGAGTGTGTTACTGTCGATTTCCCCTTTTATGGCTGTTAGTATTTGCCTTATGTATTGAGGTGCTCCTATGTTGGGTGCATAAATATTTACAATTGTTATATCTTCTTCTTGGATCGATCCCTTTATCGTTATGTAGTGTCCTTCCTTGTCTCTTCTAATAGTCTTTATTTTAAAGTCTATTTTGTCTGATATAAGAATTGCTACTCCAGCTTTCTTTTGATTTCCATTTGCATGGAATATCTTTTTCCATCCCTTTACTTTCAATCTGTATGTGTCTCTAGGTCTGAAGTGGGTCTCTTGTAGACAGCATATATATGGGTCTTGTTTTTGTATCCATTCAGCCACTCTGTGTCTTTTGGTGGGAGCATTTAGTCCATTTACATTTAAGGTAATTATTGATATGTATGTTCCTATTCCCATTTCCTTAATTGCTTTGGGTTCGTTATTGTAGGTATATTCCTTCTGTTGTGTTTCTTGCCTAGAGAAGTTCCTTTAGCATTTGTTGTAAAGCTGGTTTGGTGGTGCTGAACTCTCTCAGCTTTTGCTTGTCTGTAAAGGTTTTAATTTCTCCATCAAATCTGAATGAGATCCTTGCTGGGTAGAGTAATCTAGGTTGCAGGTTTCTCTCCTTCATCACTTTAATTATGTCCTGCCACTCCCTTCTGGCTTGTAGGGTTTCTGCTGAGAGATCAGCTGTTAACCTTATGGGGATTCCCTTGTGTGTTATTTGTTGTTTTTGCCTTGCTGCTTTTAATATGATTTCTTTGTGTTTAATTTTTGACAGTTTGATTAATATGTGTCTTGGTGTATTTCTCCTTGGATTTATTCTGTATGGGACTCTCTGTGCCTCCTGGACTTGATTAACTATTTCCTTTCCCAAATTAGGGAAGTTTTCAACTATAATCTCTTCAAATATTTTCTCAGTCCCTTTCTTTTTCTCTTCTTCTTCTGGAACCCCTATAATTCGAATGTTGGTGCGTTTAATGTTGTCCCAGAGATCTCTGAGACTCTCCTCTGTTCTTTTCATTCTTTTTTCTTTATTTTGCTCTGCATCAGTTATTTCCACTATTTTATCTTCCACCTCACTTATCCGTTCTTCTGCCTCAGTTATTCTGCTATTGATCCCATCTAGAGTATTTTTCATTTCATGTATTGTGTTTTTAATCGATGCTTGATTCATCTTTAGTTCTTCTAGGTCCTTGTTAACTGTTTCTTGCATGTTGTCTATTCTATTTCCAAGATTATGGATCATGGAAATAGAATCTTGGATCAGCTTTACTATCATTATTCTGAATTCTTTTTCAGGTAGACTGCCTATTACCTCTTCATTTGTTAGGTCTGGTAGGTGTTTATCTTGCTCCTTCACCTGCTGTGTGTTTTTCTGCCTTCTCATTTTGCTTATGTTACTGTGTTTGGGGTCTCCTTTTTGCCGGCTGCAGATTCGTAGTTCCCGTTGTTTTTGGTGTCTGACCCCAGTGGCTAAGGTTGTTTCAGTAGGTTGTGTAGGCTTCCTGGTGGGGGGGACTAATTCCTGTGCTCTGGTGGTTGAGGCTCGATCTTGTCTTTCTGGTGGACAGGTCCACGTCTGGTGGTGTGTTTTGGGGTGCCTATGGCCTTATTATGTTTTTAGGTAGCCTCTCTGCTAATGGGTGGGGTTGTGTTCCTGCCTTGCTAGTTGCTTGGCATAGGGTGACCTGCACTATAGCTTGCTGGTCGTTGACTGAAGCTGGGTGCTGGTGTTGGGATGGAGATCTCTGGGAGATTTTCGCTGCTTGATATTATGTGGAGCTGGGAGGTCTGTTGTGGACCCGTGTCCTGAAGTTGGCTCTCCCACTTCAGAGGCACAGCACTGGCTCCTGGCTGCAGCACCAAGAGCCTTTCATCCACCCGGCTCAGAGTAACAGGGAGAAAAAGTAGAAAGAAAGAATTAGTAGAAGAAAGAAAGAGAGAGGGAAAGAAAGGAAGAAGGGAAGAAAGGAAGGAAGGAAGGAAGGAAGAAAGAAAGGAGGGAGGGAGGGAGGGAGGAAGGATGGAAAGAAAGAAGGAAAGAAAGGAGGGAGGGAGGGAGAAAGGAAAGGAAGAAAGACAGGAGGGAGGGAGGAAGGAAAGAAAAAGAAAGTGGAAAGAAGAAGGGTGGGAGGGAGGAAAGAAAAAGAAAGAAGGAAAGGAGGAGCGGAGGGAGGGAGGGAGGAAGGGAGAGTAGGAAAAAAAGAAAGAGCAGGTAAAGTAAAATAGAATAAAGTATGAAATATAGTAGCGTTATTAAAATTAGAAAGTAATTATTGAAAAAAAAAAAAAAAAAAACGGACCGATAGAACCCTGAGACATATGGTGGAAGCAAAGCTATACAGAGAGAATCTTACACAGAAGATTACACATACACATTCACAAAAAGAGAGCAGGGGGAAAAATCAAAAATCTTGCTCTCCAAGTCCACCTCCTCAATTTGGGATAATTCGTTGTAAAAAGAGGAAAAGGGCGAGAAGTCTGAAATCTTGCTCTCTAAGTCCACCTCCTTAATTTGGAATAATTCGTTGTAAAAAGAGGAAAAGGGGGGAAAGTCTTAAATCTTGTCCTCAAAGTCCACTTCCTCAATTTGGGATGATTCGCTGTCCATTCATGCACTCCACAGACGCAGGGCACATCAAATGGACCGTGGAGCTTTAATCCGCTGCCTCCGAGGCTGCACAGAGAGATTTCCCTGCCTCTGCTCTCACAGCTCCCGGGTCTCAGCCTTGGACCTGGCCCCGCCTCTGCGCGTAGGTCGCCGGAGGGCGTCCGTTCTTCGCTCAGACAGGACGGGTTTAAAGGAGCCGCTGATTCGGGGGCTCTGGCTCACTCAGGCAGAGGGGAGGGAGGGGCGCGCAGTGTGGGGCGGGCCTGCGGCGGCTGAGGCCGGCGTGACGTTGCAGCAGCCCGTGGCGCTCCGTGCGCTTTCCCGGGAAAGCCGTCCCCGGGTCTCGGGGACCCCAGCAGTGGCGGGGTGCACAGGCCCCCCGGAAGGCGGGGCGGACAGTGACCCGCGCTCGCACACAGGCCCCGCGGCGGCGGCGGCAGCGGCGGCGGCGGCGGCGGGCCGCGGCGGCGGCGGCGGGCCGCGGCGGGCGGGCGGCGGCGGCGGCGGCGGCGGCGGCGGCGGCGGCGGCCCACGCCCGTCTCCGAGGTCCGTGCCTTACCCGCGGCTCGTGCCTGTCACCGGCGCTTCCCCAAGCAGCCCTCTTAATGCCCTCTCCTCGCGCACCAGGAAACAAAAGGGAAAAAAGTCTCTTGCCTCTTCAGCAGCTCCAGACCCTTTCCCCGGACTCCCTCCGGGCTAGCCGTGGTGCACTAACCCCTTCAGGCTCTCTTCCTGCCGCCAGCCCCAGTCCTCTCCCTGCGCTCCGACTGAAAGCCGATACCCGAGCCTCAGCTCCCAGCCCCGCCCGCCACGGCGGCCGAGCAGACAAGCCTCTCGGGCTGGTGTGTGCCTGAGGGCACCGGTCCTCTGTGCCAGAATCTCTCCGCTTTGCCCTCCGCACCCCTGTTGCTGTGCTCTCCTCCGCTACTCCGAAGCTTTCCCCCTCCGCCACCTGCAGTCTCCGCCCGCGAAGGGGCTTGTAGTGTGTAGAAACCTTCCCCCCTTCACGGCTCCCTCCCACTGGTGCAGGTCCCGTCCCTATCCTATTGTCTCTGTTTATTCTTTTTTTCTTTTGCCCTACCCAGGTATGTGGGGAGCTTCTTGCCTTTTGGGGGGTCTGAGGTCTCCTGTCAGCGTTCAGTAGGTGTTCTGTAGGAGTTGTTCCACGTGTAGATGAATTTCTGATGTATCTGTGGGGAGGAAGGTGATCTCCGCGTCTTACTCTTCCGCCATCTTCCTCCGGGGTCTGAACAATTTTTAACACGTGTCAGTGAACTTGTTAGCAATGTAATACAAATTATATGCTATTATTGAGTTAATTATAGTATGACTTTAGATATGCCATTGTAAGTTTTCCATTAGTGTTGTCTAATTATTTTTTAAAGGTTTTTGTGCTATAGGAAGACAAATTTCATTGTTCTTATGAGTCTTAAAACATAGTATGATTTGGCTGTGTTTGCAAGTCTAGCATCTGTCGAAGATGTTATCTCTGACCTTTTCTCCTATTTTAATTCTTTGCATTAGAATGAACTCCCTTTCTTGGCTTGCTTTACTTTCAGTGCCCTGTGGTGGAACTTTAAGTAAGCGCAAAGGGACTATTTTGTCTCCTGGATACCCTGAGCCTTATGACAACAATCTGAATTGTGTATGGAAGATGACAGTGCCAGAGGGAGCTGGCATTCAAGTAAGAATATTTAAATTTTTCTTCTTTCATTGTATATTTGAAGTTATTTTTTTCAGAGATGACAGGATGCACGTAATTTCTAGAATTTTAGCCAGTGCTTTTGACAGATGTGGCTGAATTTAAAAGAAAGATAACAACCTAAGTGTCCATCATCGGGCGAATGGATAAAGAAGATGTGGCACATATATACAATGGAATATTACTCAGCCATAAAAAGAAATGAAACTGAGCTATTTGTAATGAGGTGGATAGACCTAGAGTCTGTCATACAGAGTGAAGTAAGTCAGGAAGAGAAAGACAAATACCGTATGCTAACACATATATATGGAATTAAAAAAAAAAATGTCATGAAGAACCTAGGGGTAAAACGGGAATAAAGACACAGACCTACTTGAAAATGGACTTGAGGATATGGGGAGGGGGAAGGGTAAGCTGTAACAAAGCGAAAGAGAGGCATGGACATATATACACTACCAAACGTAAGGTAGATAGCTAGTGGGAAGCAGCCGCATAGCACAGGGAGATCAGCTGGGTGCTTTGTGACCGCCTGGAGGGGTGGGATGGGGAGGGTGGGAGGGAGGGAGATGCATGAGGGAAGGGATGTGGGAACAGATGTATATGTATGACTGATTCACTTTGTTATAAAGCAGAAACTAATTAAAAAAAAGCAAAAGAAAAGAAAGATACTTACCATTAATTTTTTCACCTGCAAGTAACAGAAAGCCAATTCAAGACAGCATAAGCAGTAAGAAAAATGTGTTGCTCCACATAACATGGAAACTTTGAGTAGGATGCTTTAAGCATTGTTTATTTCAGAGGTTCCTGACCCAGGTTTTTTGTCCATCTCTCTGTTCTGCTATTCTTAGCATGTTGGCTTAGTTCTTGGACTTCCTTTCTCATGGTTTTGAGATGGCTACAAAAGCTCTAGGCAAACAGGCTTCCGCATCAATGGCCAATAGACAAAATGGAATCTCTCTATTTTATGTACTTTTGTAACAGTTAAGAGAACTTTTCAAGAAACCTCGCAGCAGACTTTCCCTCCTGTCCTATGGACCAAAATTACAATGGTACCCATTTTTAAGCCATACACTGGGCAATAACAAAAGATTTACTATGATTTGTCTTAAAAAAAAATTAAGATTAGGTACATGGATCAGGCAAGGGGCTTAGCCTTCTCTGGTATACACAGCTCTCATTTAATTGAACAAAACCATTCTCTGTCAGCAAAGAAGATGAATGCTATTTTATAGACAGTCAACAGTATCTACCATATTACTTCAATTGTGACCATTTTGTGGGGGGAGCAATTTGACCAGCTACTCTGTTTGAGAAGGAAATTATTTCTGGTTAAGTTGATAGCATTTTACTGCTGAGTCAGTATTTACCCCATGGAACACAATTATGCTTCACAAAGTATTACATAGTCTATATTTTATAAAAATAACTTGACTGTTTCTCCAATTGAGTCATAGGGTTTTGCTTTAGAAACTTGAGATATATATCAGTCATGGAAAAAGTAGTCAAGGCATCATTCATTAAACCTGAAATTAGAAGTACAATTTTCAGTAAAAATAATAAACTTTTTGAATTTATCTTTATAACTTTTCAGAAAATTCAAAAAAAATACTTGAGGCGTCAGGTATAAAATAGGCCAATAAATCAATGAAAAAGCTTGAAATGTACTTTTTCAGTGTTTTAAAAATATTAACAATCAAAAAACTGCTTATATTTGGCTAGTTGTACTATTATTTTATGGTCAACTTGTAAAATTCGAAGATAATCAATCAACCCTATCCTATTATTGGTAGAATTAATAAAGATTTTAGGATTGTCCAGACAATCTGAAATGAGGTGATACCTTTAAAACTTTCCTAGAACATTTACTATATCATATGCCTATACATTTATGAAGATTATCCTAGAGCATTTATATAGTGACGTCAGCTTGACCATTTCTATCTCATCTTAAAATAATAATGACCTTGGCATTTCCCCTCTAGTTCTCATCCTCTATTTCTGACTCCCTGCGATGTGGCTTCAGCATCCAATGCTCTATTTGAGTCATTCTTATAGTGATCACTGAGGACCCATGCCATTAAATCCATTGAATTGCTCATCCTTCCTGTTTCGTTAGCAGCATTCTATCCTACCCATTCTCCCCTCACTCTTTTTTTTTTTTTTTTTTTTTTTTTGCGGTACGCAGGCCTGTCACTGTTGTGGCCTCTCCCGTTGCGGAGCACAGGCTCCGGATGCACAGGCTCAGTGGCCATGGCTCATGGACCCAGCCGTTCCACGGCATGTGGGATCTTCTCAGACCAGGGCATGAACCCGTGTCCCCTGCTTTGGCAGTCGTACTCTGAACCATTGTGCCACCAGGGAAGCCCTCTCCCCTCACTCTTAAAACACCTTTTCCCTCCATTCTACCCAATACTCTCTTGGATTTTGTTTTGTTTTCTTTTCTACATGTATGGCTTCTGCTTCTACATCTAGGAACATGATCTCCTCTTCTTCACTTCATCACATATGGTGTTTGTGAGATTCTGTGGGCTTTGTCAATCTCACATTACACCATTCTCTCTGCCACCTTGTCTACTTTCACAGCTTCAAATACCATTATGTGCTGATGATGTCCAGGACCTGAATCACAGTAGATAAACAGAAAACATCTTTTTTAAATGAAGGATTGAATAAATGATTTCTTTTTTAATTATTTATTTTTTGACTTTTTGAATTTTATTTTATTTATTATTTTTATTCAGCAGTTTCTTATTAATCATCAATTTTATCCACATCAGTGTATACAAGTCAATCCCAATGTCCCAATTCATCACACCACCACCACCACCCCCACCCCCGACCACTTTCCCCCCTGGGTGTCCATACATTTGTTCTCTACATCTGTGTCTATTTCTGCCCTGCAAGCCAGTTTATCTGTACCATTTTTCTAGGTTCCACATATATGCATTAATATACAATATTTGTTTTTCTCTTTCTGACTTACTTCACTCTGTATGACAGTCTCTAGATCCACCCACGTCTCTACAAATGACCCAATTTCATTCTTTTTTATGGCTGAGTAATATTCCATTGTATATATGTACCACATCTTCTTTATCCATTCATCTGTTGATGGGCATTTAGGTTGGTTCCATGACCTGGCCATTGTAAATAGTGCTGCAATGAACATTGGGGTGCATGTGTCTTTTTGAATTATGGTTTTCTTGGGGTATATGCCCAGTAATGGGATTCCTGGGTCATATGGTAATTCTATTTTTAGTTTTTTAAGGAACCTCTATACTGTTCTCAATAGTGACTGTATCAATTTACATTCCCATCAACAATGCAAGAGGGTTCCCTTTTCTCCATACCCTCTCCAGCATTTGTTGTTTGTAGATGTTCTGATGATGCCCATTCTAACTGGTGTGAGGTGATACCTCATTGTATTTTTCATTTGCATTTCTCTAATAATTAGTGATATTGAGCGGCTTTTCATGTGCTTCTTGGCCATCTGTATGTCTTCTTTGGAGAAATGTCTATTTAGGTCTTCTGCCCATTTTTTGATTGGGTTGTTTGTTTTTTAATATTGAGCTACATGAGCTGTTTATATATTTTGGAGATTAATCCTTGTCTGTTGGTTCGTTTGCAAATATTTTCTTCCATTCTGAGGGTTGTCTTTTCATCTTGTTTGTACTTTCCTTTGCTTTGCAAAAGCTTTTAAGTTTCATTAGGTCCCATTTGTTTATTTTTGTTTTTATTTCCATTACTCTAGGAGGTGGATCAATAAAGATCTTGCTGTGATTTATATCAAAGAGTGTTCTTCCTATGTTTTCTTCTAAGAGTTTTATAGTGTCCGGTCTTACATTTAGGTCTCTAATCCATTTTGAGTTTATCTTTGTGTATGATGTTAGGGAATGTTCTTATTTCATTCTTTTACATGTAACTGTCCAGTTTTCCTAGCACCACTTATTGAAGAGACTGTCTTTTCTCCATTGTATATCTTTGCCTCCTTTGTCATAGATTAATTGACCATAGGTGTGTCGGTTTATCTCTGGGCTTTCTATCCTGTTCCATTGATCTATATTTCTGTTTTTGTGCCAGTACTGTACTGTCTTGATTACTGTTGCTTTGTAGTATAGTCTGAAGTCAGGGAGTCTGATTCCTCCAGCTCCATTTTTATCCCTCAAGACTGCTTTGGCTGTTGGGGGTCTTTTGTATCTTCATTCAAATTTTAAGATTTTTTATTCTAGTTCTGTAAAAAAATGCCATTAATAGTCTGATAGGAATTACATTGAATCTGTAGATTGCTTTGGGTAGTATAGTCCTTTTCACAATATTGATTCTTCCCATCTAAGAACATGGTATATCTCTTCAGCTGTTTGTATCATGTTTAATTTCTTTCATCAGTGTCTTATAGTTTTCTGCATACAGGTCTTTCATCTCCCTTGGTAGGTTTATTCCTAGGTGTTTTATTGTTTTTGTTTCAGTGGTAAATGGGAGTGTTTCCTTAATTTCTCTTTCAGATTTTTCATCATTATTATATGGGTATGCAAGAGATTTCTGTGCATTAATTTTGTATCCTGCAACTTTACCAAATTCATTGATTAGCTCTAGTAGTTTGAATAAATGATGATTTCTAAACCTAAATATCTAATCCACACCTTTCACCTAAGCTGCATGTCATTAATCCAACTGCCCACTGAACATTTTGAGCTAAACTTCTAACATCTCTAATTCAACCTGTTCAAAGCTGTCTTCATGACTTTCTTCTCAAAGTTGTGAATCTTCCACATTGTGGTCTGTCTCAGAATGAATCCCTTAACCATTCAGTTGCACAAGCCAACAACCTTGGTGATTTTTTTTCTGTCTCCAACTGCACAAAGAACTGTGTCAGGTCTGTCTTTCAAAAACCTCTCAAGTAAGTCTATTTTCTCTATCCACACTTTTACCACTCAAGTTTAAGTGGCCATCATCCCTGTCCTGGGTTCGTATTCTCCTCCAATCTCTTCCTCATAGGGCAAAGAGAGTGATTTTCTAAAAATAAAAATCTAATGCTGTAACTTTCCTACTTTACAGTACATCAGTTGTCCTTGCTATCCTTAACTCCTCAACACAGCTGATTTCACCTTTGTGCTTTATCCTCATTTCTTGCCTCTGTTTTAGTTCTTTATAGCAAACTGGCTCTCTCTCTCTTGCCTCTTGGCCTTTGTGAATGTTCTTCCCTCTGCTGGCAACACTCTCCATCATCTCCCTTTATTTGGCTTATTCTTATTCATTATTTCAGTCTCAAGGTAAAAACAGTTCCTGTGGAAGAACTTCCATGAACTTGAAACCACATTAAGTCCTCTTGCTATGTGTTCTCATAGATCCCTATAATTTCCTTATCGCAACACCTGTCACATGTTACTGCTTTTACTTAATTACCTATAAGCTCATGAGGGCAGTAACCAAGTCTGTTCTGGCAGCTAATACAGTGCCTTGTAGTCTGTGCTCAGTAAATATTTTAGAATGAACCAATGAATACCTGCAAAAGGTGTGGAGTTTTAAGCCACTTTAAGGAGTTAACATAGCATGATGGACCAATACAACATCTGTAGATAATGTTATGTGATATATCACTGCCTTAGCCAAACACTGTTCAAAACCAGACACTTGTATCAATGACACTATAAAATCTTTCACTGAGAGAGAGTGGAATGGACTTATATATACTACCAAATGTAAAATAGATAGCTAGTGGGAAGCAGCCACCTAGCACAGGGTGATCAGCTCAGTGCTTTGTGACCACCTAGAGGGGTGGGATAGGGAGGGAGGGAGGGAGATGCAAGAGGGAGGAGATATGGGGGTATATGTATATGCATAGCTGATTCACTTTGTTATAAAGCAGAAACTAACACACCATTGTAAAGCAATTATACTCCAATAAAGATGTTAAAAAAAATCTTTCACTGAGGAAGCAATGTATTTAATGATTGTACATTAGAAAACAAAATTTGAGTTTAGCAGAGCATTTATCAAACTTACAGAGTGTGAAGCATATTGGACTTTTTTAAATACTTTATATAACTACCAAGAGCTTTTTTCTAATTAACGTCTTACATGTTTGCTAATTTTAGACATGTCACTAAATCATAGAAAATTATAACACACACACACACACACACAGTATATGACATATTTAAAATTTCACTAACTTCGCCTACAAACGAGTTGGCTAGTACACCAGATTTAAAGCAGTGTTTAACTTATTTTATTCTGTTGGGCTAAACATGTGTGTGAATAAAGAATTATATGAATATTCAATAAATCATATATGAAATGAAATGGGATAACCACTGGTGGAAAGAACAGAAAAAACATTTGGAATGCTGAAAAAGTTACAAATAAGATAGGTGATTGAGAATTTTGAGGAAATAACCTCAACAAATAAATGAACTTGTTGTATTACTGTTACATGAAAAGTGTGTGGAGAGGAGTGTATTCATTTGTTTCCCTGTTTATTTTAGCAAGGTACATTGGAGGGAGAATTCCAAAGGAGCTACATTTAACAGTAACAGAGTTACCAAGCAAAGAGCAATTGTTATGTGATGAATCAGTTTAAAAAAATGTTGTTTACTTAATTGTATCAATTTGTAGAATGAGATGATAATGAGTCAGTATAATCATCCAAACAAAGTAAAATGTGATTTGCATGTTTCTATGAGAGATACCAGGTTTTAGTTATTTGAAATTCATTACCTCATAAAGCTATCCTGTTGTCATAATGGGCAACTCCATCTAATTTAAAGTTCTGAACACTGAATCTGTAGCTGCTCCTTTAAGTAAAAGACTTAAAGTCTTTTACTGGACTCTCATTTGGCTTTCTGTCATAGTGGGTCCTCAGCCATTTACTTGAGTCTCCTATACCCTCTGTGTGTTTAATATGCCAAACTACATTCACAATTTGCCCAGAATCCTAGTGGCAAACTGCATTAGTTTTCTGTCACTTCTGTAACAAATCCTAAACTCAACAGCTTAAAGTAACAGAAATGTATTCTCTCATGGTACTGGAGGCCAAAAGTCCCAAATCAGTTTTACTGCCCTGAGACTGAGGTGCTGACAGGGCTGCTCTCCCACCACCATTCACTCTCCCCTCTGCTCAAGCTCTAGGGAAGATTCCTCTCCTGGCCTCTTCCAACTTCTGGTAGCTGCCAGCATTCCTTGGCTTCTGACCACATCACTCCAATTTCTGCTTCTGTGATCACACTGCATTCTCTTCTGTCTGTGTCAAATCTTTTTTGACATCTGATAAGAACACGTGTGACTGCATGTAAAGCTCATTTAAATCATCTAGGATAGTCTCCCTATCTCAAGATATTTAGTTTATTCAGATCTGAAAGACCCTTTTCCGTACAAGGCAATATTTACAGGCTCAAGAGATCAGGATCTGATATCTTTGGGAGCCATATTCATATATATATGTCCAGAATTAAACAGATTTTCTTCCTGTCTCCAAGGTAATAGGTTTTCCTGAGGATGTCTACATTTTTGTTTGTGCCATCCCTCTGATCTCAATAACTCAGGGAAAAAATTATTTTAAAATCTTTCCTGTCATTTCCATCTCCTATTCATATCACACAAAATCCAGTAATTTCCCCTATAACAACACATGTAATGTGACTTCTGGGTCCCCCTTTCTACCATTCCTGCCTACTAACCTACTTTATTTAGTCTTTCATTGCTTCTCATGTGGACTACTGCAATAAACATTAAAGTTGTCTTTTCACTTTTATTTTCTTCACTCAATTCAGTAATACCTACTTAAAACACAGTCCTGATTATGCTCCTTCAATCCACCTTCTAAAACCTTCAATGAAATACTCCTCAATTGCACAATTATTATGCTGGTATTCAGTCTTTATAGCCCTTCTCTCTCATTCCCTTCTTTAGCTAAGATGCATTAAATCCTCAGTACACACTTGGTACTATTCTAAGGTAAAATCATTTAATTTTTACAGCAAAACTATGAATTATATGCCTTTATTACAGTGATTTATGTAAGAAATCTGTGGCACAGAGAGATTAACAATTCTTTTCAGGTTACATGCCAGTGAGTGGATGGAGCCAGGAATTTGTATACCCTCGCATTCTAATGCTAATATTTCTTGTATTTATCCAGAACCTTTGCTCTTTCTAACTTTCCTATACTTTTTCTAACTTTGCATGCCTATTTTCTCTTGTGTGAATACCCTCCACTGTGGCTAAGTTAGATTACTGATGGATCACTAAATCTCCCTCATGGCTTGTCTCCTCTACATTTTTACTAACTCAGTTTCTTTCAGTGGAAAACTGCTCAGTACATTTTGCTTATCTCAATTGTCAACTCTTGCAAGAATCCTTACTTTTATTTTCTCTTTCTTTTTTCTTTCTTTTTTTTTTTAAAGCCAAATATGACTTTTTATTTTCCTGAATTGAAGGAAAGGAAAATTCAGATATGAAGAGAGAATTGACCATTGTTTAAGGAGTCGGGGGTTATATTACAATCATACAGCTTTAATTCCAATCATCTTTCTGTCCTGGAACATTGCCATTGGGCCTAATGCCTGTCACACAGGCAGGGTATCTGTTGCCATGTGGCACTCATCCCTGGAAAAGAGGCTCCAGCATTCATTTGAATGGAAGAATGACGAAGGCCTATTTTGTGGATAAGAAATTTTTAATGAATGCAATTGTTAGAAGTATTTAGTGAATGAGTGTGATGCTTACATCTATAATAGACTTTAGCTAAATAAAAATAAATTTAGTAAGGCTATTCCTTTACCTCCTCCTAAACTATAAAATATATAATAAAGAAAAATAGATAACATCCACAGTTGTGAGGGTTTTCTGGGTTCTTGCAAAAGCTCAAGCTGTGCCAAGTGAAGTGCAACAAAGGAACACATGCCTCTTTCTTTAAATAAACTTTAATAGACATGAGAGAATTATACTCCAGCATTTTCCTTATCAACTTAATGGACCTTCACAGTGATTTAGTTATTACGATGCCATTTATAAAAATATAGCTATTTATAAAAATAATCTTTAAAAGATGTACCCAAATCAGTTATAAAGTATTATTTTTGGTTATCCATATTGAAATTTATTAAATATGTGCATAGTGGATTATTATGTTAATTTTTAAAAATAAAATAAAGACAGGAAATTTAGCAAAGGTTATGCAAAGTAAAACATAATAAAATGTATCCAGGATAAACCTAGTTCAAAAAATGTATATATTATAGAGTCTTATATGCTTATGTGGTCCTCAATGTGGACCACAAATCTGGTTATTCCTTAATAGGTAAAGCAAATGAGAAAACTCAGTCACTGACAAGAATCAAACATTCCAAAACAAAAAAGTTAAACAGCTGTTTTGGAACATGCCTTGATTCAGATTCCAGGCACTAAGACATTAGATTAATCCAAAGCTGAGGTGGTGACAGACATTTTCAATGTTATACCCGTAGTGAACACTCCTAGATGCCTCAGAGGCTTTTATTATAAAAGTTAGTGCATGTAGGCCAGTGTCATAAAGGCAAAGATCAGTTCTGTTAAAGTCCTTCCATGAAGGGCCACAATGATATGGTCCAGGCTTTAAGTTCTCTCTTGCAGAGGAGATAAGTAGACTATAGTATATGTATCTCATTAAAAGTATGTGTTCTTACCAGTAATTATTATTTCATAGGTGCAAGTTGTCAGCTTCGCTACAGAACATAATTGGGATTCTCTGGACTTTTATGATGGGGGAGACAACAATGCTCCAAGACTTGGAAGTTATTCAGGTAAATGAGAGAGCTGAGCTTAATTAAAATACATTATAATTAGGAATGTAAGATCTCTCTCTCTCTTTGAAGAGCTCCCTAGAACTCTGACTTAGTGGTTTTAATTTTGCTTTTTACAAACTATATGCAATGAACTAAATTACAAGGTTAGAAGTTTGAAAGTCTTTAAAGGTAATGAAATTGAAATTGATGTTTAAGACCTTACTGTAGTGTTACTATATTTGTGTAATTATTTATTGATGTTTTTGTGTTACTAGTATTATTTTTAGCTGAGCTATGGTTCAGGAATAGTATGTATGCCCCTCTCCCTTAAAAAAAAGGATGAGTAGTAATAGTGAAAAATTAGACAGTGCTTGGTAATTATGGTATATTCACTTAATAGAATGTTATGCAGCCATTAAAACAATTATAGAGACTATGTAACAACATGGTAAATGCTACAAGGTACTGTTGAGTGAGAATAAAGAAAATACAAAATTCTATGAAATGAATTAAATTATATAAAATTCATACTATATACATATGTACCAAGACCAGAAAGTTTTAAAATTTGTTATGGTTTTTAAAGGTAGTTTATGCATTTATCTAACAGCTTCTTATAGAATATTTAGGATAAAATGAAGTTTTAATTTTAACTGTACTTTTTACTTTAATTTTGATTATAGTGTTTAACTCTAGAAATATAAACATAGCTAAACTATAAACTTACATATTTCAGATATACTGAATTTTGAATGGTATTAAGTTTTTAATAGATTAAAAATATTTTAGGGCTTCCCTGGTGGCGCAGTGGTTGGGAGTCCGCCTGCCGGTGCGGGGGACATGGGTTCGTGCCCCGGTCTGGGAGGATCCCGCATGCCGCGGAGCGGCTGGGCCTGTGGGCCATGGCCGCTGGGCCTGAGCGTCCGGAGCCTGTGCTCCGCAACGGGAGAGGCCACAGCAGTGAGAGGCCCGTGTACAGCAAAAAAAAAAAAAAAAAAAATTTTAGATATAGATTGAGAGAGAAATTTTTCTTGGAAAAATTGTATAAATTTTTGAGTATTCATTTGTCTATAATAGACGAGGTGTAATACTTTCTGAATAATAAATACAATAATGAAGATGATGAAAGTGATAAATAATAACAGCTGTTGATTACCAAGTGCTAGCTCTGCATGAAGCTTGTCGTACATTTCCTCATTTGATCTTTTTAGCAGTCCTGGTAGGTGATTGACACTAAGAGAAATTAAGTTGCCCGAGGTCGTACAGCTAATGTTAGAATGAGACTGGGACCCAGCTGGTGTGACTCCAGAGTCAGAGCTATTAATCACTAAGATCCTCAGAGACCAAAGGCAGTCTGAGTGACCTTTCCTTTGAGTTTCTGTTTACCTCTGTCTTCAGTGATTCAGTTAGGACGCTATAGACAGAGCAAGTTCAGGGGGAAAAATAAAAGCAATCGTGTGTTCTTTAATGAGTTTGTCCTGGTTTCTCCTATAGAAGGCTCAGTGATTAAGGTTCATAGAGTTATGTAAAGTGTGAAGTAACTAGAAAATTACAAAAAAAATTGTTTGCAACACTATCAGATGTTTGTTGAACTTTATCTTGAGACCGTTGACAGTTATTTTTATGGTTGTCTTTTGAAACTGCTTGAATTGTAAAATTAAGGATCTTGAACTATTACTCAATGTCAAATAGTCAAGAAGTAATTGGTTCAAGCAGATATGTTATATTTTCAACTCAGTAATTGAATAATTAAAGTTGATTTCCTGTCGAAGTTCAGAACACGATTATATAGCATTTGCTAAAAGACAAGGCTGACACTAGTTCATAATTGGCATCGTTTTGAATGCTAACTACCAGCTTTGCTGTCAAGGTGTAAGAAACATCAAGGTACTTGACCTGGTATAGAACATAAATGTATATATTTAAATATCATAATAAAGGCCAATAAATGAATATATCTTTAAGCCCATACAAAATTTTGTTATTATACCATAAAAATCGCATGCAGACTTTAAAACTAAGTTTATTATTAGCTTGTACATGAACTATTGAAATCCACATGAAATTCAAAATATTTATTTTAGGTGACTAGTAAAATTTACTGCTTTGATTTTCACCAGCCTTCTTTTTTTGCTCGTACCTATTTTTAGGGAGCAATCTAATGTGCTCTCGAAGGTCTGTCTCCTTGGAGATAGTCAAGAACAGTAATATGAAAGACAAATATGTGAGAAATATTTTTATTTAAAAATTTTGTAAAACACTTTACTAATATATAATTTCAGTGATAACTAATTGGCTAATTAATAGTTAACTTAGTTTTATTAATAATACTTATTATGTGATCACTGAACTACTTTTTCAATTATCGTTTCAGGAACAACAATTCCCCATCTTTTGAATAGCACATCTAATAATCTATATCTAAATTTTCAATCAGACATCAGTGTTTCTGCTGCAGGATTTCACCTTGAATACACAGGTAAATATATCATGTGCTATTCAGGAAAATTAAAAACAAATTTATATTAATTTTAAATGTTACTTTTCTGAATATAGAAAGTTAATGGACTTTGCAAAAGAGAACATTTGGGCTTACTTTCTTAAGATTTTGAAGTGTTTCTTCAACTACAAAATTATATGTATAAAGTTCTGATTATTTTCATCAGAATTTACATTTTCTTTTTTTTTAAGTGTCAGTACACTTAAGATAAGATTTTACCCTCTTAACGAAAGTTTTAAGTGCACAATACAGTAGTGTTAACTATAGGCGCAGTGTTGTACAGCAGATTTCTAGAGCTTATCCATCTTGCATAACTGAAACTTTATACGCATTGAACAGCAACTCCGCATTTCTCCCTCCTCTCAGCCTCTGGAAACCAACATTCTACTTTATATTTCTATGAGTTTGACTATTCTAGATCCTTCATATAAGTGATATCATGTAGCATTTGTCCTTCTGTGTCTGGCTTATTTCATTGAGCATAATGTCCACCAAGTGCACCAATGTTGTCACATACAACAGAATTTTTTCTCCTTTTTAAGACTGAATAATATTCCACTGTATGTATATAATGTATTTTCTTTATCCATTCCTCCCTTGATGGACATTTAGGTTGTTTCCATATCTTAGCTATTGTGAATAATGCTGCAGTGAACATGGGAGTACAGATATCTCTTTGAGATTCTGATTTCTTTTGGAAATATACCCAGAAATGGGATTGCTAGATCATAAGGTAGATCTACTTTTAATTTTTTTGAGGAACCTCTATAGTGTTTTCCACAGTATCTATACCATTTTACCTTCCAAACAACATTGTATAACGGTTCTAATTTCTTCGTATTCTCACCAACACTTACCTTTTTTTTTTTGATAAACAAGAGCATTTTATAGTTATCATGGAGAGTACAAATCATAACAAAAACTCCAGTTTTGAGTATTTTTGCACCAAATGACATAACAACAACAATTCTTAAAGTAAATCAGCATGAACCATAAGAAGAAATAAACAAAAATGCATTGTGAAATTTACCAAAATTGACACTAGTAAAGACGGATATTCTAAATAGACCAATTATCATAGGACCAATGTAGACAATAATTATTAAAATACTAAAAAAACATACCTGGTCCAAAAGGCTTCACACAGAAATATTACCAAATCTTTAAAAACCAGGTAATCACAGTGCCATTTAAATTATTCCATCTACTTTTTGTGGCGTATACCATAGGTTCCAATACTTGTCTCAGTGTAAAACTATAAACCAGCCTCTTTTATGAACATGATGCAAATGTTTTAGTTTTCCAGCTTGCTGAGATTTAACTAACATATAACATTGTGTAAGTTTAAAATATGCAATATGAGTTGTTCAGAATGTAAATTGGTGCAGCCACTATGGAAAACAGTATGGAGGTTCCTCAAAAAACTAAAAATAGTGTTGCCATATGATCCAGCAGTCCCACTCCTCATATATCCAAAGAAAACTAAAATTCAAAAAGATGCATGCACCCCAATGTTATACAACACTGTAAATCAACTATACTTCAATTAAATAAACAAACAAACAAACAAATAAATAAATAAAACATATGATGTGTTGATTTGATACATGTATCTATTGCAAAATGATTACCACAACAGGGATAGTTAATACTTCCATTACTTCACATAATCACCTTTTGTTTTCTGTGATGAGAACATTTAAGATCTAGTCTCCTAGTAACTTTGAATGATTCAGTATCATTAACTATAGTCACCATACTGTACATTGGATCCCCAGAACTATTCATCTTATAACTGGAAGTTTGTACCCTTTGATTCACATCTCCCCATTTCTCCCAATCCCAGCCACTGGCAACCACCATCCTACTCATAGTTTCTAAGGGTTTGTCTTTTTAGATTTTACATGTAACTGAGATCATATGGTATTTGTTTTCTCTGAGTTATTTCACTTAGCATAATAACCTGGAGGTCATTTTTTGTTTTTGCAAATGGCAGGATTTCCTTCTTCTACATGGCTAGAGATATTTCATTGTGTATATGTACCACATCTTTTTTTTACTCATCTGTAGAAAGACACTTAGGTTGTTTTCATATCTTGGCTATTACAAATAATGCTACAATGAACATGTAGTGTAGGTATCTCTTTGAGATCCTGATTTCATTTCCTTTGAATATATACTAAGAAGTGGGATTGCTGGATATATGATAGTTCTATTTTTAATTTTTTGAAGAACCTCCATACTGTTGTCCATAGTGGCTATACCGATATTCATTTCCACGTCTATAGGTGGCTTTGGGTAGTATGGACAGTTTGACAATATTAGTTCTTCCTATTAATGAATATGGAATATTTTCCCATTTATTTGTGTATTCTACAGATTTTTTCATCAGTGTCTTATGAGTTTTATTGTACAGATATTTTACCACCTTGGTGGAATTTGTTCCTATTTTACTATATTATTCCAATGCTATTATAAATGGGATTATTTTCTTTCTTTCTTTTTTAGATATTTTATGGTTATTGCATAGTATCACAACTGATTTCTTTATATTGATTTAATGTGCTGCATTTTTATTAAATTGATTTATTCTAATATTTTTTGGTGGCATCTTTAGGATTTTTCTCTATATAAGATCATATCTTCCAAACAGACAATTTTACTTTTCTATTTGGAAGCCTTTCATTTCTTTTTCTTGCCTAATTGCTCTGACTAGGACTTCCAGTACTATGTTAAATAGGAGTCATGAGAGTGGTCACCCTTAGTCTTGTTCTTAATCATAGATGAAAAGCGTTTAACCTTTCACCATTGAGTGTGATGTTAGCTGTGGCTTTTTCATATGTGGCCTTTATTATGTCTTAGTAGGCTGTATGTTTCTTGGAATTTATCCATTTCTTCTAGGTTATCTAATTTGTTGGTGTGTAATTGTTCATAGCAGTGTCTTATGATCCATTGTATTTCTGTGGTATCAGTGTAATGCCCTCTCTTTCATTTCTGATTTTATTTGAGTTCTCTTTCTCTCTTTTTTTTAATCTATTTAAAGTATTCTAATTTTTTTTTTTTATGTTTTAAAAACCAACTCCTTGTTTCTTTGGTCTTTTCTATTGTTTTTATATTCTTCTATTTTATTTCTGCTTTCATAATTTTTTTTTCATTTTGCTAACTTTTGGTTTAGTGTATTCTTTTTCTAGTTCCTTGAGTTGTAAATTTACCTTTTTTTTTTTTTGAGATCTTTCTTTTTTTCTTAATGCAGGCATTTATTGCTATAAAATTCCCTCTCAGAATGGCTTTTGCTGCATCCCATAAGTTTGGGTATATTGCATTTCTGATTTTGTTTCTTTCAAAATATATTTTAGTTTCTTCTTTGACTCATTGGTTGTTCAGGAGTGTATTGTTTAATTTCAAATAGTTATGGATTTTCCAGTTTTCCTCCTGTTGCTGATTTCTATTTTCATGTCATTGTGGTCAAAAGAGATGTTTGATATGATTTCAATCTTAAATTTGGTAAGACTTTGTTTTTGACATAATGTATGATCTGTCATGTAGAATATTCTGTTTGAACTTGAGAAGAACTTGCAATCTGCTACTTTGGAAGGAATGCTTTGTATATGCCTCTTCGGTCTATGTGGTCTAAAGTATAGTTCAAATTCAATGTTTTCTTAATGATTTGATGTCTGGATGATCTATCTGTTGTTGAAAGTGGGGTATTGAAGTCCCCTACTATTATTATATTGTCTGTGTCTCCATTCAGAACTGTTAAAATTTGCTTAATATATTTGGTTGCTCTGATGTTCGGTTCATATATATTTATGATTGTTATATTCCCTTTTACTTCCCTTTTAAGTTTTTGATGTCACAGTTTACCTCTTCAATATTTTGTATTTATTAACAAATTATTGTAGCTATAGTTATTTTTAAAACTTTTGTCCTTTAACTTTTATTCTAGTGCTAAATGGTTAATCTACCCCCATAGTATGAGTATTCTGAATTTGAATATATACTTACCTTTACCAGTGTTTTGTACATTTTCATGTTTTCATGTTACTAATTAGTGTCCTTTCATTTCAGCTTGAAGAACTCCTTTCAGTATTTTTTGTAAGGCATGTCTAGTAGTGATGAACTCCCTCAGCTTTTGTTTGTCTGGGAACATCTTTATCTTGCCTTCCTCTGAAGTCCTCTGGTGAACTGCTTTGCTGTATAGAATGTTTTTGCTTGGCAGTTTTATTCTTTCAGCACTTTGAATATAACATCCCTCTCTGTCCATGCATGTAAGGTTTCTCCAGAGAGAGTTGGTGAAAACCTTTTGCAAGTTCCCTTGTAAGTTACAAGCTTTTTTTCTCTTACAACTTTTTTTTTTTTTTTTCTTTTTGCGGTACGCGGGCCTCTCACTGTTGTGGCCTCTCCCATTGTGGAGCACAGGCTCCGGACATGCAGGCTCAGCAGCCAGGGCTCACGGACCCAGCCGCTCCGCGGCATGTGGGATCCTCCTGGACCAGGGCACGAACCCGTGTCCCCTGCACTGGCAGGCGGACCCTCAACCACTGCGCCACCAGGGAAGCCCTCTCTTACTTCTTTTCAATTCTCTATTTGTCACTGATTTTCTACAGTTTTATTGTAATTCATATAGTAGAAGATCTCTCTAAGTTGAGTTTGTTTGGGGACCCATGACTTTTATGAACATGACTGTTGAGATCTCTCCCCAGATTTGGGAAGTTCTCAGCCACTATTTCTTTAATAAGCTTTCTATTCCCATCTTTCTCTTTTCTCCTCTGGTAGTCCACTAATTTAGAGATTCTTTTCTTTTGATAATATTTCATAGATCATTTAGGCTTTCTTCACTCTCCAATTTTTCTTCTTATTTTCTCCTCTGATTACATAAATTTCAAGCATCCTCTCTTCTTATTCACAGATTCTTCTACTTGAGCTCTCTTTTGCATTTTTTATTCATTAGGTACATTTTTCAGCTCAAGAATTTCTGTTTGATCCTTTTTTATAATTTCTATCTCTGTTAAACTTCTCATTTTGATCATGTATTGTTTTCCTGGTTTTGTTCAATGAATTTTTGTGTTTTCTTGTAGCTCCTTCAGCTTCCTAAAAATTTTGAATTTCTTTCTGGGTAAATTACAGATCTCCATGTCTTTGGGGTTGGTTACTCTCCTGACTGACTTCAGGAGAGAAGTACCTTTCCTCACACCTGCTAGGGATTCTGAAGGTTCTTTATACTTTCTATGGATATGCATGCTCCACACTTCTTGCTCCCTCTCGTGGCAGAATTCTTAAGCTTGTATGACTTCTCTCAATCCTGTAGAGCCAAGACATGTGCTTACAACCTCCCTTTTGCTTTCCCAAGGGTAGTGATAAATGCTCAAGTTTGTAGTCTTTTCCAGATCCACAGAATCAGGCCAGATTTCTGTGAATGCTCACTAGCCATCTGCATAAGCTTGTCCATGGTCTAGCTAGAGGGATCCATAGGCAAGGTGTCCCCACTGGCTCATGGGTGTGCCTCGTGATGGAGTCCCTGAATTGTTTAATAAGATCCATATCCCCTTGATATGTCCCTTTTTGAGCCCTGGCTTCTCTTTTCCAGTTATTCACAGTGCATGTCATAACTCAGTACTCAGGCTGAGGTGAGAGAAAAATGAGCCTCTTTCCTATTTGGTAGCATCCCGCACAGCTGGGGAAATCAGGCACACACTCACAGACTCTTACTTCCCCCACAGGAGAAGTCATGGGTCAAAAATGGGGTCTCTTGACACCAAACCCTGTTCCCTTGGGGGAAGGGTGGAGCAGGTAAAGTCAAGCTGTTCCTCCTACTCTGTGCAGTGTGTCCAATCTTGAATTTTTGCTCTAATGATGTGCTGGAACTTCTCTGCTGGACTCCTTTACTTCCACAAGAGTCTCTCCTTCATGGGTGATTGTGTAGTTCAGTGTTCTTCAGAGGCTCCCAGACCATAGCTTGAAAGGGGATGGAGCTAGCTCAAGGAGAACTTTAGGGTCCACAGCCAGGACCAAGGTCTGTAAGCCTATTGCCTGACAAACGGGTAGGTGAGACTCCTCCTGGGTCTCTTGGCATATGGTATTGGTGAGAGAACCAAAAGCAAATGGGGTGTTGCTAAATTATCAGGGCTTTGGAATTATTTCTGAGTTAGCCACCTGGGTCTGACTCAAATGACTCTTTTCAAAATGGCTCTCCTTGTTCTTGCACTGCATTGGGGTTTCCTAATCTCCTACCTGTATTCCCACGTATCCCACAGGCACTCTTGTCCATGGATGATTGCCATATTGTTGTTGCTGAGGGAAAAACGTGAATGTGAATGAGAAACATATTAGGCCATTTTGCTGACATCACTCCTCTTTTTTTTTTTTTTTTGACAACAGCTATCCTAATTAGGTGTGAGATTATATCTCATTGTGGTTTTGAGTTGCATTTCCCTAAAGATTAGATATGTTGAGAATCTTTTCCTACTCCTGTTAGACATTTGTATGTCATCTTTGGAGAAATGTCTATTCAAGTCCTTTGCCCATTTCATACCATTTTTAATTGAATTTTTTTATCAAGTTGTAGGAGTTCATTATGTATTTTAGATATTAACACTGTATTATATATGCAGTTTGAAAATATTTTCTCCCATTCTTTAGGTGACTTTTTAACTCTGCTGATTGTTTGCTATGCAGCAACATTTTAGTTTGATGTAGTCCACTTTTTAATTTTGGCTTTTGTTGCCCTGTGCTTTAATGTCATATCCAAGAAATCATTGCCAGGACCAATAGCATGATGGCTTTTTCCTGTTTTCTTCTAGGAATTTTACATTTTCAGTTCTCATTTTTAAGTTTTTATTTCATTTTGAATTAATTTTATGTATGATGTAAGATAAGTTTCTAATTTCATTATTTTTCTTATGTATATCCAGTTTTCCCAGCATCATTTGTTGAAGAGATTATCCTTTCCCCATTGTATATTTTGGCACCCTTGTCAAAGATAAGTAAACTGTGTGGGGGTTTATTTTTGGACTCACTCCTCTGTTCCATTCATCTATATGTCTATTTTTATGCCAGCACCATACTGTTTTAATTATTGTAGCTTTTGTTGCTGTATTTTGATATCATGAAGTGTGATATCACTTTGTTCATCTTTTTCAACATTGTTTTGGCTATTTTGGATCTTTTGAGGTTCCTTATGAATTTTAGTTTTATCTATTTCAGTAAAAGACACCATTGAGATTTTGATAGAAATTGCATTGAATCTGTAGCTCATATTTAAACCATATTAAGCCTTCTAGTTCATGAACACAGACTATCTTTCCACTTATTTGTATCTTTTAACATTTCTTTCATGAATAGTCTGTAGTTTTCAGAGTAAGAGCCTTTCACCTCCTTGGCTAAGTGTTTTCGTAAGTATTTTATTCTTTCTGGTGCTACCGTAAACAGGAACATTTTATTTATTTATTTATTATAAATTTATTTGTTTATTTATTTATTTTTGGCTGGGTTGGATCTTCATTGCTGCACAGGGGTTTTCTCTAGTTGTGGCAACTGGGGGCTACTGTTCATTGCAGTGCATGGGCTTCTCATTGCAGTGGCTTCTCTTGTTGTGGAGCACAGGCTCTAGGTGCACGGGCTTCAGTAGTTGTGGCATGCAGGTGCATTAGTTGTGGCTCGCGGGCTCTAGAGTGAAGTCTCAGTAGTTGTGGTGCACGGGCTTAGTTGCTGTGCGGCATGTAGGATCTTCCGGGACCAGGGATCAAACCAGTTGCCCCTGCCATTGGCCGGTGGATTCTTAGCCATTGCCCCACCAGGTAAGTCCCAGGGAACATTTTAAAATTTTCCTTTTAGAATAGTTTAATGTTAGTGTCAGTGTATCAATTATGACTAATTTCTGTGTGTTGATTTTGTATCCAGAAACAACATAATTCATTTATTAGTACTAACAATATTCCTTTGAAGTTAGCGTTTTCTACATATAAGATCATTTCATCTTCAAACAGCTACCTTTAATTTTTACTTCTGATTTGGAGGCTTTTTATGGCTTTTTGTCACCTAATTTCTTTGTATATGATTTCAGTATTATGTTAGTAGAAGTGTTAAGAGTCGGCATCCTTACCTTGCTCCTGATCTTAGATGAAAAGCTTTCAGTTTTTTACTGTTGAATGTGATGATAGTTGTGGGCTTTTCATATATGGCCTGTATTATTTTGAGGTACATTCTGTATGTAATTTGTTGAGAGTTTTTATTATGAAAGAATTTTGTATTTTGTCAAATTCTTTTTTCTGCATCTATTGAGATGGTCATATGTTTTCATCCTTCATTCTGCTAATTGGTGTGTCATGTTTACTGATTGAATCTTCTTTGTATCCCAGGAATAAATTCCACTTGGTCATGGTGTATGGTCCTTTTGATGTGCTGTTTAATTTGGTTTGCTAGTATTTTGCTGTGGATCTTTACATTTATATTCATCAGGCATATTGTCCTACAGTTTTCTTGTAGTGCCTTTGGCTATGGTATCAGGGTAATGCTGGACTCATAAAATGAATTTGTGACTGTTCCCTCTTCAGTGTTTTGGAAAAGTTTGAGTAGAATCAGTGTTAATTCTTTAAATGTTTGGTAGAATTCACCCATGAAATCATCTGGTCCTGGGCTTTTCTTTGTTGGGAGGTTTTTGATTATTGAGTCAATATCCTTATTCATTAGTGGTCTATTCAGACTTTCTATTTATTCATGAATTAGTTGTGGTAGGTTATATGATTTTATAAGTTTACCCATTTTTTTTAGGTTATCCAATTTGTTGGTGTCCAATTGTTCATAGTAGTCTCTTACGATCTTTGAATTTCTGTGGTATCAATTGTAGTGACTCCTGTTTCATTACAAGTATTTTCAAATTGTGAAAAAAAGAACTGGATCCTGAAGAAATTTTAAAACTGAAGTTGGAGTAAGTGGCTTTTCTTGTTGGCATAGAAAATATATATTTGTCTCCCAACTTCCTAGAAAACTTTCAAACACAAAAAAAGGCATACATACTCTAATTAAATACATATATGAGACAGTGCATTTTTTGCTACATAAAATTATCACAAGTGTAATTGGGTGATTATTTTGGAAATTTGGGGTTTATTTACTGTTTCCCTAGAATGTAAGCTCCAGGAAGACAGGATTGGCCATTAGTACAGGACCATGTCCACTTAGGATATCCTTTTGTCTCTTGCACTGAGACCAGTCCTTGAATCTTATAATGCATTCACAACACATATGCTGGCTGAGTAAGGAATAAGTGACACAACACCTAGAAGCAAAAGATAACAGATATGTAATGTTGATATATATCATTGACATCAGTATACCTACACCTATGCTAATGTTCATAGAGGAATGTAGCACGTTGGTCTGTACACATTTTATAATTCTGTTGGTGTTTGCTTTCTGAAGGTATCCCATTGAGTACTATCTCCTCAATATCACTTTGTCCAGGCCACTCAATCCATCATTGTAACATCATTACTTACACAGGAAGATCTGATAGAAAAGAAATGCCCTGTGGAAACGAAAAGAGGCTATGACAACGATGGGCATGTACTAAATAAATAGTAATTAATTGATTTTTGACAATTATTTTTGTTTTATGTTGAGGTTCGTTTTCCAGCTATTGCTAACCTCAGATACAGTAAATGTATCATTGTGGTGTAAATAAGTGACAAATAAGTACAAAAAGTTTCATTCATTCATTTTTCATTCAACCAATAAATATTTTTGAATGCCTACTATATAATAGGCACAATGCTCAATATGGGAAGTGCAAAGATAAATATGTCACAGTATCATTTTTGAGGAGATCACAGTCTAGTAGAAGAGACAGAGATAAGCAATAATACAGTGCTATGAATACAAGAATAGAGATATTTATGGTAGAGTGCATGAAAGCAATAAGAAATCAGCTCCATTTAAGAAGTTCAGGATATACTTCAAATAGGAGGTAACACTTTGGTTGAATCTTAACAAATAACCAGGAGTTTTACAGTTAAACAAGAAAGAGTAGATATTTTTAGCATGCAAACTTCAGGTTTAGACAGAGCTGTGATACATGGCTTGTTACAAGGATTGCAACTAGTTCAGTAGGCTGGTGCCTAAGGTTTGTGACAGCACCAGGAACTGTGGCTGCTTATATAGTCAGGACTACTCCTGAAAGGTATGGAATGCCATAATCAGAAATTTGACATCATATAGGTGATGCAGTTCAAAAGCAGCATATGTTTTGATAGTTATTCATGATATAAACTATAAAATTATCATAATAGCAAAGAAATTAAAGAAACTTTGTTAGTCTATTTATACAACTTTAAAATTTCTAAAATAAAATATTTTGTTGAATGCCAAAAAGGTCCTTTATTTGTATAAGGTAAACAGTATAGGGACATTACAGTTTAATGGAATTATTTATCCAGTTATCTATAATATTTTTCAAACTGTTCTTTTGGTTAGAACCTCATATTTATATCAATAAATGAAGGAAATTAAGCCACATCTTAACAAATAATAGGTGTTAATAATACATAGTAGCTTGCCTCTTAGAACAAAGGATTGAGAATTTGCTACTCTTAAGGAAAAACAGTGACTAGTGGATTTAAATCTCTCAATTTTAGGTCTTAGAAGCTAACATCTTTGATAGAGTAGGCAAAATATACTAGAAATATACAATTTAAGCATATTTAATTATGATATTTAATTTTAAAAGTAAATTTGAGTACCTAACCATGTCAAGGAAAGTCTGATTAGAACTGTAGAGGGATTGGAAGATGAATGAGATAAATCTCTGTCCTAATCAAGTGTAAACTTTATTCCGTGAAATGTGTTTTTTCCCTATATTTGTGATTATTGTCCAACTATGTTACAACTAGATATTTCTGTAAAATGAGCAATCAGGGAATGCAAATATTTTCTATATTAGTTATCTGAATACTACTCAAAAATGTGGGAAAGAACTTACCATTGGTAATGAATGAGCATAAGAACAAATGGTGTATCAATGTATCTTATGAGCAGTTCCTTTAAATAATAAGACTACCAACTCTCCTAATGATCTAGAGGCTACTCATAGGGACTGGCATTTAATTTGTTAGGAATGAATTCACATAATCTAAAGTAAATGTTCACAAAATGATGCTTTAGTTTCAAACTGGTCCCTGGATACTTCTTAAGAATTATTAGATATCTGGATTCTCTACCCAAGAGAAAAACAAGCAAAAAACTAGACACTGTATTTAGGCCATCTAAGGACAGTACTAACTATATTTTTCAAAAACCACAAAGTGGAATCCTATTAGAAGATAATAAGATGATCACCACTTTTTAAACATTGTGTTGAGAGGCCTTAACAAAGCCATAAAAACATTTGCTGAGGGCCTCCCTGGTGGCGCAGTGGTTGGGAGTCCGCCTGCCGATGCAGGGGATACGGGTTCGTGCCCTGGTCTGGGAGGATCCCATGTGCCGCGGAGCGGCTGGGCCCGTGAGCCGTGGCCGCTGAGCCTGCGTGTCCGGGGCCTGTGCTCCGCAGCGGGAGAGGCTGCAGCAGTGAGAGGCCCGCATACCGCAAAAAAAAAAAAAAAAAAAACATTTGCTGAATGCTAACTTTTTAAAAAACTGAAGTACAGTTGATCTGCAATATTGTGTTAGTTTCAGATGTACAACAAAGTTATTCAGTTTTACCTATATATATATTTATTTCAGATTCTTTTCCACTATAGGTTGTTACAAGATATTGAATATAGTTCCCTGTGCTATATAGTAAATCCTTGTTGTTTATATATTTTATGTATAGGAGTGTGTATCTGTTAATCCCATACTCCTAATTTGTCCCTCCTACAACTCATTTCCCCTTTGGTAACCATAAGTTTGTTTTCTATGTCTGTGAGTCTGTTTCTGTTTTGTAAATAAGATCATTTGTATTATTTTTTTAAATCTACATACAAGTGATATCATATGATAATTGTCTTTGTCTGTCTTCACTCAGTATGATAATCTCTAGGTCCATCCATGTTGCTGCAAATGGCAATCTTTTGTTCTTTTTTATGGCTGAGTAGTATTCCATTGTATATAAGACTTTTTTTTTTTTTTTTTTTGGCGGTACACGGGCCTCTCACCGTTGTGACCTCTCCCGTCACGGAGCAGAGGCTCCGGACGTGCAGGCCCAGTGGCCGTGGCTCATGGGCTCAGCCGCTCCACAGCATGGGGGATCCTCCCAGACTGGGGCATGAACCCATGTCCCCTGCATCGGCAGGCGGACTCCCAACCACTGCGCCACCAGGGAAGCCCTATAAGACATTTTTATCCATTCATCTGTCAGTGGACATTTCAGTTGCTTCGATATCTTGGCTATTGTAAATAGTGCTGCTATGAACATTGGGGTACATGTATCTTTTAGAATTAGAGTTTTTGTCTTTTCCAGATATATGCCCAGGAATGGGATTGCTGGATCATATGGTAGCTCTGTTTTTATTTTTTTAAGGAACTTCCGTACTGTTCTCTATAGTGGCTGCACCAATTTACATACCCACCAACAGTGTAAGAGGGTTCCCTTTTCTCCATACCCTCTCCAGAATTTATTATTTGTAGACTTTTTGATGATGGCCATTTTGACCATTGTGAGGTGATACTTCATTATAGTTTTGATTTGCATTTCTCTAATAATTAGCAATGTTGAGCATCTTTTCATATGTCTGTTGGCCATCTGTATGAATTGTTTGGAATGTCTATTTAGGTCTTGAGTCAATTTTTTAATTGGTTTTTTTTGTTTTTTCAAGGTTTTTTTTGATATTGAGTTACATGAGCTATTTGTATATTTTGGAAATTAATCCCTTGTTAGTAGCATTGTTTGCAAATATTTTTTCCCATTCCATAGGTTGTCTTTTCTTTTTTTTTTGGTTTTCTTTTGAATTTTATTTTATTTATTTTTTTATACAGCAGTTTCTTATTAGTCATCAATTTTATCCACATCAGGGTATACATGTATATCCCAATGGCCCAATTCATCACACCACCACCACCAACCCCTGACACTTTCCCCCCTGGGTGTCCATACATTTGTTCTCTACATCTGTGTCTCAATTTCTGCCCTGCAAACCAGTTCATCTGTACCATTTTTCTAGGTTCCACACATATGCATTAATATACGATGTTTGTTTTTATCTTTCTGACTTACTTCACTCTGTATGATAGTCTCTAGATCCATCCATGTCTCAACAAATGACCCAATTTTGTTCCTTTTTATGGCTGAGTAATATTCCATTATATATTTATATATATTTATTATTTATATAATATATATATTATATAATATATATATATATATATATATATATATATATACCACATCTTTTTTATCCATTCATCTGTCAGTGGGCATTTAGGTTGCTTCCATGACCTGGCTATTGTAAATAGTGCTGCAATGAACACTGGGGTGCATGTGTCTTTTTCAATAATGGTTTTCTCTGGGTATATGCCCAGTAGTGGGATTGCTGGATCATATGGTAATTCTATTTTTAGTTTTTTAAGGAACCTCCATACTGTTCTCCATAGTGGCTGTATCAATTTACATTCCCATCAACAGTGCAAGAGGGTTCCCTTTTCTCCACACCCTCTCCAGCATTTGTTGTTTGTAGATTTTCTGATGATGCCCATTCTATCCATAGGTTGTCTTTTCATTTTGTTTATGGTTTCCTTGGCTGTACAAAAGCTTATAAGTTTGATTGAGTCCCATTTGTTTATATTTGCTTTTATTTCTTTTGCCTTGGGAATATGATCAAAGAAAATATTGCTACGATTTATGTCAGAAGATGTTTTGCCTATGTTCTCTTCTAGGAGTTTTATGGTGTCACATCTTATATTAAGATCTTTAAACAATTTTGAGTTTATTTTTGTATATGGTGTGAGGGAGTGTTCTAAATTCATTTATTTACATGAGGCTGTCCAGCTTTCCCAACACCACTTGCTGAAGAGACTGCCTTTTCTCCATTGTATATCCTTGTCTCCTTTTTTGAAGATTATTTGACCACAGGTGTGTGTGTTTATTTCTGGGCTCTGTATTCTATTCCATTGATCTATATGTCTGTTTTTGCACCAACACAGTGCCATTTTGATTACTTTAGTTTTGTAATATCATTTGAAGTCTCGGAGGAGTTTGGTTTTTTTCCTCAGGATTGCTTTGGTAATTCAGGGTCTTTTGTGGTTCCACATAAATTTTAAGATTATTTGTTCTGGTTCTGTGAAAAAGGTCATGGGTAATTTGATATGGATCACATTAAATCTGTAGATTGCTTTTGGTAGTATGGCCCTTCTAACAATACTCATTCTTCCAGTCCAAGTGAATGCTCTCTTTTAATAGGTACAAAATTCTAAAATAATCCCTGGATTAAGGTAAATATAATAAAAATACCAGTACTACAAAGAGCTTATAAAAGTATATTAAAACATTAATTTTTATCAAATTATAACTTAACAGAAGAAGTTAAAATATTCTCCAGGTAGAAAAGAACTTTCTTTTTGGAGAAATTAAATAAATGCCTCACTAAATAGTTACATGTGGTAATATTGTCTGAAAAATATACTCCAGTTTTGTGTGTTGTTTTTAAACAATGTCAGTGAACCTGAATTAAAATGGGAACTATAAATAGAGAAATGAAGAAATGTAGAGAATTACATGAGAAAAAGAAAGTTAGAAAGTATGGGGAAAAAGAGCCCAATAGGAGAGAAGAACAGATTAAGAGAGGAGAGGAAAAAGAGGTAGATTTAGTGGACAGTAGAGAAATTGGTGCCGAAGAATGCCTACTGTTACTTTAATTAATTAAGCAGATTTTGGAATATTCTAAATGTTTTCAAATCTATTGTCTAATCAATAAGGGCATTAACATAGTATTTGCAAAATATTGAGTAAGTACAAGAGAATGGGGAAAGGTTGAACAAGGAAATTTAAATAGAACTTTACAGAATTAAAATGACTAATAACCACTGCTCTAGTCTTTAAAGACAAATATATAAAACTAGCTATGGCATGCACTTTCAGCTGCTTTGTCAATAACATGTTGAAAAGCAGTTTCAATGGATTTGGTGGATCAAATGCTGGGTAGAACAGCTGTGGTTTTGGTACAGTGTCCAGCAGGGTAATCTCAAAGTCTGTCTGTTCACTCGGTGCAAATTGAGTGTCTTATTTCCAGAAACTTGAGAGATTATACCCAAACACAATGACTTTTTTGCAAATAATCTGACTTATTTGAGGAAAGGGCACCTTAATTTCTGTTTCAAAATGGTAATATCCACTTAGTGGAAGAATATTTTGTGGTAATGCAAGAGTCTGTCCACTTGTGGAGACAGATTGTATTAACTAGACATAAAATTTTTGAAGAACATCCTTATGTATTCAGAAGCCTCCCAAATCAGTGGTTGAGATGTAAGAACACAATATCTTCTGTAAGAAAAAAAAAACTATATTTTTTAAATGAGTATAAACAAGGACTTTAAGAAAAATAATTTTTAATTTGTTTCAATATTTAGAAAAAGCAAAATTCTTAAGCAGTTGGGTACTGGGAAAAATAACTGTGTGTGTGTGTGTGTGTGTGTGTGTGTGTGTATTATAAACAAGGTAGTTATATTAGCTTTCTCCATTGGGAAGACACCTATTTCACTAAACATCTTTGGTATTTCATTTCTGACAACCCATGATATAACAGTTCTGCCCACAGGGTAACATAAGGAAGTAATCACATTGGGGAAATAACAGTCTCATAATCACACTATGATTACCAGCAACAGATGCAAAAGACATTAAGATTTGCTGTAAAAATGACAGATTTCATGTTTTTTTTTTCCTTTTAACAAGAAAGTGGACTCTTTCTGAATTCCTAAAGGAATATTTTAAGTAATAAATGTTTCAGGAAACATGGCAGATGTTCTTCTGTTTTGCGAAAAGGAAATTTGGCTGAGATTCCTTCTAGCAAGTGAATATTTTCTCTGTCTGATTTTCCTACCCACTCATGAGGTTTTCAGAAAAAAACCAAGCTAGATTATTTGATGGCACATACTAGACAGATTGGCCTTGCTTTGTATTTTCTTAAAAGGGAAATGTTGACAAATGGCTGATGTTTATCATATGGTGCAATTTTTCTCCTTTAACTTGAGATCATTGTTCTCCTATTATCCACTGAAGAAAGGCAACAATTTCCTCCCATAATTTTCCATCTCCTTATTGCCTCCAAAATATAAGCACAAACCTACTTGTTTATTAAATTTTTGCTGACTCCCTACTAAATGTTAGGTATACTTTCTAGGTGTTAGTGCTGCATATTTGCATAAGACCCAGCCCTAAAAAAAAAAAGCTTCAGACTAACTGAGAGTAAGAACATGCAAGTAGCAATAATTGCAAAATTACAGTGTAAACACAGTAACTATAGTTTAGATAAATTGGTACTTCTCAGATAATTGTGCACTATAGTTATCTTGAAATCTTGTTAAAAATCCAGATGATGAGACTCCACCCTAACAGATTGTCAGTCTTTATGTGATTCAGACAAGCATTTGCACTTTTCATCAACCTTCCAAGATTACTCTCACAATGGCCAAGGTATGAGGACATCTTGTATAATGTAGGTGATGACACAGAGAAGGTAGTGATCAAAACTGTTAGGGGTTCCTGGTGGTGGAGTCAGGGAAGACTTCACAAAAGGACAAATCTAAGTTCTTTTGGCAGACAAGAATTAAAGTATATATATGGAGATAGCTTGTTACTTTGAAGGGACCTCCTAGGATGTAGGTGGACATAAGATACTTTATCCTGGAATCAGACTTAAGTTTCTGTCTTGGAACTGTCATTTGATAGCCATGTGACATTAGGTGATTTGTAAGGTTCCCTAAGAACTCAATTTCCTCATGTATAATATGTGATAATAATAGCATATAACTTGAAAGATTGTGTCAGAGTTAAATGAGATCATCCATGTAAAGTGTTTATCATAGGGCCAGGTACATAGTAAACCCTCAAGAAACATCATCCTTTCCTGATAATGAGATGAACCCACATGACTGGTTGTATTTGTCATTGTATTTTAAGTGCCAGAAGATTAAGGAGATGACAGGTTTATTTTGTAGAAAGAGGAGATTCTTTGAAGGGTCTCAATTTGAGGAGTAACATGGTCAGTTTTGAATTTTCAAAGGCACTTTTATTTTGGAAAGTGGGGAATGCATTGCAGGAAGAGAATATGACCAAGGAAAGGAGTAGCAGTGGTTCAAATGAGAAACTGAAGATGGTTATTGTGGTTGTGTAAATGAAATGTTAAAAGATGCAGGAGATGGTAAGGTAAAATTGAAAGATTTATGGCCAGTTAGATGTTGGAGATGAGAGAGAGAGAAGTGTAGAGGATGGTTCTTAGGTTTCTGGTGTTTTGTTTTGGTTTTTACTTTAGATATCACTTTGTATATGATCACAGTTTTGCTTTATTCCTTTGGAGAGCTGGCCTTTTAATTTTTTAGACTTTTTCTTTGATTTTTAGATCTTAGATATTAAATTAAATAAATTAAAATCAACATAACACTTTTATTTATCTATAATATTAGATCTCACACCTTGCAGTAGGATCTAGGAACCAAAAGTACTTCCCAATTTAACCAATGATAATGCCAGTATAGGTATAAGCTTTCAAGAATGAAACTTATATGGAAGGTGCATTTGGTGCTACTTGCAATGTAAGAAAAAATGGTAAATGGATACTACATTTTACATATATATATATATATAAAATCATCCAGTAATCATCCAATAACCTGTATATTTTATGGTCAGCTTATTAGCCTTCTTAATTTTATCCACAAATTCATTTTGCCATGTAACGTAGCATGCTTGCCAGTGTAACATCATGGGAGCCAAAATCCTTTCTTACCACACTAGGACACTAAGTACAGGCCTAGTCAGTAGACTAAGGATGTTCTATAGGAATTTTGAAGAGAATTCATTGCGATTCACGAAGAGAAGTTCAGTTTGGGTAAAGCCTTTTTTTCTGGCAGTAAAACGTGTTAAATGGTAGTATCAGTTATTGAAAGATTATGTAATCCCTTCTAGGAACTTCTGAATTTAGGATTAGACACCTGTCTTCCAAGATGGCTTTTTTTTTTTTTTACATCTTTATTGGAGTATAATTGCTTTACAATGGTGTGTTAGTTTCTGCTTTATAACAAAGTGAATCAGCTATACATATACATAAGACAAATACCAAGATAGCTTTGAAAGCTGTTTTCCTAAAGATTGGAAATGGGTTGAATGCCCTGTAAAACTTGTTTATTTACCAGTTAGGCTTTTAGAAGTTAATCAAACTATGATAATCAATTTAAAAAACTGATTTTTTTTCTTTTAAACTATAAATTCAGTGTTCTCTTAATACTCACATATCCCAGATAGATACTTCAGAGGACATATACTGTAGTGGACAAAAATGATTTAGAATCCCATTTTTATATCTATTTGAATCTTTAACTTCCATAGATAGAAGAACATTTGAAATTGAGTAATAAAATTCTAGAAAATAGAGATTAATATTTCTACCTTTTAGTCTCCACATACTTTTTAAAAAATCTTTTCCAGTTTTATTGAGAAATAATTTACATACATCATTGTTTAAGTTTAAGGTGTACGAAATGGTGGTTTGATTTACATATATTGTGAAATGATTACTACAACAGGTTTAGATTACTACAACAGGTTTATCTGTCATCTCATATAGATACAAAAAAAGAAAGGAAAAAATTTCTCCTTGTGATGAGAACTCTTAAGATCTACTCTCTTAACTTTTCTGTATATTATACAGCAGTGTTAACTGTAGCCATCATGTCGCACATTGCAACCCTAGTACATTACACTTATTTATCTTATAACTGGAAGTTTGTACCTTTTGACCACCTTCATGAATATGTTTTTTAACATTTATGGTCATACTGCTCAAACTATGCTCTCTTAGAGGTTGTAGTTGTTCCACAAATCAGAGCATTTTTTCTAAGTTACGGACACACAAAGTGAGGTAATAAATATAAATTTGGAAATTTACTCCAATTACATGTTTCTGAAACTTTGATGAATTCTATTAATTTTATGCTAACAAATTATCTGATCTATAATGAAGTAGCCAATATTAATGAAAAGATTAAGAAAAAAAGTCAATCTTGCTTTCTGTTAATAACAAAAGGGATTGAACGTTGAAGAGAAAGAAGGCAGAAAGAAGAAGATATGTTTGCCTAGCAACCTTAGGAGACACAACTACAGCTAAGGCAAACATACCAGAGTTTCAGAGGTTAGAGAATACAGTTTTCCCTGCTTAATCAAGATAAGCTGAAACACTTGTTAAGAGAGTCTGATTTACATTTTCTGATATGGGCTATCATAATTTGACATGAAGCTACATCATTCTTTGTGGTGGGAATGTGTACTGGTTTAGTAGTCATGTGAATAGATGTAGCTGCTCTGAGTTAATATATTTTTTCCAACATTTTTCTTGTGTAAAGTTATCACATTTTTTCTGTTTCCTGATCCACAAGAGCATTGAGAGATGGGAATCTATTCTTCAATTTGTGTGTGTGTGTTTTAGACATATATGATTCTGGTTATAATTGCATGTCTTGCACAAATGTATTTGTTGCTAGGGAAAATGTCCCTAGTGCAAGAAAGGCCATTAATTATATCAGTTGTTAACAGGTTTCCACAAAGAGAACTTGTAGCTTCTAGTTGCTTTGCCACTTGAATTCTGGTCCAGCCTCATCATTAACAATCTTGAAATGACTATTTGATTGTAATATCCATATGTAATTTCCCTCACATTTCCTAATATTTGTAGAGGCACACATATAAATTTCATTACTGGAGAATCCTAGAGGGGTAATGAACATCAATAAATCAATGAGCAGTTTTTGGTTTTGAACTTATAAAGTGTCCATATTTTAAAAGGAGAAACTTCATGCAGTAATGGTGTTACAAATTTAGGGATGCTCAAAGATCTCAGGATGTGGTCTCTGAGGAAGACAAAGGTAATGTTACCTTAATGAATAGATTTTTCTCTCTTCCCACACCTGAGAGTGCTCATGATACCTGCCACTAGTAATTTCGCTCTCAATCTTGTGAAAACTCAGGTGGTCTGAAAACATCTCTTCATCTTGTGCAATAGTTAGAGGGCTAGTCTGAATACCCAAATCATAAAAATAGTCATAAAATATTAAATGCTCAGAAATGTATCCATTTAACTGTAGCTTATAAATTACAAAAGATTTCAATTCAGCACAGTAGTTATTTTACTGCTCTCCTTCCTTGAGCAACATGCTTAAGACAATGCATTAGGTCTTAATGAGTTTATTTTTATCATCACTAAAAATGTTTTCCTCCTTTGGAATAATTACATAATTGATTATTTGTGAAAAATAGTGATTGTAAGATTTATATTTTTACCTAAACTAATTTTCTTGTTCTAATTTATGCATATCATCTCATAAAATATTAATTATAGAAACACATCCTTCCCAAATTAAATTATTAATATTTGTCATTTCTAATCTAAATTGCCATTAACTTAGAATATATTACATGAAAATAAGTGTAATTGATCTTTATAAACACATTTAATTCCTTAATCATATAGAGCCATTCTAGTTTTAGCATAGTTTGCTCTTTTCTTTTAACCAAATTTATTTCATGTTCATGTCAACTTTTCATGTCTTTGTGCTGTTAACTTAGAGATGTCTCAGCCTAAGTTTCTGAATTCGGAAAGCATTGTGCTTTTGTATTCCTAAAGTTTCTCTGGTTATATCTTGAGGCAATAACACTGCTCTTGGTCTCCTGGATTTTCTCATAGAAAAGCCAATATGTTTAGCTGTATATAGAAACTTTTCATTGTGAATTAATTCTGAAACTGAAGGTACTTAAGTTTTGGGCCCTCTATAGAAATCTTTACATGTGTTCTTTATATTCCTAGAGTATTTATGTGAGACCTATTGATCTTAAACATACAGAGACATATTTTCATGAGAACAGAAAAAAGAAATATCCTTAATAGAATACAAATGGACAACCTCACTTCCATGCTTAAAACCATTCACTAATGCCAGTTAACATTTGTTGAGAGCTTCCTATGTTCCTGCGACTATCTAAGTGTTATGCATGCATTGTTTTCTTTATGCATCACCATATTCCTATGAAGTTGGTTGACATTTTTGCATCCATTTTATAGGTGAGGGAACTGAGACATAGAAATCATCTCAGACTTTATAAAAATAAAAATTAAAAAAAAAGCAAGAAACTAGTGAAACCAGGATGCACACAGAGGACAGAGGTTGTGTTCGTAATAACTGAATTTTCCCTCCATTACTCACAGAAGGAAACTACAACTTTCTACACTGGTTAAGATTATAAGACTGTTTACACAACCTGCAACCTGCCTCCCTTTGCAGCTTCATTTCTTGCTGCCTTTCCCAAAACACTACAGTATGTTTTACCAAAAAACACTCCCTCCTTTTTTCCATAAAACAAGGAAAAATTATTTAAAACATTATTCATTTAACATGCCAGGAGAGCATATTCACCTTCCCCTTCATTATCATGAATTGGTAAAATGTATTATTTTTTGGTATTCACATAGGTTAGTTCCTGTGAAATAATTATTTAAACAGAAGACAACCTTCATATATTGTGATTGTTCAACTACACTGAAATCATCTTTTAAACCAACCCCCTCTCTTTCTCCACCAAGAATTTCTTCAGAGCGTGGTTGCTTATGTTGCTAATTGATCTTTGCATTTCCAGCATGTATGTAACACAATAAGAGTACACAATGGGTACTCAATAATTGCTTATGTAATGAATGGTACCTACATGCCAGATTCTATTTATTTTATCGTTTCACTTATCTTTATTCTGTAGGCTAAAATTTGATAAGTAGTATCTATTATTGAATATTCAATTAGTTTCTCAGAGTAATGCTGAGTTAAATGTTAAGTAAGGTAAACGATAGTAAATCTCTTTCTCTGCTAATCAGTGACTATTGGAAGTCAGAATTTTTCCTTCTAAAAGAATTTAATTGACATTCAATTACATGTAACAATAGCATTTGACAAATTTTCTTTAGTAGATTAATTAATTAATCCAAGGTACATTATGGTGAAAAAAGTCTGCATGCTTATCATTGCTGATTTCTACAAGCCCAGAAACTAGTAGCCCAGCTCATACTGAATTCACCCTTTGATTATCACCAACTTCTACATTATTCTCAAACTGTTATAATGATAAATATGGAATGCCAAATGATAATTCTAGCATATTAAAAAAACCCTTAAATATGGTGCAAACATAGAAATAATGGTTACTTGTATCCATTATTTAGAGAAAAAAAATTAAATTGAAGACATGAAATATGTTTAAAATAACAAGATCTTAACCATCACTGAATACAACCTCTTGTTCAAAGATGTGGTTCAGTTCCTGTTCTTTTCTCACATGAATGCAAATCCAGTATGTTTGGTCTTCATTTTCAATAAATTTATACCTGGGTTGTCATGTCAAATTCATGAAGGGGTTTTTCTTTTTACAAAACAATGTTACTGGGAGTCTTAGAAATAATTTAGCTTTCTTCTCCTTCCTGTCTCCCTCTCTCATTGCATTAAAGACTCATTAAAATCATTATGGAATACTATACATATATATATATATATTCAGAATGATCAGATATAAATGATATGATTAACACCATTTTCTCCTCCAGGTTGCCTTGTGGTCAGAATTGGAAAGAATAATTTTTGTTTATAAATAAATGTTGGAAATTGAAGAACTGAGGTTTTAATGTTTTCAGCCAGGGTAACTAACCACAGTAATTTGACAGCAGGTGTAATTAACTCTGTGCAATTTTTGATATAGATTTGTCCCTGTATTCATTTCTGTTTGTTTTTGGCTACAACACCTAGTTAATTGATCTAATTCCCATTAAAAAGATTCACTCAGAGAGCATCTTTGATTGCCAAGGACATAATTTTACAAAATTTACACTCATAAGGATGAAAATGACTCAATATGCTGATTGGCTTGGTTAAGTAGGAGAGAATCCTTTGTAACACTTTTACAAATACCTTTTCTTTGTTGATTCCTATGAATAAGTTATTGCTATTGTTACTTATAAAGAAGTGAAAAATAATTATTAAAGAAGACATTTTTTAAACTATTTAATCACTCAGTTTTGTAAATTAAAAAATGGCTTTAAAATAGGAACTGTAGCATTTTCAGATATCTCTGCTTTATTTTCTTTAGTGCATGTAAAATAATTGAATGCAAAAAAATGAGAGAGATCATCAACATATGACTTCTGTTTCTTATCTATTACTTCATTACCTTGGTTTCTTCCCTGAGACAATCATATTAAACAGATTAGCAGGTCCAACTCAATCTCTTCTAGAAAAATAGAAAGCAGTATATTCTTGTATCCCCAAGTTCTCTGTTAATACTAATTCATCTAATAGATAAGTGATTTTATTATTTATATTCCATTATAAAAATTTCAGAAATGCAGGAATATACAAGAAAACACATAAAAAAACCCAATAATCTCATATCAAGATCATAACCACTGCTAATATTTCACGTATTTCCTTTTGGTTATTTTTCCCTGTGATTATTTGCATATAAGAATTTTTAACCTACGAAATTGTTATTGCATAGTTTATAGAGTTTTATATCACATTTTAAAGTTAAAACTCTTTCATAAATATTTTGCTATGTCTGTATATATTATGGAAAAATATCACTTAAAAATGAGTCTCTCAATATTCTATGGCATCACTGTGTCGTAGTTTTATTTATCCTCCCAGAGGAGGAAATCACCACTTATGGATATTAATAGTTTTCTGTGTGTATGACCCTGAATGGAGTACTTGATAGAAAGAAAAGAGAAATGAACGTGTACTAAATTTGGCCTTCTCAGCAAGAATGACCACATAAATGACCTTAATGGTGAAGGGTAATAAATGTACTGTTCAGGACTCCCAAGTAACTAAGATTGTACCAAAGGAAAGTGAAATCATACTGACAAGACATATATGCTTACATCATAACTGTTTTTTGATTAATAATTCTTAAAAAGGGCTCTATGAAATCAGATGAATTTAATGTGTAAGTCCCATTAGTGGGTGTTGAATGAGATGAAAGTAAATATAAGACAGTTTCTGTATTTCTTGGATCTCAAAATCTAGTAGGGGAAGTGGGACATGTAACCCTTAAAATTTTAACAGTAGGTCACAACTTAATGGTAACTTATCTTTCCTAGTTCTATAAATTCAAGATTACAAAAAACCAAGAAATGTGGGATATGACATATGTTTAGGGACCTAGCTAATTGCAACACCAGACATTGGAATTACAGTCCACATGACCCTATCTCCTTTAGGACTGCCTCAAATGAATTCCCAAATGGCCAATTTACTCCTCTTTACTGCCTTACTTTCTGATCTAACCATAACTCCATCATGTCAGTGCTTTTATTTAATTTTCTATCCTTTAATGTGACATCATTTTTAGCTACTCTGACCATTATGTTATTAGATAAACTATCTTCCCTTTGCAGAGATTGACATTTGTATTTATTAAGAAATAAAATAGGGATGCACTTTCTTTTATATACTATTCATTATTCTATACAACAAATGTTTATTGAGTGCTTGCTTAAGACTCTGTGCTTCAAGCTGCCCTTCTGGAACTTATATTCTCAGAGGGGGATAAACATTGAACAACTAATTACATAATTATTCATTATTAGTTTATGTCAAATACAACAAAGGTGATGGAGACTGTGGTGTTATGTATGAGAGCATCTATCAGAGGGAAATAACATGGTCAAAGAGTGAAGGAATATATACGATATAGTCATACTTTAGAATTTAGTTTTTAATGTTTTTTAATAAATAAATATATAGTGTGAATATTTATAATGAATATATATATACACACACATATATAATGATTTTGGAGTGGTGACTGCTTCCTCCATTCAAATATGTATTAGATTAGTTCAATGTGAACTACAGAGAAATAGATAATAAACATTGACTCTTATTGAAAATAAAAAGATTTTAATAATAATACATTCACATGTTTGAAAAATGTTTTGGCAAAAACATCAAACAATTTTTATTCCTTTAAATGAATCATTTTAGAAATAATGCCATTTGCAGGAACATAGATGGACTTAGAAATTATCATACTAAGTGAAGTAAGTCAGAAAGAGAAAGACAAATACCATATAATACCACTTATATGCGGAATCTAAAATATGACACAAATGAACTTATCTATGAAACAGAAACAGACTCACAGATATAGAGAACAGACTTGTGGTTGCCAAGGGGGAGGGAGGGTGGGAGAGGGACAGAGTGGCAGTTTGGGGTTTACAGATGCAAATTATTATATATAGAATTGCTAAACAACAAGGTCCCACTCTATAGCACAGAGAACTATATTCAATATCCTGTGATAAACCATACTGGAAAAGGATATAAAATTTCTGCACAGCAGAAATTAACACATTGTAAATCAACTATATTTCAATTAAAAATGCTAAACTAAATGAATCATTTTAGAAAAACCTTTTACTTTTGTATGCTTTTATTCTTTTATGTTGAAAAATAAGTTGTTGGTGTAAAAATAATGGAAGTGTTTTGAATTATATCATACTCTCCCTCTCAGAAGAAGGTACCAGGTGATATGGACAAAATAACAAATAATTTTTTTAGCCATTTTACTAAGAATGTTTTACAGATATAATTTCACTTTATTATCACAATAAATTATTATTATTATTTTTGTTTAGGGATTTTCTTTTTTAGGAATTTTTAGTTTTGTTTCACAGAAGACATTTAGGCTGTGAGTTAAAGAAGAATTCGTGTATAATCACACAGCTAATTAATGGTTGGTGCCATGAAAATTGAAATAGTTCTGTGGTGGAGTTCCAAAGCACATTGCTCTAACCATATACCATTAAATCTTGTTCACAGAACATGCTTAATGTCTCAATGTAAAACCTAGTTTTAATGACACCAATATTCAGTTTTGGTAATTTAATATGCATGATTTAAGCATTCATCATTTGAAAGTTACTTATATTATTATCACTAAATATTCTTAGCTATTGGTTTGGATTCCTGTCCTGAACCACAAACTCCTAGCAGTGGGAATAAAATTGGAGACAGATACATGGTTGGTGATGTAGTATCCTTTCAGTGTGATCAAGGCTATTCTCTTCAGGTAAGTCTATTTTAAAATTTTAGCTTTGACTTCCATTACCCTTTCAGAATATTTTAACAGACTAATAATTGATAATACACAGGTTATAAAACAATATTGATCTCAGCCTGCATAATTTAACATTAAATCAAAAGGTATTCAGTTTGTCAGTGAGATATTCATGAGAGAAATTGCTGGAATGAATAAATTTGTTGTGTTTGCAAATAACCAAAAATGATTTTTGAATCAAAATAAATCTTCACTTTTCTGTCTGTTCACATTGGATGTGACCACTGAACTCCTGGATTTTCAGAATTTGAAATAAAAATGAAAGTGATAATTAAAGCATTAAATGAAACTTCCATGATAATAAATTCCCCAAATCAGTAAAAATTGACTACAAATAAGTTTTGCTAAAACTGTGGATTTGCAATGTATATTCTGACTTTACGTATTTATATTAATACTCTTTTATAGGTGTTTTAGAAGGTCTCAATTTATGACCTCATAAAAATCTCCCTAAAGCATAGACCTATTAAGAAATTAAAAAAAAAATTGAGACAGAAATGATTTCACATGTTAAGTAAATAAATTCCTTAGAGGAAGGAAAAGTAAAAATGAATGATTTATAGTCTTTAAACTTGTATCCCAAATTATTAGTCTCAGAAGTGAAATCAAATTTTTCTGCTCTTTAAAATTTAATATACCTCAGTTGACTTTTCAAATTTTTATGAAAGAATTTTATAATCATTTTTTAATCTGTCTCACCTTGAATATTATTGTAATTTATTATAAACCACTATGTATATGGGCATTTCCTTCATATAATTATCGCAGTACCTTAGTAGAAAATGTTTTGGTAGAACAACGTTAAAACCACAGTTTTAATGTGATATAGAGTCTTAATTTTTCTACCAAAAGCTTGTTATTTTTTACATTTTATCACGTGTATGTAATCACCTTCCTTGTTTTAAGTCACACTAATATTTCCAGTAATGTTGAAAAATATTAAAATGTAATATATTGTTAAGTTTGTTTTCATAATTATCATTCACTATCCTATGTTATATTTACACTTTTAAAAATGTGTGCTGAACTGCATTGTCTTTTTTATATAGGGTCATTCTCATATTACATGCATGCCTGGGCCTGTGAGAAGATGGAATTACCCAATCCCAATTTGTTTGGGTAAGTTAAAGAACTATAAATAATTTATTAGCTGTATCAGATTTTAAAGGTACACCTTATATATGTTGTTGTTCAAACATATAGTTTACCTTTTGTCAGGTTTTATGGAAATTATATTTTGAGATAAATGCTTCACATTTTTTTTCTTTTTTAATTTTAAATTTTTACATTTTTTTGCCCCAAACTTTAATATCAATGGATAACTTAAAAATACAAATTGAGAAAAGGTATTAGGTTTTTTGATTCCCAGAGAGTTTTCTCAATATGATGTAGTAGAAGTAGATCGGGAAAATATACTTTTGCTTACTATTGAGCCAAAATAGATAAGGAAGCTGGAGTCTACCAAAGGGAGCATGACACCTCATGAGATGTCTTCATTGGTAACAGACAATTGAGATATGGGATGTATCAAAGAACACTTGGGGCTTTGAAAGTATGGGTCCAAATTTTTGTCCTAATTTAATGCAGCTTCCAATTATTTCTATCCACCTTAATTTTTTTTTCTCTTTTTCATTTCTGGTGTCTGTATGCAACCATTAATATACTGGGCTCTATAGAATAGGAAAAAAAAGTTTGAGGTATGATCTCCATAATTAAAACATTTGTTTACCATTTAGAGTTGTAGAAATAAAAGAAATGAAATAAGAATAATTTAGTGTCAAATAATACCATTGACTATGTGATAGAATTTAAGAAAGATGAGATTGGTATTGACTGAAGTCATTGGGAAATATATTCAGTCCATAAAATTTACAAAGAGTTTTGGATGATAGGTGTAATTAAGATAAATGAATTAAGAAGACTACCCTTTCTGAGTAGGAAAAAGGGCAAAAACAAAAGAATTGGTGTGACTTGTATACCCTACCAATGTATAGTGGACAAACCTGTATTATATTAGTTTGCTTGGTCTGCCGTAATGGAATACTATAGACTGGGTGGCTTCCACAACAGGAATTTATTTTGTCACAGTTCTAGAAGTTCAAGATCAAGGCGCTGGCAGGGTTGTTTTCTTCCGAGAGCTTCTTTCCTTGGCCTGTAGAAGACTATCTTCTCCCTACATCTTCACATAGTCTTTTCTCTGTGAAGGAGCTCCCCTATCTCTTTCTCTTCTTATAAGGACACCAGTACCATTAGATTAGAGCTCCACCCTTATGACTTCATTTAACCTTAATTACCTTCCTTGAAGAAGGTATCTCATCTCCAAATACAGTCACATTTGGGAGTTAGGGCTTTAACATATGAATATTGGGGGAGACACAATTCAGTCCATAATGCCTATGTACCATGTGAGCAATTTTTGTTGGAGAATACTGGAATGTAGTATTGAAGAGTAAGGATGTGTTTACTTGGCAAAAGATATTAAAAGCATTCAGACTTTAGAATGGATGACACTTTTTGAGTGATATATTTCTTCAGGTATTATAATTTATGCATATAATGCCAGTTATAAAATTGTATATATACATATAATGACTATTGTAAAAATTTATATATACAGATAATGCCATTTATGTGTGTGTGTGTGTTATGTATGTGGGGTCTGTATGTGTGTGTATATCCAATTAAGTATAAAAATTGAGAATATAAAAGAGTACAAAGAACAAAATAATTACTATATATATTCTGCTGATATGAGAGCAGAGAGTTTTGGTCTTTTGTTCATTACTGTATCCCCAGTGCCAAGAACAGTTATTATCTTAAGTAGTCATCCAATAAATATTGTTTAATGAACAAATTAAAGTTTAGGGATTCTACAGTATGTATATTTTTTATAATGTTTTCCTTCTTGACATTCACTTAGAAGAATTTCCCATACCATAACATGTTTTCAAAAATTTGATTTTTAAAGTGGCTTTATGGCACATAGCATAGTCTAATTTGTATAGTTACGCTCTTTTGTTAGCTTAGTTTTTTGTCTTTTTGATATACATTTATACACATTTGGTACACATTTACACACATTTCTTTATTTATAAGTGTTTTTCATGTGCCTTCCTAACTGTCATTTCATATAACTACTTAAAAGCTTTAATATTGCCAAATTGCTTTCAGAAGGTTGTATCAATTTAAATACCACTCAATTATGATATGACAATTTCCATCTTGCTTTATTTCTAGCACCAATTATTACTGTTAACAAATTGCTCAGTTTTTAGGTAAAATACTGCGTTTTGATTAAGTCTGTATTCCATTGTATATTGTTAACAAGGGAAGTACTAGATGGAAGTGATATTTTAATAAAATTAAACTGGGAATTTTACATTTTATTATATAGGATAAATTTGTATGAAACTGTATTAAATACTTATATTTTGATGTCCAATATATCTTCATTTGATTTTCAGCTAAGGTACAATAGCTGTGTATGGCAAATGTATTATTCTGTTTGCTCATCTGTTGAATGGGATAGTAATGTCCACCTCATAGGCCCATCGTGAGAATTAAATGAGAGAATTCATAAAAGTATTTAGCACTGAACCTGAAATACACAGGGCATTCATAGCGGTAGTTATTATAGTGAAAAATATGTAATAACTTAAGGGTCCAATAATGGGGAAAAAGGAAGTGAACATTCTAATGGAATATTTAATAACTCAAAGTTTATAATATATAATCAAATATAACAAGGCTTAAAGTGATTCACAGTATGATCCTATTTTCATTATATATGTAAACATATAATCACATATACGTACATATGTATTTTTCTGCAGAGAAATAAAAGAATATAAAGGTAGACAACTTATCTATGGGTAGTGGAATTCCAGAGCACTGTTATTTCTTTTGTATTCATTTTTTTTTGTATTTTATAAATTTTGGACAGTAAACTTGTACTATATTTGATAGACAAAGTGTCTAAATTGACATCATGGCCATATCATAAGGAGAAACTGAAGGCAGGAGGCTGGTTCAGAGAATGTCTTAAAACTCTAGTCATCAGGTATCAAGGTTACCATCTCATGAACTGGAAAATAAAAAGTCTGCCAGATATTTTGATGGAAGGAAAGAAAAGTCACTTGAGATTTTTACATAATAGAGACAAATCTGAAGGAAGAATCAAAGATAATTTTATCTCGGAGGACTATGCTATGGTTGTGTCCTTAAGAAAAACAGTATAATAGGCCTCAAAAAAGTCTACTGTGAAACTTCTGGTGAAACACAGCATTCTCTATCAAGGCCTAGGGGTGCATGAAATTGCAGAGTCTGAGAAAATAGACATGAGTACAGAGCTGAAGGCAGATTCTCTTTTTGGATTTTTCTTCTCGTCCTTTATGGTTTGTTATTCTTTTTCTTTCTCTTTCATTATCTGTTTACTTTTTATTCTTTCCTTCTTTCTTCTCTGATTTTGGGATTTACACTCTAGAAAGGTGGGCAATGCAGAGGCCAGGATTTTCAGCTCATTTCTAAAGAGATGGAAAACAGCAGAATTAGAAGGGCAGTGAACAGCTCATACACTTGAGATAGTGAAGGCAAGGAAGCAAAAGAGTCCTTGTGTTCTTTCACTCAAAATTCAGAATAAAGCAAAACAAACCTACAATTGCATTCTTGCCAGAAACTTAAAAGTACTTTTCATTGGCCAAAATATTTTCTCTACCACTCCCTAATTATCAGATTGTGTAATGAACATATGTGGGCAATCAAATTTTAGGAAAATGAATTGGTGAACATTAGTTGTTTATATATGGTGAAATCGCTCTGGTTTAAAGATGGATGAACTGAGATTTGAGGATGGAAAAATATAAAGGTGTATCTTTAGATCTCAATGGTAATTACAACTTCAAAAGAAAGGTTTATATGCACATTAACTACAAGGTTATATATATCCCCTTATTAAAATCTGCTTTATACATAATTTATTCAGTTCACATAGTTAAAGATAGCTGTCAAACTGGCTATTGATATCACATAGAACATTGATAAGTTGTTCTACTGAATTTGCCTTTATGATATATAACCTGAAGTTTGATTATCTACCTGTTGCTATTCATAACAATAAATAAATGAATGAAATTGTAGGTAAGTGTATGGATAACTTTCAAACTTGATGTGCAGTCATGAAATTTGATTCTTCAACTCTCAATTGAGATGTGTATTTTAGTACTTCTATGATAAAATGATAAAAATGTATACTTAGAGGAAAGAATTAGCTTCTAAAATGCAATTGATCTATTAATACATGCTAAATAGTTCTATCTAATCATGTAAAAGTTAAAACTTGGGTAATTATTTGTTCTTATAATTTATGGTTAACTTATCAATTGTAAATCCATATAATAGGGATTCTACAAAAAACATACATTTATGCCCAAATTCTCAAACATGGGTGCATCTTTTTACTTGTTTTATACTTCCCTATTTTTTGTCCAGATTATTTTAGGATAAAGTGAGACAATATCTGATGGTGTGTGAATCCCTTGCATATTACTGATAGAAACCAATATTTTTTCTTAAAAATCTTCAGCCTCCTCACAAAAAGAGGAAAATGAATTCATTTATTGTGAAAATGAATCCCTCATCAATATAGTATGTTGCTGGCTTGATTTTACTATAAATTATATTATCTTTTGAATGAATCACAACATTTCTAGAAGTACTTCAGGATGAGAAATGTACTGCTTGCTATGGAAAATGATATGTGCTCCTTGTTTGATTGTATTCACTGCACATGAGCTACTCCTTTCTGTACAATAATTGATTTAGTTTGTATTTACTGCTGAGGAAAGAAATATGTTACCCTTTTATGCTATTTTACAAAATGCCTTGTCAGTTGATTATATTTGATTACTAGTACGTGGTGAATGAGAGTTGACAATATTCAAATTTATACCAGTTTTAACTCAGACACTTGATTCAGACTTGAAATAATTTCAGTCTGTTTTTAATACAGTAAAGTACTTTGGCTTCAGTGGGACCTCTATTCTCTTGCAGCTCAGTGTGGCGGTGCTATGTCAGATTTCAGTGGTGTGATCCTCAGCCCTGGGTTTCCTGGAAACTACCCCAGCAGTTTAGATTGCACGTGGACAATCAAGCTGCCCATAGGTTTTGGTATGTATATTAAAAACACGTGAAAGAGTATTTTTATATCATTAATGTATCCTTAAAAAGAAATAACAAAGTCTAACAAGAACTTATGAAATATTCACAAATTATAGTTTACTTTGGGATTATATACATTTCACTTGGAGTACTTGGATAATAGAAAGAATATGGGCATTTTTAAATTTTATACATAGATGATAAATAGATAAACTTTATGATACTTTCCAGTCAATATGTACAGATATAGCCTGAGTTAGATGTGTGTGGCAATGATTAAGTTCAACATGATTTTCAGGTATAATTGTTTCTGTAACTCTTTTCTACTTGTTGAAACCAAGCAGTACATAGATACATTATTTTCTGGTAATTTATTGAATCCAGTTGCCATTGTAAATAAATAAGATTTACATTTGAAAAGTATTAGTACAGTTTTTCTACTGTTAGATTTAAATACCCGTGTAGATGTAATACCTTTCTAATTCTAATATTACAATTGCCAGTGTTTGGATATATTGCATTATATATATATATATTACATTTAATAAATTCTTTTCCCTCTTGTGTCACTAACATATTCTTTTGCAGCTTCTTTATATCCCATTAGTCTGTAAATGCATAAATAGAAGTGTTAGATTGAGGATAGACTTATTCATTAAATCACAGAAGAATAAGATGAGTAGATACTCCTTGAAGTACAAACCTGGTGGATTTAGAGCAATTAAGATATTCTGTACTATCTCACTTATTGAGGACTAAATTTAGGGACCTCATTTACCCAAAAGCATCTATAGCTTCAGAATGAAAATTCATGTTGAAATGTTTTACATAAATTCACACAAACTCATAGTTTTGACAATTCTGTACTGAGCATGCACGCATTATACTCCTGGTATTGTGCTAGGTGCTAGGGATAAAATGCATAGTAAAACAGACTTTGTACCTTTTCCCAGTTAAGTTACAGTCACAAGGAGGAGACAAATAGTCAAATATGTTATTGCAGTGAAGTATAATAAAGAGTACAGGTTTGTACACAGGCATCCAGCCTAGTCCAGGAGATGCAAAAAAGGTTTGTCAGAGGAAGTGATATGTGAACCGTGGCTTTAAATATAAGAGTAAGCCCAAAAAAGAGGGTAAGCTTGTGAGGAAAAGCAAAGAAATTCTAGGTAAACAGACTGACACATGGAAAAATGCAGATAAGAGAGCTAAAGAAATTCAACAAACTTGAACACTATATGACTGACCTGAGGTTTGGGGAGAACAGTAGGCCACTGAGAGGAGAATTCTGGGGGGCTTTCTAATGAGAATTATTCTGGCTACAACATGGAAATACCCTTAATTTGAAGTTGTAGTCAAATTCTATGACCTTTGATTGAAAGAGAATAAATGAATAATAGATTTGAAACAGTATGGTTATCCTTATGTCTTTTACTAGCCACTTAAGAGGGCTCATCCCATGTTGCTTATGGAGCTAAGTGAATTATTTTACAATAAATTATTACGTGTATTTGCAATAGTGTCATTATATCACCTTCAACTTAGCTCTTGCTAATGCATCATTGATTTTAAAAACCAAGTTTATTAAAACGAATATGCATCTCTCTTTCTCTATTTTAGAAATGAAAACATGAGACCATTTCTGATTTGGTTACATTTAAATAATCCCACTGTTTTCTTTGAGTTTTGGCTAAATCAAATATTGCTTCTAATGTATTTGAATAGATAATTTATAAATGTTTAAAAGAAAATTGAATACACATCACAGTTAAAGAAGTATTTTCTCTTGCCTGTGAAACAATTATGGACAACAAAATTTGTGAAAAGGGGCTCAGGAAAATTTTAGAAAAATATGCACTTCTTATAGCCTCACATATTAAGATAGTGCATTCAAAGTTTTAAGAAGATTGTCTGATTGTCCAGGAATGTGTTTAATATTTTAAAGCATATTTTCAGTAATTCCCAAAGTTATTTGTTCATGGAACTCTTTTTCAATGTAACAGTGAATTTCCATGTAACTCTTTCTCCAGGAACAAAATATGACTTCACTTGAGAACCTCACTAGTTATTAAGAGCAAAAACTCAGGAGCCAGAATGCCTGAGTTTGAATTTCACCTCTTTTAGGATGTTGTGTAAACTTAGCGTATTATTTAGCTTCCCTGTGCCTCAGTTTCCTCATTCTCATAACTATGAGCATTAAATAAGTTAGCATGTATAAAACCTTAAAACAGTGCCTAGCAAAAAGAAAACACAATAAATGTCAGATTTTATTACTAACAATTTGCAGAATGGTAGTTGTGGGAAAAAAAACATCAAATTCAGTAAAAATCAAATATTAATTGAATTAAGGAAACATACCTCAATAAAGGTTTATTTTATTTTTTCCATCCCATCTCATAGTCTAGTTATGTTTATAAAGATATTAAGACTATTTTATAATATGATAGCATATAGCAATAACCCCTAGATTTTATTGGGAATATTACATAAAATTTGGCTTTATCTTCTGATGAGAAAATACTAAAAGAGCATGCTGAAAATTACGTGCTTCAAAATGATATTTTGGAGAAGTTAATGTATCCCCTGTATATGATTAATTTCTAACACAGTTGTGAAATCTGATTATGTTAATGTATAAAACTTTACAATCATATTTTGGCTTCAAATTGCCCTTTTCCAAAATACAAATTATTGAGTGGCTTTTCATCTTTAAAAATTGGCTGATACAGTTTTAACTGGCATTAAAGGGCAAGAAAGCTACTTTCTTGATTAGTTTTGCTATGGTGACAATGTAGTAAAATGAGATTTTCCCATGTGACAAATAGTGGGCATTTGAGAACAGTATTCTGTTACTTTCAACTATAGCACAGCTAATTGTCTTGGGCAGACAGCCAGACCCATGGCCCAGATCTTGACAGTATGCCTCTCAACTTAAATGGAAACGTATCTTAAGCACATTAATGCGAGCATGTTTGTGTATATGTGTGCATTTAATTTGGTAAAAAAAAATAGAGTAGCATTATGTTTGTTTTTCTTCCTTAGGTGTGCATCTGCAATTTGTAAATTTTTCTACAGAAACCATACATGATTATTTGGAAGTAAGAAGTGGATCTGCAGAGACCAGTACTGTTATTGGCCGACTTAGTGGTCCTCAAATATCATCTTCCCTATTTAGCACGACCCATGAAACCAGCTTGTACTTTCACAGTGACTATTCACAAAACAAACAAGGGTTCCACATTGTATACCAAGGTGAGAGGAATAATAAAAATATGAAAGCTTTTTAGCCTCCAAACAGCTATTAACGATCTAACTCTAACCATTTTCTATATTGTGTTTTAGAAAAAAAAGGAACCTAAATCAAAGAAAGCTTCAGTTAGGAAGAGTTTTAAATAATGCTATTTTCAGTCAACTATATAGGGGGAAATGATGTCTTTCTGAGGCCTTACAAATTCTAACCATGAAAAAAGGATTGAATTAATTTTAATACACAATCAAATTAAGCAAGTCAAGGCAAGGCAGTCAAGCAAGGCATGGTGGATAGGAAGATTTATCTCTGCTTTTATAACAGAATGAGTATATTGAAAAGATATTTTGTGGTACTCATCTACTATATGTAAAGTTATTTTCTTTTACTTTATAATGAAAGAATAATATAACCTTCCTTGATACCATTCTATTGCTATGAGAATATAAAATAAATAATTTGGCAATCATATTAGGCCTATTTCTAGTATAAAACTGCTGCATGACCTTGAGCATGATTTTCATCCTTTTGAAATATACAGCTGCGAGACCTAGGCTTAAATGCTGATTCTCTATGTTCAGTCTTAAGTGGCCTAGGGCACAAGTCCATTTCTTCATTTTCATCATGGTGTTAGTAATAGTACCTCTCAGAGAACTTGTTTTGAACTTTATATGATAAAATGAATGTAAAATATTTATTCATGATATATATCATTAGTAAATATTTAGTGCAGTTTAGCTATTTTTACTATACTATTTCAGATCTTAAAAGTCTAGGGCTTCCCTGGTGGCGCAGTGGTTGAGAGTCCGCCTGCCGATGCAGTAAACACGGGTTCGTGCCCCGGTCCAGGAAGGTCCCACATGCCGCGGAGCGGCTGGGCCCGTGAGCCATGGCGGCTGAGGCTGCACATCAGGAGGCTGTGCTCCACAATGGGAGAGGCCACAACAGTGAGAGGCCCGCATACCGCAAAAAAAAAAAAAAAAAAAAGTCTAAGATTTTACAAACAATGCAGTTCCACTGACTGTAATATTTAATCAAAATTAACTTAAACTTTGATTAGGTATCTGCCCTAATTATAATGAGTATGTGATATTTTTGTTGTTTTTTAAATTTTAAATTAAAATTATTTTATCATAATTAAATTATAATAATTATAATAATATTATTATATAATTAAATTATATATATAAATACATTAAATTATTTTTTATTGAGGTATAGTTGATTTACGAGCATGTGATACTTTTGGATGTGAGTTCCACCAGAGCAGTCATCTTTGTGTTGTTCATTGATGTATCTCAAGTGCCTAGAAGAGTAAGAGCACAATAAATATTTGCTGAATAAAAGTATATACACAAAAGGAAATTTAACAGTAGTTAAAATAGACATTGTAACATCCAACTATATGGGTCTAAAATGATTACAGTTTGTATTATGATTGCATACATAATTTAAGAGCACCATATCACACATCATCCTTTACATAAAATAGGAATCATTTTTGTAACCTCTTGGTACAAAATTAGCCGTGTTCCCAAGGAAACTAATTATTTCAAAAATAGTTGGGGAACTGACTGAGTTTCTGTTTTGATGCTGGAGGACTCAGAGATATATATGTGGTCCTTCTCTAGCAAGTGCACAGGGGCTGATGAACCTGGCTTCATCTTCTTTTCTATGCCCTCAAATTCCCTCAACCTCTCAGGGCAATATTCTTATTTGAATGAAGTAAAACTAGAATTTGAACTTTATTAACTACATTTCTCAGGCAATGTGTCCTTGAAAAAAGATTCATTATTTCCATAATAAAATCCTAAAAGATATAGCATTTGTTACTGTTATTGATATAATACTGTATTAATATTATTGACATGTGCCACAATGTATTACAATGATCACTAGATATTATTTGTGAATTACACTGAATTTTATATTAGTTTTTTCACTAGTTCTTTATTCTATTTATTTTTTTAATAGATCTTTATTGGAGTATAATTGCTTCACAATACTATGTTAGTTTCTGTTGCACAACAAAGTGAATCAGCCATATGCATACACATGTCTTCATATCCCCTCCCTCTTGAGGTTCCCTCCCATCTTCCCTATCCCACCCCTCTAGGTCATCGCAAAGCACCGAGCTGATCTCCCTGTGCTATGCTGCTGCTTCCCACCAGCCAACTATTTTACATTTGGTAGTGTATATATGTGGATGCTACTCTCACTTTGCCCCAGCTTCCCCCTCCCACCCCATGTCCTCAAGTCCATTCTCTATGTCTACCTCTTTATTCCTGCCCTGCAACTAGGTTCATCAGTACCATTCTTTTTTTTCAGATTCCATATATATGCGTTAGCATACAGTATTTGTTTTTCTCTTTCTGACTTACTTCACTCTGTATGACAGTCTTTAGATCCATCCACCTCACTACAAATAGCTCAATTTCATTCCTTTTTATGGCTGAGTAATATTACATTGTATATATGTACCACATGTTCTTTATCCATTCATCTGTCGATGGACACTTAGGTTGGTTCCATGTCCTGGCTATTGTAAATAGTACTGCAATGAACATTGTGGTATATGTCTCTTTTTGAATTATGGTTTTCTCAGGGTGTATTATATGCCCAGTAGTGGGATTGCTGGGTCATATGGTAGTTCTAATTTTAGTTTTTTTTTAAGGAACCTCTATACTGTTTTCCATGGTGGTTGTATCAATTTACATTCCCACCAACAGTGCAGGAGGGTTCCCTTTTCTCCACACCCTTTCCAGCATTTATTGTTTCTAGATTTTTTGATAATGGCCATTCTGACTGGCCATCCTTCAAAAAGGAAAAACTTTCTTGTTACCTTTTACAGCCTATCAGTTGCAAAGCTGTCCTGATCCACGCCCATTTCGAAATGGTTTTGTAATCGGCAATGATTTTACTGTGGGGCAAACCATTTCATTTGAATGTTTCCCTGGTTACACGTTGATTGGAAATTCAGCTCTCACTTGCCTTCATGGAGTGAGTCGCAATTGGAATCATCCACTTCCAAGGTGTGAAGGTATGCTTCTAGATTGAAGCTGTGTTTTAAGTGATATCATCTATGTTTAATAATTCTTGTTTTGGTACTCTTTTCTTGTTTGTTTTCCTCTTCAAATAGCATGCTAAATATACAGTTTTTCTTTTAGTTGTAGAATTACAGTTAGTACCCAGATCAAAGCCCTAAGTCTCCATAATGAATAACTGGTTTTGTCATAACTGGCAGGAGACCTAACCTTCTTCACTGGATGCGAAAGTAAAGTTTGTTAACACTTTAGAGCTTCTTCTGTGTCTGTGTGAGTGCATCTGTGTTTGTTTAGTAATCATTCATATATAAACCAGTAACCCAGATACTACTTCTGAATTTGGGCTCATTTCTTCTAAAGAAAAAAAAAAAGAACCTTTTAAATAAAAATGGCTTGAACCTCTATATAAGGCCTTATATTTATACATGATATAAGACAAAAGTTGAACAGTGTATATATGGATAAAGTATTTGAAAGAAGAGAAAACAATGCAACTTACTAATCTAGTGATAGTGAATAGCTATGTAGCATACCTCATGCTGAAAAATAAATAAAGGCTCACTGTTTGATTCATGGTTTCCAGCTTCATTTTACATACCTTAACTGTGGTAAAAACATAACACAGATGTCTTTTATGCTGTTTAAGAGGTATGAAATGTTTACCTTTTTCTTTATAATCAGTTTATTGTGATTCTACTTAAATATTTTGTTTTGTGTTTTTTTCTGTAGCTCTTTGTGGAGGGAATATAACTGCAATGAATGGCACCATTTACTCTCCTGGATATCCTGATGAATACCCAAACTTTCAAGACTGTTTTTGGCTTGTAAAAGTACCCCCTGGGAACGGAATCTACATCAATTTTACTGTTCTTCAAACAGAACCAATCTATGATTTCATTACTGTATGGTAAGCCAAGACCATTGTTATTGATGATTCAACTGTATGTAACAGTGAAACAAGGAAGGAATGAAAATATATCACAGTCCACTGTACAAATTGCCATCTGATGTTTGAATTGGTGTGAGTAACTGAGGGTGACAGTGTGTGTTTTGCAGAATGAGACAAACAAGAGAAATAGATTTTAGCTTATTTGCCCATGAAGTAGCTAAACACATAGAACAAAAACTTATGGGTGAAAAAATGATTTAAATTTGTTATCAAAATAATGTGCAAAACCTGAGAATTAAATCAGAGTAAGTTTAAGGTAAGAAAGTTCTCTATATACAGAACGAGTGAAATTTAAAAACCTGCATTCCAATAAGTTGCTTAATATAACTACTGAATTTCTGTCATAATAATTAATCATAAAATATTATATTTATATTATTATTATCCTGTTAATTAAAGCCTCTCTATTTAAGCTAAAAATAGCTGAATTAATTATTGACAGTTGGTTAATTGAACTACCATGTGACTTCTAAAATTCATTCTAAATTTAACAGTCTATGATTCTCAAGATTATTTTGAAGAAAATAAAAGGAAGGCAAACCTCAAGTATTTGGGAAGATCTGGGTTGTGGTCAGGAAACCAAAGACAATTTAATTGATTACAGCTAATATGGGTACATTTCTTTTGGGTAAAAATGTGATCTTTTTAAATACTTTATCACCTAAATAAACATATACCAATATGATTTGGCACTCGTTGATTATTTCATCCACTGAATCTTTATCATCTCATACGTAATACTTTCATTAAACTTTGTGTGAAACTTTCCAAAAAAATCAATCTCACTCTCCCTTTCTCCCCTCCCTACTCTATGTCTCTCCTATAGGGATGGACCAGACCAAAACTCACCTCAGATTGGGCAATTCAGTGGAAATACTGCTTTGGAATCAGTCTATAGCACTTCAAATCAGATTCTAATCAAATTCCACAGTGATTTCACAACAAGTGGCTTTTTTGTGCTCAGTTATCACGGTTGGTATCATCTAGGCATTTCTATTTCGTGTGACACTGTTTGAAATTGCCCTTGAAAAATTGAGTGTAATATATATATTCAACCAGTGATTGAAAAGGTATTAAAATTTGACACTTTTTTTATCATTTCAAATACATTTACTTGCAAAGAACAGCCTCTTCTAAGCATTTAGGGACAATAAAATGTGAACAAATGGAGACAGGAAATAAATCAGTCAGTAGGAAATAAATCAGTCAGTAATTACCCCAGTAGAAAATAATCATTTTTGCATGGAAACGCATAAAAGAGAACCAGCTGTTCATATTTTATTGCATGTAGTTTTGAAACATCAATAGATTTTTTTTCAGTACAAAATGTTTAATCTATTTAACCTGCTGTGAGTCTTTCTAAAATTAGCATCCAATAACTTTATGCTTTGGATCACATTACTCATTCATTTATACTCTGTTTCACAACTGTATCTATTCTAGAATCCTACAGTTATAAGTGACTATTTCAGATCATTAAGTTCATAGCTTTTACTCCCATGAAATAATTTATGAAGAGTTTCAATTTCAATTCTTTGTATATAATTATTCTGGGTTCTCTCTTCATAACATTAACTTTTTGAAAGAACATTCAGATGGTTTCAGAGCATTTTTTAAAATTTCCTGTTATGTTAAATTGTATTTCATTATAAATAAGAAAATGTTTATTTCTAGTGATTATATCCTTTCATCTGCTATGACCGTAGTTTCATAAGCACATTCTGTTTCATATGACTTTGTCAGACCAATTCCATGAGCATCACAGGATCAATAAGCTACTAAATTAAATTTGCAAAACTTATATTAAAATTTCCAGGGTGAACGTGTACCTTGTCCATTACATTAACATACAATTTAATGTTTTCTTCTTTTTTAAACACAAAGTAAGAAAATCTTTGATACTCAAAGCTTATATTACATGAAACATATGCTAAGTCAAATATGGTTATACACAAAGACACTTAAAGCACATTGGGTCTAGAAATACTCAGAGAACAGACCAGAAAATATTTGATTTGCTTAATCTCAGCACTTATCAATCAGTAGATGATGCCCAATTTGTGCTTCCGTAGTGGCCAGAGCTGCATGTATACTCTGGCACAGCCAATTAGAAAGCAGGGAGTTCAGTTAGATAACTTTGATTCACGATGTTTATTTTTTTTAATAACTGATTTGCCTTTTTTAATGAATTGGTCATTGGTACTGGCGGTATGTATATACAGTCTAAAGCTGCAACAATAGCTTTATTACTTTGAAAGGTAATCATAGCTCAAGAACTACTAAACTAAATGATTTTAAGTTCAAAAGATGAATTCGTTGCTGAACTGTATTTTGTACATTTTCTCTCTTCACAGATTCCCGCATAAATTTTTATTATTTTGTATCTTGCCTGAACAAGTGATAAAGAAGGGACTGTTCATTGATGGACTGTAAATATCCATAAAATAATCTTATAGGGAGTGGAAAATTCTTATAAAACTTAGGAAACATTTCAAAGGGGAAATATTGTCAGAGAAAAGGATGTCAGTATCTGTATGTGTGTGTTTGTGTGTGTGTGTGAAAATGTGAAAATCCTTACATAGAAAATACAAGGAAGACAGAATGTAGGTAAACACATACAAAATATGAACGTAGATTTACATAGACACTTATGTGAATGTATATACATATATTCTCATTCCAAATTATGTTTCACCTGATTTTTGTAACTAGGTTCTGAATCATGTATATTAAAAATAGAATTATTTTAGGAATTAGGAAGATCAAATATTTGTTTAGGGCTTTGTTGTTCAGCTGACTTTGGACAAGTTATTCTTTGGTTTCCACTTTCTTCAGCTATAACACAACATGGTATAATTGCTGAGAAGATTAATGAGATACTATATAGAGAGAAATTACTCCAATTACTGGGATGTATTAGGTTGAACCATATGAAATTATTGGCAGAAATGCTGAATATTGACAATTTTGTATAGCTCAACCCATGTAAGTGCTGTCATTATCACTATCATCAACATTGCGTTGCAGAGATGAAATGATTGGAGGCAATGAGTAATATACAGTTAGCATAGTTCCTAGGACACTGTATGTTCAGTAAATATTCCTTTCCTTACAATATCTTACCTCACATATTAGTTTTTCTAATAGAGTATTTATATTTATTTTTACTTATATTTTAAATTTTATAATAAGGCACAATTGCCAGAGCTTAGAGAAGCCTAACATTTGAATCAACATCTCTGGCAATTTTACCCAAACCTTAAAATAACCTTGAAATTTGGAGAGGTAGCCAGGGGTCATGTTAAAAATTGACAGACACCTTATATTCTACTAGCTCTAGTAGGATAATTTTCCTAAGCATGTTTTCATCCTGACTCACCTTTTCAAGAATACATGATGCCTTCATTAAATCAAATTTAAAGCTACCCTATCATCTGGTTCATTGATTCTTATTCCCCAGTGCCTACTCTGACTCCCATTAGATTCTTACTCTCACTGCCCGCTGAACTTCCATTCTTAAATGGTTTCTTACTCATCTTCAGTTCTTAAACTCTACCTATCTTAAGTCCCGTTTCTCCTTTTCTTGATAATTCAAACTCATAGGAATCACTACCATCTTTTCTATGATTGTACTTACTCTTTTTACCAAACTTTTCAGAACTTAACAGTATGATGTATTGTTTTATATGCCTTGTGAGTTTGATAATAGTGAGTGCTTTTGTGAGGACACAGATCACACTTATGCTTCTTAATCCTTTCATAGTTTTATTATTGACTAAGTAATTATATTTTAGCCTTATGGTCATGTGTGTTCGATTCTTTTTAAAATGTTATCTAATTGAGTTTATTTGAACTGTCTTAGTGACGCCTTTTAAAAAGATTATTTTACAATTATGTACATGTGTACTTATCCCTCCTCACAAAAACAAAAAAGATGCCTGTTTTCAAATTGGTATTAATATAATTAGTACAATTTAATATAACCGAAAATATAATATTCATATCCATGGCTCGTATTCAGTAGCTATAGCTTAGTGCCAAAATGAGCTCTCATAATGGTAAACAAACAAACAAACAAACAAAAAACTGGTCAGGTCATTTGGTACTTTTTCATAAGTTAACCAGGGATATAATTCACTATTTAACACTTAGTTTAAGCCGATTTAATATACCTAAGCTTAGAATGGCTTACTCCCCCACTCAGTATTCTTTATATTCTCTTAGTGATTTAATAGCTCCTTCTGTTATGCCCAAACCTATAAGTCAGAAGTGGTTTTCTTAGGACTTGTGTACTTATTTTATAAATTTAACAGATCAGTATTTTTATATGTTTTCTTAAGGTCACATTGATTATTTAGGTTTTATTTATTAATATATTTCTAATATGTCTGAAAGGAGAAAAAATGTGTTTTTATGAGATCTAGTCAGATATCTGTCTTTTATAAAACATCACCTTCATAAAGCGTTTCATGATCAAAAATAACATTCTTAAAAATCTTTGGAAAATGAAAGTTCTATGCAATGAAGAAATAGGGCAGGCATAAATGTTGAGGCACTTTATCTCAGATACCGTACTTCTTCTTCATTTGAGGAAATCTGCTAGTCTCTCGCTGTATTACTATAACCGTAATTCCCTAAAGAAAGAGCTGAATTTTCTTGATATCTGCCATAGAGTCAAGATGGGTTTGTCTTATAATAAATAATAACAGTATTCAGTCCTACTCAATGACTTCCTTAAAGTAAATTACACAAAACCTGTTTCAACTGCACGTTTTTGCAGACACTAACTTTTTATAGTCACTCAAATAGCGATAGTTACTTACCATTTACTGAATACTTAATATGCCAGGCACTATGCTAGATGCTTTCCATGCTAATTTTTGTAATAACTCTGCAATATAAGTATTATTATCCCTATTTTAATAATTAAAGAACCAAAAGACAGAAATTTGTAATGTATATAAAGCCAGAGAACAGGGCTTCCCTGGTGGCGCAGTGGTTGAGAGTCCGCCTGCCGATGCAGGGGACACGGGTTCGTGCCCCGGTCCGGGAAGGTCCCACATGCCACGGAGCGGCTGGGCCCATGAGCCATGGCTGCTGGGCCTGCGCATCTGGAGCCTGTGCTCCGCAACGGGAGAGGCCACAGCAGTGAGAGGCCCGTGTACCACAAAAAAAAAAAAAAAAAAGAAGCCAGAGAACTAATAAATAGAAGGGCTGCCGGGAATTCAAAATAAGTCTGTCTGACTTAAGGACTGACCTTTTTAAAAATAATGACAACAATAACAGCAATCATAATAATAGCTAAACTATACTGAGTTCTTACTAAGTGCCAGGTAGTGTCCTAAGCTGGTATTATCTCATGCATAGATTATATTTAATGGTATGTAAACATAAGTTTTCTTTAAAAATTAGCAATGATTTTCATTTTTATCAAGATAAGTCATCTCACTTTCTAGAAAATACCTCTCCTAATTACAACTTGGAACTTTGAACTTTTTAGTGCTTCTCTTCCCCAGAACCTACAGGCTAACAACAATATGTTGGTAGGTTTATCACAATTTAGTGTGTCCCTCTTTGTAGTTTCCAAAATGTACTATGGTCCCTGTGTGACGAGAAAATAAGATAAGTTTATTGGGAATCTGACTTATGCCAACCACTGTAGTATAGCCAGAATACATATTTATTAATTTAAAACAAAAAGGTATCATTTTAATGCTTAAATCTATTATCCACGGTACCTCTTTTTCTAATATCAGATATTAGGGAACCTCAATTATTACAGAAGATTTTCTTAGGATAATACAATTTAATAATATATATTATCCATTGTTTTCTATTATTGGCACAGCTTTTGTGAATCAATGGGTTGATTATATATTGAATTTCAGATTATTTTTAAGAAATGTATTTTAAAAGCCTCTAATACCTTTTAGGTCATCTTTTAAGGTTATATTGCCTTTACAATGAATGCTGTATTTGGGGACAAGTATATTTAACTCCACAAAGTCTCATCCTAAAAGAGACTACTGTAGATATAAGGACACATTTTATATAAAACATAAATCACCATTGCTTTGAACTGTGTGACCCCATTGCCTCCCACAACGTAAAGATCTGACCTCCTTTCATATTTCAGTAGATAGAGCATTGAGCTCATGAAATGTTTCATTGTTTGCTTTCCAGAGAGCATAGGGGGTATGAACATCATACAATTGTATATATATATATATATATATATATATATATATATATATATATATATATACACACACACACACAGCTAAAAAACCAAACTGGTGAAACTATAATGATGAAAAGATATTGCCATTTACTATTATTTAAATGACTACTTAGTGATTACTTAAATGACAACGAGTCATGTCAAAATTGCTTACCATATTTTGGTATTTTGCTGTGTGTGATAAGATTGCATTTATATTCTACAGTATCTCAGTCCCCTCCAGCCAAAGTCCATCAGGAACATCTCTGTAGTTAAACAAAGTTGAGTTTATAGGCTCACTGTGTGGGACAACATACCATGAGAAACCCCGTGGAGTCTCAGTGAGAGGGTGTTAGGAGGGGCTTGTTATGGGATTTGGGCTGTGTAAGATGGTTCTGGAAGGTTCAAGGAAGCATGTTTTTCCTCTGGGTTGGGTGCTTTTCGAAAATTAGAGCAGTTCTATAATTGGGTATATTAATTTTTTTCCTTGAAGGTGGAAGGTATGGAACACACCTAAAACTATGATTGGCGTGGGGTAGCAGCATTCTCTCGTACTGGCTGAGATGAAGGAATCTTGGTCATATTGGTGGTTTGGATAGCGTTTTCATTTTGTTTTATGGTTTTTGTTTTGTCTTTTCTGTGCTCAGACATGATTAAGGAAAGGTCTTGTTTTTGTCTTGTTCCAACAAGGTCAAAGAGCTATCGTGTCTGATATTAGTTGTTAGTTAAATTGATTACAGTCAGCAGTAGAAAATCATGGCCTATCAGTTAGAGCCAGGCCGGCTACAAGCCAACAGCATACAGGGGCTGTGCTTTGTTTTGTTTTGTTTTCTTTTGCTTTTTTTTCTTTAGTCTTTTCTTTTCAATATGCAGAATAAATTGATGGTTAAAGAGCTAAAACGTGTTCCTTCATAGCCAAAACAAACCAAACTATGGTAGTAAACAGAGAAAGGAAAACAGAGACTGACAAAGAAAAAATTGTCACCTCTGATGTGCTCTGTTATCTACTAATGTGCCAGGCAACTCAACCATGTAGAGAAGAGACCTTTAGCACATTACCTTTCAGACTCTAATGGTCTCAGTACTAAGGTAGGATACTTTCCATTAGCTATTGGAATATGGGGAAGTCACTTCATGCAAAAGATATTGGAATATTCTTATGTATAATTCAGGATATTTCCCAAAAGGTTGTTTACTATACTTCTGTTTTTCCATCTCTAGGAAATTACCTAGTAACTTCTTGTTGATCCATTTCTAATGATCCATTCCAGATCTCTGGCTCATCTCCAAATCTAGGGCTGAACATTTTCTCTTGATTTCAAAAATTCTCCCTTATATAGGCAGAGAAACAAATTGATTATAAAATATTAACAGATAAAAAGTGATATTTCTAAGTAATTTAAGCACCACTGAAACTTACCTGTATGGTTCATATCAATTCACTAGCAGACTTTCTTCAAAATGGAAAAAAAATTACTAATTATTTTTTCTTCTTAGTTAGAACTCAGATAGCATTTATTTAAATACTGCTAACTCTGCTTTCAAGTGGAGCTGCTTAAAGTTATTTTACATAACTTTTGAAATAACATTACCAAAATTACATAACTGAGTATGTAATTATCAGTGCTTTTCCTCCTCCAAATCTTCCCCAAATCATGAAGTTATCATACTTGACCTAATCTGGGTCACCACTGAAGTGCAACAGTGGTTATAGAGAACTTAGAATTTATAAGAGCACATAGAACATTATCTTTTCCTCTGTAAGAAATACTGCATCCATATTTGGCAGAAAGGTTGTGCACTTGTGCTTTTGTGGTTTAGAGAAGGAATGGCAATTTGCCAGTGTCCTGTTTTGTCCTTTTTTGAAGAAGCCTTTAATAGCTCAGTTGAACTGAAGTAGATATATACAGCATTCTTTTCTGGAATTGGGTTGGTTATTTCATTATAAAGAAAATAGGAAATGAAAAATAACCAAATATATTGCCAGAATTAAACTCTAAAGTGATATTAAGAAGCAAATTTGTTGGACCAGGAACCAGACATCTGTACACATTTGAATGAAAACAGAGCACTGTTCAAACAATGGTCATCCTCAAAAGATACTGACATGCACTCTAATCCACAATTGCCTCTGTTTCATCCCCATTTGCAATTTTAGAGTTAGAGTCTTCTTAGGGAAGACTATTTGTTTAGAGACTCTTTTCTTCCTGAAAAAAAACTATATTTTGTGTATTACTTAACAAATATTTGTTGGATTATAAGTAAAGTGAAAGGAGCTTATTACTCAATTGTGAAAAAGACACATGAAGCGTCTCCTCCCTTATGTTACTTAAAGCCTAGATGGTGTCACAAATAGTGAAAAAGTAAACTAATAAATGGAAAATAATAAATGTTGAAACAAGTCATGATATCCAGTTACGGGCAGAACTGAAACTTTTAAATTGTATCATCAAAAATTTAAATAGCATGAGCATGTGTTTTAGTCCATGTTTTCAATGGATTGTTCTATTTAGAAACAGCTTCAAAGTGATGACCATTAATGAAAAAACTTCATAACATAGATATTTACACATTTAAAATACACATTTGAGCTAAATCTGTGTTCTCTTTTAGATGAATCATTTTATTTGACATACCATTCACCTTTAAGACACCATTGACTTATTTAATAACTACGCAAGGGCATCGTATCCTACCTATCATGATTGTATGTGCTACAAAACAGAGTTCTGTGATTAGAAAATAAGAGCAAAGGGTAGGGGGAGGAAGGCAGCAAAGAGCTCAGAAGATATGTTTATCCTGGTGACGTAAAATTGGGAATTGAGACACAAAGTCAGATTTGAAGTCGAAAGGATCAGTGAAATCATTTAGGTAGAGATTGTAGAAAATTTGTTCGAAGGAAAGTATATTCAGAATTCAAATCTATAAAATTGATGAAAATAGAGTTGCTCTTATTGAGGTAGAGGAAGGAGGACATTACACCTCCTCACACCCTCCATGACCCCAAGGTGATCCCTTGTCTCTAGGAACAGTTTATAAAATGCTGATGGTACCAAAGCATGGAGAATAAGAGAATTTATCTCACATCACCCACGTGGTCTTGGGAAAATAACACAGTATCTCTGAGCCTCATCTTCCTCATAATAATAATTTCCAACCTCTAGTCTTTTAAACTCTCCAGCTGAGTTATCTAAGTCATTCTAAGCAGGTTCTACAGATGACAGGAGTCATGGATTCTTCATTGATAAAAATGTGTTTCTCCTTTAAAATAAAATAATTTTTGATTAGCATGAAGATTAAAAACAAGTTTACAGGCAAACAAAGATCAGATAAAATGCTCTCCTCTAAAGCAATTATACTCCAATAAAAAAATAAATAAATAAAGCATAATCTCATCAGGATTTCTCCCTGTAGGGCTCTCTGTATCTTCCTCTCCCCCTTCCCTTACTTCTCTGGCATTTCTCACAACTACCTTTTACCTTGATAATTGTAATTTTTGCTCATGTTTCCTCCTCTATCTGAATACTCTTCTGCCCATGATTACCCTTCAGCACTGGAAAAAATCTTACTCATCCTTTAAAATTTATCTCATTCATTTCTTTTTATCGGAATTTTCCTTAACTAGTCTAGTTGATATTCCTCAGTACTCTCATAATACTCTCACAATAGGGCCAATACTGAAGATATGGGCTTTGAAGTTAAAGGACATAGGCTGGACTTCTGGATAAACCCTGTACTAGTTGTGTGATCTCGGGCAAGTTACTAGGCCTTTAAACCTCCTTCTTTTTATCTCCGAATTGAGGTACATAAAGAAATTAACTCCTAAGTTTAAGTAATAAAATTATGCATATAAAACACATTTTTCTTCAAATGTTATAACAGCATAAAATGTGTTTCTTAAATTAATAATAGTATATTACATCTTTGAAGACAACTAGTGAAAACAAGGCTTTAATCAAGCAAACAATTGTGATACAGATATCATATAGGGCCAGTAGTCATGATACTTAGATTCATAGAGACCTTTTTTCAGTGGCCTTTACCTTATGCCAAATAAGAATCTACCTAATCTAATGGGATGACCAGTTTAGAAACATAAAATTTAACAAATGGATACTTTGTAAACATACTAATCTAGCATGGTGAAAGAAGGCTCTGGAGCCAGACTGTCTGTGTTCAAATCCCAGCTCTGCCATATTATAGCTGTATGAGTTGGACAAATTCTTTAATTCTTTTAACAGTTTTTCTTTTATATTATGGGAATAATTATAGAACTCATTACATAAATTAAGTAATAAATAAAATTTTTGTGAGGACTAATAGAGTTAATATAAGTAAAATGTTCATAATATTCCTTGGAATAGAGTAAGCCTTGAGTATTGTTCGCAATTATGACTGAATGCTAGGCACTTTGCTAGATGCAGGGGATTCTGCGATGAGCCTTGGGGAGCTAGGCATTGAGCACATAAACAAACATGAGTGTATAATTCCAAATTGTGATTATGCCAAGAAAGAAGCACATAATCAGAAGGACTAGAATGAGGGTGAGAAATAAGGAGTTAAAAGGTAAACATTCTTACCATGGGAAAATATTTAAGGAATGAGTAATTTTCCCTCAATGTTGTAGCATTTTTTTAAATAAAGAAATAGTTGAAACTTGATAAATTCTACCATATATTTTTATTCTTATAAATAAACCTTACATAATTTTCTTTTTTCACATATGTGAATATGTATAGCTGCTCAGAGAAGGAATAAACATTGTCTATTTTTATAGCCTATCAACTAAGAGTGTGTCAACCTCCACCACCCGTACCCAATGCTGAAATTTTGACAGAAGATGATGAATTTGAAATAGGTAAAGTCTGCTAAATTACTTTCAAAGAAAACGTGCTGTTAGCAGAGGTATTTACTTTAAAAGAAATAAGAATAAAGAATAGTAGCAGCCTGTCTTAGACCTTCTTTCCCTGGATCGATAGGGATTGTAAGAATGGATAACAATGAAAAAAGGAAAGGGAGTATTAGGCAAGAAGAAAGAATTCTGTATTTCCAGGATGTACAGTTAGAAAACAGTGCAGGAATTTGAACTGTATAACTATTCTGGTAGTTCCTTCCAAAGTAATATTTTGCTACCTTCCAACACTGTAGTCTTAACTACTCTTTGAATTCAGGCATAAAGCTGACATGTATAATGAAGGATATGTAGGGTGTATTAGAAGACATGTCTTATCTCCATGTCTTTGAAAACAATTGGTTGGTTATGCTCAATTTGATTGTAAATAAAGTCCTTTTAAAACTTGGTTGGAAATTTAACTGTAATAATATCTAATAGTTTGAAAAAATATGTAAGAAAAGAAGACATCCTAATGTTATCATAATAAATTTTTATCATTATTATCCTAGTAATATTAATATTGGTTGAGAAATGTAAGAAAACATCAGTGACCAATGTACATCTAATCTTAATAGCAATAACTAGGAATCTCCTTTTAACTGCTTGATATATTTTTAATGAATATCTTACCCATACCAACCGGATTATTTCCTTACTACTATTGTTTATGTCTAAACAGATTGCCCCAGTACAGTCTTACTGGTAATTTATTCTTAGCTTTAGTTCTGATTGGTCAGTGCTTATGACGTACTAGTAGTTCAATATTTTGAATGTCATCACTGCTTATAACTAATAGAATTTTTAAATTGATTGAAAATGACTGAAAGAAAAAGTATTCTAATTTTATATTGAAACATCTGTTTATTTTAACCATTACCTTGTTGCTTATCAGAAGCCCCTTCTGCATGTTTTTCTAAACAGGTGATATTATTAGGTATCAGTGTCTTCCAGGATTTACTTTGGTTGGTAATGCAATTCTGACATGCAGATTAGGAGAACGACTCCAGATGGATGGAGCGCCTCCAGTTTGTCAAGGTACCAATTCTTATGATTATTTATTTCTAAATATCTGTTTTATGTTTAATTCAGTACTAGCAAAATAGAGAAAAATCTATTTTATATAATTATTATATATTTAACTGACAATAATGTTAAATATTATACAACTCATAAGTGGTATATTTCATTCCATTATTTCTCAGATTTAAGTAAACATTTTTAATTCATCCAAGGCTTAATTTTTCTAGTTTATCCCAAACTCAATTCAGTCTATTTAAATTATTTTTGCTGTGAGGAGTGGAAATGGAGGTAGAAAGCAAGAAAAATCACTTTAAATAAAGGTTCCAATGTTGACTGCAAGTAGTTTCTATTCTGACCACTAGAATCATTAAACTTTTTAAAGTACCTGTTAAGAATGAGGATCTGAGGGAAAAAACAAACAAACAGAAAGTTGTAAATGGTCCCTGCTGTGAAAGCAACATGGTGTAAGGGATATGACAGCCATACAGCTTGTAGCAATACAGCACTAAGGAAACAGGCCAGGGGGCTATAGAGTCACATAATTTTAAACTGTTTATAGGACAGGGAAAGCTTGATGGCGGCATTGTTCCCTGAGTCATAGGTTCCAAATGAAAAGTGATACTTACTTTGGTAGGACTAAGATAGGGAAAGTGTGGTCCAAGTGACAGAGGTATATGCAAAGACACAGAAATGAAAGACAGTGAGGTACAGACTTCAAAGTATCCACTATGTTATAAGGGCAAGACCATGATGGATCTTGAATGATGTTGGGATTTTGACGTTCAGGAATCATGTATTATTAACTTGTATAGCTCCTAGGGCCTGTAACAGTGCCCAACACATAGTAACTAATTATAAATATTGGTTAATTTGAATAAAATTGAATTGAACTTGATTATACATCTCCAGATTTTCTTGGATTACTTCCTTCACTGGGGTTTATTCTTGAGAAACAGAAATCTGTTTTATGCAGTATCTTAACTGTTACAATGAACCTAAAACAAAAATTCTGTTTATTATTACAAGCATGCTGTAAGTAGGAATAAACGTTTGATTTTTCTACCTCACTGGAATCCTTACAAGAAGATAGAAGGATTTTCATAAGGGGCTTTTACAGTATCAAAAAGAAAGACATGTTTGGAGGTATAAGCAGCAACAATATAAGAATTTTCCTTGCTCTTAGTCAATGATTTTTATAGGCCATCTTAAAAGTTGTTTGTTTATTCTGAAGTCTACCACCTTTACTCCTGAATGAACAAGCAATTACATACCAGGATTTCTTCCTTGACCCAATGTATACACTTCACTGTGAGCTCTTGGAGAACAACACTTCCTTTTTATATATCTGGATCCCAATTCAATATTATATTTAATTAAAAATACAAAACAGTTTTGTTATTTGAGTCCCTCATCTCTCAGATTTTCAATATCATACTTCTAAAATCAGAATTTCCTATAGATTAGTAAATGTGTTTCTTCTTATTCTATCTGCTCTGGAGAATACAAAAAAGGATGATCAGTCTTTGTCTCATGATAACACTATGGGTACTAGCTAAAAGTTAATTATCCTTCAGAATGAGTTTATGCAGTGTTGCTATATTAATTAATTGACCAGGCACTTAAGCTAAAAAGCTGAGTTAAAATTTTGTTTGAGTTATTTCATAATCCCACTAAAAGATTGTCATTCATTTGGAATCTGTTGTAACTAATCTATACTGCTTTTAGTCTATTTTAAATTATTTGATTTTTTCACTTTTCCTAAAAGAGGCTATATCATTTTTGTTATTCCTCCCTGGATCCTCAAACATGGAAAGCAAGTCTAAATATGGTGCTCTTCAAAGGGTTTGATGTAAATGAAATATAATAGGTAACTACAGATAGTTACAAACATGGAGTCCATCTAGCTGAATGTGTGAGACTTTCTGTACTTTAAACTTCCTGGGCATTAGTTTCCTCGTATGCATAATGGGGATAAGAATTGTAGACATTTCTTAATGTTGCTGTGACAAGTAAGTGATATAATGAACAAAAGGTGCTTAACAGTATCTAATGTATACATATTTACTCTTGATGATTGTCTTACTCTTGACGTATGTTGGTTAGTGTGAAAATAGGTTACTTTGTGTATTTACAGTAAATTATATTGAATCATACCAGTTTTTCAAAAGTAATATGGAATATTTGTTCAATTGAAAACATTGGGAGCATTACGATACAGCATCTGCTTTTCAATAACAATAGCCTAAGAAGAAAGTCAAAAAAGCGATGAAATGATAGACATAAAATTGCTAACTGCAATAACAGAAGCATACATTACAGAGGTACCAAGAAGAAAATCAGCAGTTCTGCTTGGGTTGATGGAGGAGAGGTTCAGGAAGTGTTTGTTTCACAGAGGATGAGACTTGATCTGGGTTTTGAGATGCACTAACATTTCAAATGCATCAGACAAGAGTAAGACTTTGAAACAGAAGCACTGATGGATAGGCTGAGTTCAAAAAAATTATAGGTCATCCAGTATGTTTGGAGCATTCTGTTTCAGAGGAGGAGCCACAGAAAACAAAGCTGGAGAAGTAGGCAGGGACTGAAGTTGAAGGTCTTTGAAGGTGCTGAATGGTTTTTAGTAAGGGAGTAACATGTTCAGTAACCCAGTTAATCACTTAGTTAAATATTTCAGAAGTATGAAACAGCAGGGCACACACAACATAAACCCTTTCATAAAACTTACTTCAGTTTGTCATATGGTTATATATCTTTTATTTTAATATGCCATAGTTATATATTCACTAATGTTCTTCATCTTTGACCCAAGTTTTCCATTTCATTTCTAGCCTTCAAGTTTGTTTGTTTGTTTATTTATTTTACATATTTTTCATTTTGTGAAAAGCAAATATCAGGTTTCTCTTTTTAGACTGAGAAGGACTTAATACTATTTGCTGAATTATTATTTTTTTTAATCTTGAAATCACATCCAAGAAGCGAACATCTCAGGTTCAAATAAGAGAAATAGAAGTTAAAAAAAAAAAAAAAAAGAAAACAACTCTTAGATTAGCTATACTGTATTCTATAGTAAAAATGTAAATATCTGTATATGAAGTTATGGCAGTTATTTTCAAGTTATTTCAAGTTATTAACTTGATTAAAGAATAATCATATGTTGCCATAATTCACTATTTTTTTTTACTCTTTTCCATCCCTATACTACAGGAAGACTTTATAATTCAAAATATTTCATGTCCTCCCACCCTGGAAATGACAAATATATAAATCCTTCATCGATTCATCTGTATTTTAGCAACAGTATTTGACATTTTGAAGCCTAGTTTATTGGAACAAACACTGAGAAACAAAGATTCTATTTAAGATAGTGATCTAATTATTTTGAGATACAGCACTCTAAACCCAAGGTGGAAGTTGATGTATAGTGATTGGATTTGTAAATGGCATGAGATGTATTTCCAATTCACCAAATCCTCAAAAATTATCTAGTCAACACTTCACTCCAGTTGCTTGAATGTACGCAGTAATAACACTCAAAAATTGGTCCAAGCTATATTTAAAAACTATTTTTCAGTGATGTACATAGGATATTTTACTGTAGTGGCTACAATGGCTTCCAGGTAAAAAGTTCTATATCATATTGAACTAAATCCTGTTTGCTATATATTGGTTTACTTTTATACTGTGTGGGCTATATTGAGCAATTCCAATACTCTTCCCACGCCATAAAACTCAAAGTCTTAAGAAAAAAAAAAAAAGGGCTGAAATGGCATCATTTGAGTGATAAGGATTTGATCATCTTGGTCACATTCTCATTCCAAATGCAAATTTAAGTATATGTTTCTATTATTTGGTCCAATGCATAATGGTATTGAGGCCAACAATTAAAGTATAGTAGTTTACTATACCTTGGAGATACACACACACACGTGCACACACACGCACACATTCTCAGGATGTACAGCAGAGGTACTGTTATGAAATGAAGAGCTGTGCTTTGTCTTGCACTTATATGGAAATAGCAGGAAGAACTGAAAGGTAACTGGCGACCCAAAACTGTTTTAAATCCTCGTGGCTTAAGCATATTCATAAGATTAGAAGTGACTTTGCCTGGAGTGAATACTCTGAGATAGGGCAGTTTCCTGTCTGTCCTCACATACCTGAGTGAGTTAAAGTTTGAGGACAGAAGAAAAAGTAAGGAAGGAAAAGGACAGGGTAAAGACATAGGCAAGAGAGGCAGAGGGGAGAAGACGTAAGAAGATGAAGGAAAATAGGGAAATAATATAAAGAAATAGAAGGCAATAAATGCCTTATCTTTTTATTATCTACATATTTATTGTCCAGAAAAAAAAATGTATCTTCCATGTAATAATAAAAGGAAATTAATACCATAAAATTTTAGGTCATTCCTCCATATTTTGAACTGCAAGCTTATTATACAAGTTGTCTTTTTATACACATAGCTCAAGATATTATCTCCTTTATTGTTATTTAACATGAAAACATTTAAAACCTGGGTATTTAATGAAATTTTCACTTAAATACATTTCAATTAAAGTATTGAAATGCAACTTTAAAATGCAACTTTCACTTAGGTCTAAAACACTAGCATCATCTAATGGTATATAATTTTTGACAGTGATCTGTCCTGCCAATGAATTACGCCTGGATTCTACAGGAGTCATATTGAGCCCTGGATATCCTGACAGTTACCCAAATCTTCAGATGTGTGCCTGGAGCATTTCTGTGGAAAAAGGATATAATATTAGCATGTTTGTAGAATTCTTCCATACAGAAAAGGAATTTGATGTTCTTCAGGTGTATGATGGTAACCATGGGTTATATTTACTGGATATTCATAAATTCAATTCAACTGCTCTAGTTATACTTTCAGACCTTCAGTAGACACACTGTTTATATGATTTTATTTTATCTTATGGGTATTTTTAGAAGTATCAACATCAAACTTACCTATATACCATATGAAAATTGTAGTTAGCTTGATTATTATGTTATAAATTGTAGCTGCTTTAGCTATGGAATTAAAATGTTTAAACAAACATTTTATGTTATGTTTTAAGTTATTATTGATAAAGTAAATTGGTTCTGGATTAATTTCACCATATTTAATACTATTCTAAATATATAAAATACTAAAGATGAATTATTCAGTTACACCTAAATTGTATTATTTTCTTTCTGAAGGACCAAATATTCAAAGTCCAGTGCTTGTTTCACTCAGTGGGGATTATTCATCTGCTTTTAATATAACAAGCAATGGTCATGAAGTATTTCTTCAATGGTCAGCAGATCATGGCAATAACAAAAAAGGCTTCCGGATAAGATATATAGGTATGTGATATTTATAACTTCAGTACAGATCTCACCTGCATCCTCAGTATGGTTGTGATTAAAGAGCATAGACACATACACTATTTAATTAGGTATGAATTTAAATCATATTTCTTCCATTGATGTTTCTTCAACAATTTATGTAACATCTCTATGCCTCAGTTTCCTCATTGTAATGACAATAATGCTATGTATTTCATATAATTTTGAACTGATTAAAAGGACTTAAGGTATTTATGACTTATCTAAGTTAATTATAAATTAAACTCTGGGGCTTCCCTGGTGGTGTAATGGTTAAGAATCCACCTGCTAATGCAGGGGTCATGGGTTTCAGCCCTGGTCCGGGAAGATCCCACACGCCATGGAGCAAATAAGCCCATGCGCCACAACTACTGAGCCCACGTGCCACAATTACTGAAGCCCATGCAACTAGAGCCCGTGATCCGCAACAAGAGAAGCCACTGCAATGAGAAGCCCACACACAGCAACGAAGAGTAGCCCCAACACACTACAACTAGAGAAAGCCCACGTGCAGCAACGAAGACCCAGTGCAGCCAAAACTAACTAACTAAATTAATTAATTATAAAAAAAAATTCCAGCCAAAAAAAATTAAACTCTGATATTTTAAGTGCTTTATTTCCCAGAAGAAATTTCCCTTGAACTCTCACAATATGTTAATAGTGTTGCTCAGTTGTATCTGATCTACTTAATATATATAACTCCTTTAAATGAGGAGTTTAAACAAAAGGTAAACATACAGTAGAAAAAATCTTTGTCTTCACTATTGCCCACCTATTTATGATACTTGCTAAAGTATATTAAATATTAAAAGAGAAAATGATGAACACATCACTTAGAAACATTTAGTTTTAAAAAAATATTGTTTTGTCATCATTGCTTTCAATTGAGTAATATCTAGAAAGATGTAGGCTGAAAATCCTTCTTAATATCAAGATGAAATAGCTTTTCCTATATGCCTTCTTATTTATAAGGTCTACTGATACTGAGCCAATAATTTTCTTGTTAAGTGTACATAGTTTTCCATTATGCAAAGATTATATCCCTTCTCTTTATTGCCATCCTAAATCATGTCAGATGCCATAGGTATGTGCTCAATAACAGAATACTTCAGAGCCAATCAACCATCTCTATCTGTACAATGTTCAGACCATGTCTCCCCAAGCTATGGGTCATTGCTAATCAATTCTATTGAAAATTACTTTCTTAAATATTTTATAGATTATTCTGACACAACAATTGTAGACATGGACTTAGATAAAATTTTGAATTCCAGTTGTAAAGATAAACTCTTGAATTTTACTCATGTATATAACTTTGCATATATGTATATAATGTGCAAATACAATTTTTGTCTACTTTGATTTTAAAACTATAAGATGATAATTTGCCTTTATCAACAATTTGTCTTTTACATATTAGAAGTAACTTGTCACTGACATTATAACGTGTTTACAAGTTTTATCCTATAATAGATATCTATTAAATTTGAAAAATGTTATTAGGCATGCGAAGGAGAAATGTTTAAAAATTTAAACATACGCCCAAGTCATTCTTGAGATTTTTCATATTTAAATGTGAACTTTGTAAATGTCTTTTTATTAAAGTTGTGCCAGACTGTATTTAAAAAGTCAGAACGTTAAATTATTTTTTAATAACCATAATATAAAGGGAAATCATACAAATCCAATAGTTATAAGCATTAGATTCACTATATTAAAGACTAATCCTTATTTATGTTGATATTCATGACAAAGTTAGATATAAATATAATGAAAACATCATTTTTATCCCCAAGAACAGCTTGACATATTGAATATAAATTTTTCCTTTAGAAAATGACAGGTTATGACATATATATTCTAAGTACAATCTATTTCTTACTATTTACCCCTAAAGTCTCATTTTTTTCTCAGATGAATACATTGAAGTTTCAGAGGGTAAAAGGATCCTGCCAGGCTGAATAGTCTCAAAAGTACATATATATGAAAAAGCCATTTCACGTTATCTTTTGACATTCTAGACTTCAGGAGATGAAAGAAGTTTTATTTTATTGGCATTTTTTATCACCATATATAAGCACTCTTGGCAGCATGGAAACTCTTTAATAAACTGGAAGAGAGGATTATGGAATGTGGAGGGACTATTTTAGACATCCACCAAAATGAAATGCATGAACTAACATGACATAGGTGTCTGCAGGTAATTTCAAAGTGACATGTAAACAACATGCTCTAAAATATTGCTACTAAACTGTGGCATTTAGGCCCTTCAGATGACAGGAAATACCAGTTCCAAAATTCAGTAAACTATTTGTAGGGCTTTTGAACCTCCAGGGTATTAAGAAGGTATAATGTATTTCAATTAGGAGACACCTCCAGTGACAATAAGAATCAGAAGAAAGCCCAGAAATAGTTATGTCTCCTCAAAGTTATGTCACTAGATTGTCAAGTGGATGGAAAATAATATATGTCCATATGAAGTAAAACTCACATAGATGGCAATTGAATTGGCCAATTTTTATGAAGTAGTATTTACTTTTAGGTTTTTATAACTCTAGATTGTAAAGAGTTTCTGATTCATTAATTATATATAATTTTTATTTTTTTCTTTTAAAAAGCTTTCTACTGTAGTACACCAGAATCCCCACCTCATGGATACATTATCAGTCAGACAGGTGGACAGCTTAATAGTGTGGTCCGCTGGGCCTGTGATCGAGGATTCCGACTTGTTGGGAAAAGCAGTGCTGTGTGCAGAAAGTCTTCCTATGGGTATCATACATGGGATGCACCAGTCCCTGCTTGTCAAGGTGAAGTATATTAACCAGAAATGGCATATTAATAAAAGATTAACCCCATTTAACTTCTATTTGGATTTCTGAAACTTCCAAAATTATAAATATGTAGAAGCATATTATAGATACCTCTAAGGAAAATAAGGCTTAAAAACACAGACTGATAAATTTGAGGAGCATGAGACACGTTGTCTTATAATTCTTCATTCGTTGTTATGTGATTTATGCCTTTACTCTATCCACTTATATGCATACTTTACTCATACATCTACAATTCCCGTCACTTTGCTGTCAGAAAATGAATGACCCAGAGTTGGAGTGTGTGTTAGTGTGGAGTCTGCAGAGAGAAAAGAGAGGATAAGAGTAGGCAAGGTCACTGATGATGTTCACTCTCAAGTATGCAAAAACGTGCTCTCAGTGCAACAAATTTAAAAGAGGAAAATGTAGCCAATTACCACATTATTTTTTCTTCACTGTTTAGATAACTCAACAGAGATGTCTTTCATTTCCATTTTATTTTGTTAAAAAGCAAGGCACTCTGAGCATTGTATCCTGCTATAGCAAAAAAATGACAAATCAACAAATGGCACATTTTAGAGCTTTGGACTAGGCCTTGTTTTTAAAAAGTAGTTGAGTCTCTTAGCTAGGTATAGTAATAAAGACAAGTTCAATATCAAGAAAATGTAATGTTATTGGACTTTGAAAATTTTCAAACATCACATTATTTTGTAATACGAAATTTACATTTATATTTGATTTATTTTACCCAGCATGTGGAGACATGTATAACAACTATGAACCCTCACATTAAAAATGAGGGACGCTTTCAGTTAATAAATAATGGATGTTACCTATAATCTACTTATTGGAGGCAATTTATATAAAACAAATAAAATATAAAAGATATCAGTTAAAATTTAAACAGCAGCAAGTTAAAATGAGCAGAGAATATATATTACCAGATACCCAAAATGGTTTATTTTACCTGTTAAATTGCAATTTCTAGTTCATGAAAATGTAGCTTTCATAGGCATGTATAAATAAATGATAAATGAAAGAACTGTTTCCTTATATTGTTGATTCAGAAACATTAATTACTTACTAGAATTCTGGGATGTATCCTAAACTTAATGGGTTACCAACATTGAAGGTGCTGACTTCATGTAGAATAGATACATTTTAATAAACTAGAAAAACATCTGCTTTCCTTTGACCAATGAATAGCAGGAGTATTTATAAATTTTTAGGATTAAATGGTTTCCCGGAATTGGTTTGAGAAAGAATCATGATCTCATAATTTTAGAATCACAGGGATTTAAAATATATATAATAACTTCTAAATCATATAGATTTTAAATAAACATTTAAATGCTCTGAACTTTGAACAATTAAATTTCAGTTATTAAGGATTGTTTATATATATAGATAATCTTTGAGAAACCTTTAGTGAAAATAATTAACTGTTGGTTAAAATAAAAATTTATCCTGAACTTTCTGAAGTTTTGAAATTGCTTTGTAGTGTCAGCACTATAATTTCATTGATTTTTTTATATAATATGACATTTATATATGGAGCATTTTTTAATTGTTCTTGATTGAAAGTTTTCTATAATTGCAAATAGATTATTTTTTAACATCTTTATTTGAGTATAATTGCTTTACAATGGTGTGTTAGTTTCTGCTGTATAACAAAGTGAATCAGCTATACATATACATATATCCCCATTTCTCCTCCCTCTTGCATCTTCCTTCCACCCTCCCTATCCCACCCCTCTAGGTGGACACAAAGCTACCAGCTGATCTCCCTGTGCCATGCAGCTCCTTCCCACTAGCTATCTATTTTACATTTGGTAGTGTATATATGTCCATGCCACTCTCTCACTTTGTCCCAGCTTACCCTTCCCCCTCCCCGTTTCCTCAAGTCCATTCTCTAGTAGGTCTACATCTTTATTCCTGTCCTTCCCCTAGGTTCTTCAGAACCATTTTTTTTAGATTCCATATATATGTGTTAGCATTCCATATATTTGTGTTAGCATTCCATATATATGTGTTAGCATACAGTATTTGTTTTTCTCTTTCTGATTTACTTCACTCTGTATGACAGACTCTAGGTCCACCCACCTTACTACAGATAACTCAATTTCATTTCTCTTTATGGCTGAGTAATATTCCATTGTATATATGTGCCACATCTTCTTTATCTGTTCATCTGTTGACGGACACTTAGGTTGTTTTCATGTCCTGGCTGTTGTAAATAGTGCTGCAGTGAGCATTGTGGTACATGACTCTTTTTGAATTATGGTTTTCTCAGGGTATATGCCCAGTAGTGGGATTGCTGGGCCATATGGTAGTTCTATTTTTAGTTTTTTAAGGAACCTCCATACTGTTCTCCACAGTGGCTGTACCAATTTACATTCCTACCAACAGTGCAAGAGGGTTCCCTTTTCTCCACACCCTCTCTAGCATTTATTGTTTGTAGATTTTTTTATGATGGCCGTTCTGACTGGTGTGAGGTGATACTGCATTGTAGTTTTGATTTGCATTTCTCTAATGATTAGTGATGTTGAGTATACTTTCATAGTTTGTTAGCAATCTGTATATCTTCTTTGGAGAAATGTCTGTTTAGGTCGCCTGCCCATTTTTGGATTGGATTGTTTGTTTTTTTGATATTGAGCTGCATGAGCTGCTTGTATATTTTGGTAAATCAAAATGTAGCTGAAAAATAAGATATTTTGCATAGTAAAGTGATAAAATATTTATAACTCAAAGAATCATTTCGAAAATTGATCCTTTATGTTCACTGAAACAATTTTAAAATATTAATTATTTTATAAAATTGTTTGTTGTATGTGACCTGTGTTTGGACATAGCTAATTGAAATGAAAGGGTTAAATGTCATTGGGGAGAGCTATTCACACAATTTTTGTTTTGCTGCAAATTCGTTTCTTCAGTTATTTTTATTCTTCTTGTCTCTTCAGTCTCCTTATACATCCTCACATATATTTACTTGAGCTATGGTTACACGATGTGAACACAATTAAAGATAGAAAATTTAGTCTGTTATCTCTATTTCGGTTTGAGAAGGTGTTTTATTTCTTTGTCTACACATCACCTAATCATTCATTGACTCCCTGCCCTGTCACGAATTAAACCATTTTCATCCCTCTACACAATCGAGTATTGTACAAGGTTATGAAGAAACAGTCACTTTGTATTCCCTGTTTCACTTTGTTTTTCAAGTTCTAACACATCTTTTATTGTCTTCTTAGTTATTATAAAAGGAAATATCAGCCAACATTCACTACCAACATGAGATATACGTGAACATTTGAGATATACAGCTGGCAAATGAACACTTTAAAAATGGTCAACATGACGAACTGTTAGGGAAATGCCATCAGACCATAGTAAGATAACTCTACACACTTTTAAAACAGGTTAATATTTAGTACATTTAATATAACAAACAAGTACAGTATGGGGACATCTTTGTTCCACTTTTAATTTGTGCTTGTTTCAGAGCTCTGCAGAGAAGCTTCTGACAATCACTCAGTGATGATGGTTCTTCTGAACTCTGTTTGTTTTCCTTTTTTTTTTTTTTAGCTAAGAAGTTAAATTGTATAGTATCTACAGGAACATTTATCCTATCATTTTAGTATGTTGTCTTTTTTTCAATTCTAAAATACAGTCATTGTATACTAACTACATATATGGAACCTGTACCATTTAAACTAAATTTCATTGTTACTTTGCTTTAAGTTTAACCTACTCTACCCCAACAATGTACAGTTAATTTTTAAAACATGAGTAAATACACAATCTTTGGTGGGGATTCAGTGGTGAAAGAGTTTATTACAAATTGAAATACCCAGAAGTCCTAAGTGGAAATACAAATATTGCTTTAACAGACATCAGGGAACCATTTACCTTTGCAACACTATTTTAGAGGTCTATAATTAGATAGCAGGGATAATAACATAATTATATGAGATTGCTTATATAATTTATTAAATCAACATTACTACTTTTCTGTTTATAATTTGCAGGTTATCAAATTACAAAAGATCAAGCTATTCACCAGTAGGGAGTCTGCTAATCCGCTTTGAAAATTTTATATGTGTTTTACTAAGATTTTTTTTTATTTTGTAGTCAATTTGCATGAATTAATTAAAATTAAACACCTAAGTGGTAGATTTTATAAGAGAAGTAGAAACAATTTTAGGTTGAAATGGAGACAGAATATTTACAGCTTTTGTAAATACTCAAACTAAACTCGTATCTTTCTATTATTTCTTTTGATACGAGAAAAATATAGTTACAAGTTTAGAATCTCTTGTATGAAACCAATAAAACGTTATTTCAGAATTTAGAGGTTTTCTGATTTTATACAATAAACTATTGAAATATAAATTTATACTGTAATTATCCCATTATGGTAAAACTAACTTCTACGTAAATCAGATTTATTGTAGATAAAAACCAAGACATCTAAGACATATCAGGGAAATGCAGGAAGATCAAAACTAGGTTTTAAGGCGATAAGTCCTGGCCCTATATTTATTAAATATATCTATACACATGATATTCTATGGAAGGTGCACAAGCACATAGAGTTTGGCTGGACCTAAGGCAAAGTAATATCCAGCTTCCAAGTAAAATAAATCTATTTGTTTTATTCCTGGCCGAAACCCTGATGAGTGTTGGTTACCACTACCTTTATAATCTTTAATAAACATCAAATTGAATTGACCTAACTTGCTAGGTCCAGACATGAATTAGCACTAATACACTCTATATTTACTTAACTTGCCTTCTCTTATAATCTGTGTGCATGCTGATAACCATGCACATGCTGACAAAAAAACTAAGTAAGAAACCAAGAAATAAAGTATTAATAGTTTATGGATTAACCAATTTAAAAACATTCAATCAGAGTTTGAAATAAATGATTCAGAAAGTTGTAGTTCAAAAAAGGTTTTGGTGAAGATATTCTGAAATTGTTTTAGAGGAATTAGTAAAATTCCAAATAGTTTTACATGCTTTATACTCTATGAGACTTATCTAATTATTTTTCTGTTTCTTTGGTTTTGTATTATGTATTTATTTTAGCAATTTCCTGTGGGATGCCTAAAGCTCCAACAAATGGAGGAATACTCACAACAGACTACTTGGTAGGAACCCGAGTTACCTATTTTTGTAATGATGGATATAGATTGTCATCTAAGGAACTTACAACTGCTGTCTGTCAATCAGATGGAACTTGGAGCAATCATAACAAGACTCCTCGCTGTGTTGGTATGTATGTGAAGGAAATTTCATCACTTGTGTTTCTACTGGCATCTTATATGATCTGAAATTTTATGTATTTTTCAGATTTTAGAACCATTTCCTAAAATGATGTCTAAGAGGGAAATAAAAGTAAATTAAGCTGTCTTGTACTAGGAAGAACTGAAATACAGTATAAGGACAGTTTTACTCATTTTCAGAAGCTCCAGAATATTTATGTCAAAAAAATAGTGACATTTTATTTTACATAGCAACGTTTATTTATTTTGTAAAAAGTCATCCATCAATCAGCATGTGTTTTCAATACATAGGTCTTTGAAAAAAGATTTTGTTTACATTAATAAAGTTATATTTTAATACATTCAACTGATTTTTATAAACAAAAATGATGCTAATGAGATGATCCATAATATTCAACTTTTGTCAGAATTCTTCAGGTTACTTACATTTAGAATAGTTCTCATTCCTGCCATCAATACTGTAATAGGTAAATGACTATTATATAATGGTTATAGAAAATAATTCAGATAAAATATTTGGTAGAAAATGATTAGAAAATGCACCTTTAAATAAGGTCTTTGATTTTTCTCTGTAAATCAATTACTTATTCTATTTAGTACTAACATTTCAACTTAGCTGTGATTTCATTTAAAATGGGGTTGTTAAATTATTTGCAATCTTAACATAAGTGTCTAATAATGTGTCTACTTTTGCTGAGCAAGTTTTGAATTAGCTGAAGTTTATATCACAAGTCTTTCATAAAAAGATCATTCTCATAAAACAAATTTCCTCAAAATATAGTCCTTCCAAAACTTTTAAAGAAAAGAGAGTAGGTCATTTCTGTATCTTGCCTATTGTGACTAATGCTGCAATGAACATGAGAGTGTAGATATCTCTCTGAGCTCTTGATTTCATTTCCTTTGAATATATATCCCGAAGTAGGATTGGTGATTCATATGATAGTTATAGTTTCAATTTTTGGGGAATCTCCATACTGCTGTATGTGCGTATTCCATAGTAGCTTTACCAGTTTACATTCACAACTTGTACAAGTATTCCCTTTTTTCCACTTCGTGTCAAATATAACTCAGTAAAGCTGGGAAAAAAGAAAAAAGAATACTTTTAAATCAGCTTCAAGAAAATCAGACAATTTTAACAAACTAATGTTATTGGAATGATTCATCACTAAAATATACTTCATGTCTTCCGGTACTAAGGAATAAACTTGGATATGATAATCCAAAAAAAGAAGAATGGAAAAGTCAATAATAGGGATTCTAGGTACATAGAATAATATGTACAAAGACTTTCAAGTGTGAAATAGCATGACATGTTCAAGGAACTACCAACAGTACCATAGAACTGAGGGAGTAGAAAGATTAACATGAAAAAAAATGCTAAAGACCTTTTATGGCACAATAGTGAAGGAACTCAGGAAATGGTGAACTAAGAATGGAATAGACATCAGATATAATTAAGAGGTAGAAGAGACATGACTGACTTATTAGCATTTATCTCTTTGATTTTTGTATAGTTGTTACATGCCCAAGCATCAATTCCTTTACTCTGGAACACGGAAGATGGAGAATTGTGAATGGTTCCCATTATGAATACAAAACCAAGGTAGTTTTCAGCTGTGATCCTGGTTATCATGGACTAGGTCCTGCTTCTATTGAATGTCTTCCTAATGGTACTTGGAGCTGGAGAAATGAAAGACCATATTGCCAAAGTAAGTATACACTCTGCTAAACTTATTTCATATTCAATCCTTGGTGATTGAATTGCTTGATCACTTCTTTTTTCTACATGCACTAGAGCAATATTGAGGTAATATTATTTAAAAAGGTAATTTACTCTCAAGTCATCTTAAAATTTTGTAACTGTTTTTGGTATTTGTAAATGCTTATTAAAAAACAACAACAACAGGGGCTTTGGATTCAGAAATCCTTCCCTTTGATTCTAGGTCTATCATTTATTAAAACAACTACATATTGCTTTTAGCCCTTTACATGTATTATTTCATTTATTCCTTAGTTCCCATTCTATAAGTTGATATTATTATATTTATTTTATCAAAAAGGAAACTGAACCCAAAAATTTTTATCATGTTACACAAGTCACAGAGCCTATAAATGGTGGATAATTGGAGTCTAATTAAAACCTCTGCCTTTTGATGTTGTATGATGTTTATTCTATTTCTTAAGCCAGAAACTTACAATAATACCTATCTCATAGTTATTATTAGGATTTAATGGTGTTACATGTTGAAAATATCAACTAGAATCTGATTCACAGCAGGAGCTCAATAAATATTTATTGAATCAAACTGAACATCTTAGTCATTCTATTTTCATACATTCTTATAAATAGCTAGCGTCTAATGTAGATAAGCTAACAACATAGGATGATCAGATGAAATATCTTGATCTTCCTTTGAACTTTCTTTACTACATTTATTGAGTTTACTTAGTACCAGGAAATATGCTAGGCTGAAAATGCATACTCTCATTTCATGTTCAACACAGTTTTACAGCATTTATGATATGGATACATAATTTATAAATAAACTAACTAATAAATCATTTGAAGTCTGTATTATGGAGACTAAAATTTTAACATAACAGATAACTATATATAGTAAGTACGGAAGTACTTAGTAATATTTTACTCAGGAATATTTATTTTCTTAATCTCCATATTAAGCATAGGATTTGGGGGTTGCCATTTTTTATAAGATAATCATAATGATGAATTAAAAATTTCAAAATACATATCTAAATTATATTACATATTCTAAAAATATGGCATATGTATTGTAAATTTTTGCTTTACTTTTTTCGGTTTTCACCCAGGATCTTCCTCTAGGCTCATTCTTCTTCCATTATAATTTCATTAAAAGGGCACATGGGATAAGGATGTTTCAAAGAGAAGGGAAAAAATTATCTATAGCAGAAGCATTTATTGAACAAATATTTGTCTGGTTTCTTTGTGTTCAATCCTTTATTATGTAGAAAAATTTAAGTTCTACATAAGATTAGGTTCCTGCCCACAGGTAAGAACGCAGGAAAGACAGGAATCTAAGAATTACAATTCATTGAGAAAAATGGAAAGAACAGTATTTTTTTTCTGGTCTTCCATTTATTCATCTTTGAAATTAACATGATATAAATATCAGTATTATTAATATTAATAAATATTATAGCTACCTCAAAGGATTGTTTAGGTCATTAGTTCAAAACAATCAGTACATCTTAAATTCTACATGCAATTTTTTAAAGTCTGCAAATTTTCTATTTACCTGTCTAATAGAATCCTAAAACCTAGAGCTGAGAGCCAGAACTGGAGCCAGAATAAAGGCTGGTGGTTAAGTATTCAATTCTTGAGTTAAACGGCTAGGTTTAAATTTTGATTTAGCTGTTTATAGACTGTGGAATCTTATTAAAATTACTTTCCTTTTATGTGTCCATATCCTAGTGCACACAATTCAGATAATGATTGCACCTACCTCATAGAGTTGTTTTGAGAATTACATAAGATAAAGCATTAGTAATAGTGTCTGGTACAAAATCACTCAATAAGTGCTATATATTATTGTTTTTATTCTAGAAAGAAATTTCATTTGTGGTCTTTAAATATGAAGGTGTTATAAGAGCTGGGTTCTGAATGACCTAGCAAGTCTTAGTTAATCTCTATTTTTTAGTTTTTTAAAACCTAAAACCAAAATATGAAATATAATTATAATCTAATGGTTCTAGTGAGAATCAAATGATATTTCACATGTAAAGGGCTTTATAAACTGTAGAGTGTGCAACAAAAATTATTTGCACTTACGATCTTAGATAATGAGGAAACTGGCTCAGGTAAGTCAAAGGGATTGCCCAATGTCACCTGATAAGTCAGAGAAAGACTTTGGACTAATAAATTATCCTCCCTTTAATCTTGTTATTATTATTTTTTCATTACAACCTGTTGGGTGACCAGGTTGGCTATGCAGAAAATGCAAACAAAATATCTTCATCACATGTCACTGTTACTTAGAAGATTTATGGGAACTCAAAGGGGATAAATTTTAAATTATGTCATCTATTTTCTCTACACTTTCATAATCATTCAAACATGTTTTACAAATGTCAATTTCAATTGTAAATATATCAAATCACAGCATGGTTTTGTTACAAGTTCATATTGACTATGTCTTTAAGCGTTTTTATTTTTTTATTGTTTTCAAGTTATTTCCTGTGGAGAACTACCTACACCTCCAAATGGAAATAAGATTGGAACTCAAACTTCATATGGCTCAACGGCCATCTTTACCTGTGATTCAGGATTCATGCTTGTGGGGTCCGCTGTACGTGAATGCTTTTCTTCAGGTCTTTGGAGTGGATCGGAAACCAGATGCTTAGGTACAGATTTTTAAGTCATTTTAACCAAACATTTTTTCTCCCTCAAGAAAGGCAGCCCTGTTTCATAATAAGAGATAATAATATATTCACTCAGTAAGGATAATAAAAACTGGAAAATATTTAACTTTTAAAATATCTCATGGTAGAAAAGCTATTAAACAGATAACTCTTAAAGTTAATCAACTAGCATTCCAAATGAGAATCTTATGTCATTAAGGAGAGACACATTTATCTTCCAGGCATGGTGAAAATAAAAGGTAAAAACTAATTGCTAAAAATTATATGTCTGCATACTCAGCTGGATTAATCACTGTAACAGTTAATTCATTCTAAACCATAGTCAATTCTCCTTTCACCTATTTGCTTCAGGTAATGACTAAAGAAGAAAAACAAATTCCACATTTAAATATCTTTCTCCCTTTTTACTTCCTAACATTTCAACATGTGTGGTATTACTTTGTATTAAAACTTTAAAAATCTATTTTTCAAACCTGATTTTAGGAAAATAGGGTTTTTTTCCCTTAGGTTTTTTAATTCACTGTAAAAAGCTGTTTTAAGAGACTGAATAGCTAGTTCTTCTTACCCCTTCTCTTATTATTAAAGGAATATTATGATTTAGGCTTTATCCCTTTTTTCAGTGACTTCAATAATTATCTTAATATTAAGAGAATAGTATGATTTATGCTTTATTTTTCTCTAAAATTATTTCAAGAAATGACAGCAAATATTGAATTAGGTAATAATAATAACTGTTATAATAACTACTCACTTGCCTGTTGGGAACAAGGCATAATCTTTAGGTTTACTAATTTAAAACTTGCTGATTATTATAAACAAGGTGTTGCTAAATTTGTACAATGTTTTGTCTCTAAAATTTTACTATTTAAAACTATGACATATGGCAGAAAAGTCTATATTTTAGCAGTTTAAATACATATTGTTTTGATAATAAGCTTGAAAATATTTATGGTGATACAATCATTATTTGAAACTTAAAAGGGTATAGCTAGAGATTTTGGTTAAAATTCTTTTTTTCAACCTCTCAGGAATATTTGTTAGTAGGTGTACTTGGAAACCCAGTAACAATGGTTTCTTTATAAGAGTACACATATTTATTTGACTATGCTATAAGACTCTTATATAAAAAAGAAAATGGTAAAGAAATTAAATCATTATGTGTTAATGTAGGATTAGATGATAAAATAAAATATTTCTTACTAGTTTCTAACCTGGGTTTGGTTATGCTTATTTCAATTACAGATTAGTTAGTTTACTTATGCATATGAAAATATATGTAAACTAAATTTAAAATACTATATTTTATAACTCTTTGCCCCAATGAACTACTATTGTATGTTATATGTTATTTATTGAATATTGTATATAGGAAGTGGTTTTATTCACCTATTTAGAATCCTGATTCTGTTCTGTGGAAAGACAGGGCATAAAAGGAATGTTTATAAGCAAACATTGTCTCTCAGTCTATAAAGACAACAGTATTCTTGCATAGGATGTAGTGTTGATGTCTAATATAAACTCAAAAGTGTGTCAGGAGGAAAGTGCAATTGCCAAATAAGCAGATCCTAGAATCTTATGCTTTGAATTAACCTTAAGAAGTCATGTAGACCAGTCATTCTTCTCATGACTGCAAACAACTTGTCCTTATAGCCCCAGACACTTTTGGCCTAGAATGGCCACTAGAATGTGCTTATGATTGTTTCTTTAAATATAGTGCATTTATTCCCAAACTCCCAGTTATTATGAATTTTTCAATTCAGACTTGACTATGTATATACATATGCTTACCACCTAGATTTTATGATTAGCCATTTGTTGTATTTGCTTATCACATATCTATTCATCCTTCAATGCCTCTATCAATCCAATTCATTTTACTTTTTGATGCATTTTGAAGTTGCCAAATTCAGTACACTGCATTGTTAAGCGTTTCTATATACATATCAGCTAGAGTTCAAAATTTGCTCATGGTTCCTTTCTTCTTTTATGTTGGTAAATGTACAGATGGTGAAATGCACATATCATAAATACACTGTTAGATACGTGTTGACAAATGTGTACACCTATGTAACTAAACACTCTATAGTTGTAGAACATTAACATTACCTCAGAAAGCTTCCTCATGACCCTTCATAGTCAATCTGCAGGTCTCCTCCCCTACACACTGAGACAGTCACTGTTCTGTTTTTTTCACCATATGGTAGTTTTCCCTGTTCTAGAAATTTATATGAAGGGAATCCTTCATATTGTTGTGTATATCAGTAATTAAAAAAAAAATCTCTGAGTAGAATCCTACTGTGTGTACATGCCAAATTTTGGCCATTCCCCTGTTGATGGACACATGGACTCTCTCCAGTTTGGGGCTGTTATGAGTAAAGCTGTTATGAACATTTGTGTAAAAGTCTTTTTGTGGACATGTGTATTCCTTTCTGTTGCATATTCTAGAATAAAATTTCTGGAAGAGTTCTGGCTATCTCACATTTTCTCCAGCATATGGTATAGCCAGTCTTCTAATTTTAGTCATCTTCTTGGTTGCAAAAAGGTATCTTATGAGATTTAATTTGCATTGTCTTGATGACTACTGATCGAGTACAATTTCTTGGGCTTATTGGTCATCTGTAAATTTTCCTGAAGTATCTTTTATATTTAATTGCCTTCTATTATGACTTATAGCGTTCTTTATATATTCTTATCTTTTTAATATTTTCTCCCAGCCTATGACTTTCCTACTCACTTCTTAATGGTGTCCTAATGAGCAGAAGTTTTCAATTTTTGTAAAATCTATCTTTTTTTCTTTCTGGCTATTGCTTTCTGTGTCTTGTTTAGGAAAACCTTGCTCAACCATAAGTCACAAAGATTTTCTTTTATGTTTTTTTCTGGAAGCTTTACAGTTTTCAGTTTTACTTTATAGCTATGACTTATTTTAGTCACTTGTTGTTTTATATATCATGAAGTAAGGTTGAGGGTTTTTTTGTTTGTTTGTTTGTATTTTCCAGAAGTGTGTCTGGCACTTTTGGTTGAATAGATTCTATAATAAATCTTGAAATTTTCTGTGTATGTCCTCAAAATTTGTTCTTATTTTTCAGGATGACTTTGGATACTCTATGTCTTTGAAGTTTCATATATGTTTTAGATTTCAGTTATTAATTGTTTATTTTTAAAATGACTGTAGGATTGCATTCTATCTATAGATCATCTGGGGAGAATTGGCAACTAACAATGTTAACTCTTCTAATTCCTGAACATGGTAAAGTTAGTGTATTTATTCATTAGTATATTTATTCATTTATTAAGGTCTTCTTTTATTTTTTTGCAATAGCAAATATTTAAAAAAATTTTACCATAGAGATTATGTATACCTATTGCTAAATTTATTCCACAGAATCTTTAGTGTGTTTACACTAATATAAGTGATATTGTTCATTTTTAATTACATTTCCAATTGTTTGATGTTAGTACATAAAAATAAAATTAATCAAAATATTTATCTAATATCCTGCCTCTTTGCAAGTTCACTTACTTGTTTTAGGATTTTCTTAAAATAACATTGTCTATGTATATGTCATCTGAGCATGAAATAGTTTTACTATTTTGTTTCCAACTTTATGTTTTTACTTTCTTCCTTTGTATTAGTGTATTGAACTAGATAGGGCCCACCAAACAATGTTAAACAGAACTGGTGAGAGGGGTCATCCATGTCTTGTTCCCTATATCAGGAGGAAAGAATTCAATATTTCATCAGTAAATATAATATGAACTTTTTTCTTAGATGTATTTATAAGGTTGAGAAAATTTCCTTATATTGCTAATTGTTGTTAGTTTTTATCATGATTGGATACTGAATTTTGCCAAATGATTTTCATCTATTGAAGTAGCCATGTATGTTTCTCTCTTTTTATTCTGTCAGTATGGTAGATAACAGTGGTCAATATTTCATCGTAAACCAACTGGTCATTTCTGATAAATCCCAGATAATCATGATGTATTTTACATGTATTAATTTTCTAAATTTTTTTAAACAGTGCTGCATCTATGTTCATGAAAGACATTTTTTTCTGTGTCTTACAGGTTTAATATTGGGATTATGGTTACCTCATTAGGCAAGTTAGGAAATGATTCTTTTTCTTCTATTTTCTAAGAGTTTGTGTAAGATTGGTGTTTTTTTGTTTGTTTCTTTGCTTGCTTTTTTACTTAAATATTTGATTGAATTTACTGTGAAAAAATGAGTCTTTTTTTGGGGGGTAGGTTATTGTTTAAGAATTGCAATACTTTAATAGATAAAGGACTATTCATATTTTCTATTTTATCTTGTGTTAGTTTTTGGTTGATACAATTTTCAAAGATTTTGTCCTTTTATTCTGAATTGTTAAATGTATTCGCATAAAGCAGTTCTTAATATTCCCTTATCCTTTTAAAATCTGTAGGCTTTGTAGTGATGCCACTTCATTCATTCCTGTTATTGGTAATTTTGTTCTTTCTATTTTGTGTGTGTTGATAGGATTAGCTAGGAGTCTAACAATGTTGTTGACTTTTTCTTTTTTAAAGCTTCTAACTTTTGACTACCTTGATTGTGTTACAATGACATATTTCTCTTTGCTTAGTCTATTATAGTTTTTTCTTCTTTTCTTTTTAAATTGAGGTATAAATGGTATACAGTATTACATTAGTTTCAGTTGTACAACATAGTGATTCAACATTTGTATACATTACAAAATGGTTATGACAGTAAGTCTAGTTACTGTCTGTCACCTTACAAAGTTAATACAATATTATTAACTGTATTCCCCAAACTGTACATTACATCCCCATGACATTTATTTTATAACTGGAATTTTGTACTTTTTAATCCCCTTCACCCATTTCACATTCCCCCTAACCTTCCTCCCCCTGGCAACCTCTAATCTGGTCTCTGTATCTATGACTCTAGGTTTTGTTTTGTTTGTTTTTTTTGTTTTTTGGATTCCAAATATAAGTGTAATCATGTGGTATTTGTCTTTCTCTGTCTGACTTATTTCACTTCGGTTAATACCCTCAAGGCCCATCCATGTTATTCCAAATGGCAAGATTTGGTTCTTTTTATGGCTGAGTAGTATACCATTGTGCATGTGTGTGTGTGTGTATGTTGTGTGTGTGTATCATATCTTCTTTAACCATTCATCAATTGAGGGACTCTTAGATTGTTTTCATATTTTGGTTATTGTAAATAATGCTGCGATTAACATGAAGGTGCATAAATCTTTTTGAATTAGTGTTTATTTTTTCCCTTTGGATAGATACCCAGTAGTGGAATGGAAGCTCTATTTTTAATTTTTTGAGGAATCTCCATACTGTTTTCCATAGTGGCTGGACCAGTTTACATTCTCACCAAGAGTGCACAAGAGTTCCTTTTCTCTACCTCCTCACAAACACTTCTTATTTCTTGTTGTCTTTCTGATAATAACCATCCTGACAGGTGTAAGGTGACACCTCTTTGTGGTTTTGATTTGCATTTCCCTGATGATTAGTGCTATTAAGCATCTTTTCATGTGCCTTTTGGCAATTTGTATGTCTTCTTTGGAAAAATGTCTATTCAGATCTTCTTCCCATTTTTTAATTGGACTATTTAGGGATTTTTATTATTGAGTTATATGTGTTCTTTATATATTTTGGATATTAACTCTTCATCAGTTATATGATTTTCATATATCTTCTCCAATTCAGCAGACTGACTTCTTTTGATGATAGTTTCCTTCACTATGCAAAAGTTTTTTAGTTTGATGTAGTCCCATTTGTTTATTTTTGCTTTTGTTGTCCTTGTCAAAGAAGACAGATCTAAAAAATTTTTGTTAAGGATGATGTCAAACAGCATGATGCTTATGTTTTCTTCTAGGAGTTTTATGGTTTCAGATCTTATACGTAAGTCTTTAATCCATTTTAAGTTTATTTTTGTATATGGTGTAAGAAAGTCATCCAGTTTTATTTTGTTGCATATAGCTATCTAATTTTCCCAATACCATTTATTGAAGAGACTGCCTTTGCCCCATTCTATATTTTTGTTTCCTTCATCATAGGTTAATTGATCATATAAGTGTGGGTTTATTTCTGGACTCTCTATTCTGTTCCATTGGTCTATATGTCTGTTTTTGTGCCAGCACAATGCTGTTTTGTTTACTGTAGATTTGTAGTATAGATTGTAATCAAGGAGTGTGATACCTCTTGCTTTGTTCTTTCTCGAGATTCTTTTGGCTATTTATGTTTCCATACAAAATTTAGAAATATTTGTTTCAGTTCTGTGAAAAGTATCATGGGTATTTTGATAGGGATTGCTCTGAGCCTGTAGCTTTCCTTGAGTAGTATTGTCATTTTAATAATATTAATTCTTCCAGCCCATGAACATGGGGTATCTTTCCATTTGTGTCATCTTCAATTTCTTTCATCAGTGTCTTATAGATTTCCAAGTACAAGTTTTTTACCTCCGTGATTAGATGTGTTCCTAGATATTTTCTTCTTTTTTATGCAGTTGTAAATGGGATTGTTTTCTTAATATCTCTTTCTAATCATTCATTGTTAGTGTATAGAAGTACAGCAGATTTCTGTATATTAATTTTGTATACTGCAACTATACTGAATTAATTTATTACTTCTAATAGTTTGTAGCATCTTTAGAATTTTCTGTATATAGTATCTGAAAATAGTGATAGTTTCATTTCTTCCCTTCCAGTTTGGATGCCTTATATTTATTTTCCTTGTCTAATTGCTGTGGCTAGGATCTCCAATACTATGTTGAATAAAAGTGAGGAGAATGAGCATCCTTGTCTTGTTCCTGATCTTAGAGGAAAAGATTTTGGATTTTCACTGTTCAATATGATATTGGCTGTAGGTTTTTGTCATATATGCCCTTTATTGTGTTAAGGTACATTGCCTCCCTATATCCACTTTGTTGAAAGTTTTTATCAAAAATGGATGTTGAATTTTGTCAAATGTTTTTTCTGCATCTCTCGGCATGATCATATGATTTTTATCTTTTATGTTGTTAATGTGGTATATCACAATGATTGATTTGCAGATGTTGAACCATCCTTGCATCCCTGGAATAAATCACACTTGATCATGGTGTCTGATCATTTTAATGTATTGTTGTATTAGCTTTGCCAATATTTTTTTGAGGATTTTTGCATCTATATTTATGAGGGTTATTAGTCTGTAGGTTTCTTTTTTTGTGGTGTTCTTATCTGGCTTTGGTACCAGGGTAATGCTGGCCTCATAAAATAAGCTTGGAAGCTCTCTCTGCTCTATAATTTTTTTGGAAAAGTTTGAGAAGAATAGCTATTTAATCTTTGAGTGTTTGGTAGAATGCACCAGTGAAGCCATATGGTCCTGGATTTTTGTTTGTTGAGAGGTTTTTGATTACTGTTTCAATCACATACTAGTGATTGGTCTGTTCAGATCTTTATTTATTCAAGAGTCATTTTTGAAAGATTGTAAATTTCTAGGGATTTATCCATTTCTTCCTGTTTTTGTAATTTGTTGGTGTATAATTTTTCCTAGTAGTCTCTTATAATTCTTTATACTTCTGTGCTATCAGTTGTAATTTCTCTTCTTTCATTTCTGATTTTATTTATTTGAACCTTCTCTCATTATTAAAGAAAGATTTTTTAGCTTAGGTAATGCTCTCTATTATTTTTCTGTTTTCTATTTCTGTAAATGTCTTTAATATATTTTTCTGTCTACTTATTTTGGCCTTTTTTTTCTCTTCATTATTTTGCTCTCCTTTTTCCTTTTCATAAAGTGAAATATTGCTTGTTTCATCCTATATCTTTCTTCTTTTCTAATAAAAGCATTTAACACTGTAAAGCTCCTCACTAAGCATACTTTATATGTACTTCTCAAAATTTTACATGCTATATTTTCATTTTTATACATATTGAAATGTTTGCTAATTTCCTCCAGGCCCAGCTGTTACTGGAAGTGTGTTTTCTTTTAATTCCCATATAGTAGACATTTTGTTAAGTATATTACAGTTATCTTAATGTTATATAATTGTGTTTGCCTTATTTGTGGCATACTTCTAAGTAAACATTTAAAGATTACTAATGTTATATATGTATACAAATATACAAATCATAATAAAACTTAGATCACAATATTAAAAATATTATTTTGACCCATTTCAGCAGGCCACTGTGGAATTCCAGAGCTTATTGTGAATGGTCAAGTTATTGGAGAAAATTATGGATACAGAGACACAGTTGTTTATCAGTGTAATCCTGGTTTTCGACTGATTGGTTCTTCAGTGAGAATATGTCAACAAGATCACAACTGGTCTGGTCAACTTCCATCCTGTGTGCGTAAGTAAGCATGGCAAAAGTAATTAGAAACCTCTGTTTAGTTCTCTTGCAATTACCAGTAATTTTTTTCTTAGGTAAGAGAAATGATTATATAGACAGATCCAGACATATGTACGTATGTGTGCACGTGTGCATGTGTGTATTTAAAGAACTAAGTTCTCACAATGCATTTTTTTATACTGATACACACTAGTCTTCAAAGTAGGGTGTGTTCAGAGCATATAAAACCATCCACCATGAAAGTGGAAGAAATATTAGAAAGTCTGTCATTACTTTCTGGATTTGGAACAATTTTGGAATTGTTTTAATAAAGATCTTACTAGTTCAACAAATATCTATCTGATCTTTTAAGTTAATTTAGATGTGAATTTACACATGAAGGATAAAATGAACTTAAAATAACTGAGTAATAACTCTAGTACTTTTTCTTACTCCACTGAATACCTACCAGTACACAGTATTTCATATCACAATCTATCATATTTTGGATCAGAAAGTAATTTATCCATATATTTCTTATTTTTTTCTCCTAATAATTTCCATCAGTAATCACTGACATTTGTATTAAAAATGGTGTTAGAAAAATTAGAATAAACACTGTAAATATGTTGTAATTTTAACACTATAGGATCAAATGATAGAGATTTTGGATGCTTCAGAGAAATAATGTGTGGGGCTTTAAGTATGGGTTCCCAGGAAATATTTAATTTGTGGCCAGTTACATACATATTTATAAATTCCATCATTGTCAAATTCTTATCCAGGGCTTCCCTGGTGGTGCAGTAGTTGAGAGTCCGCCTGCCAATGCAGAGGGCATGGGTTTATGCCCTGGTCCGGGAAGATCCCACATGCCACGGAGTGGCTGGGCCCGTGAGCCATGGCCGCTGAGCCTGCAACAGAATTTTTTTGGAGTTCTAGTTTAATAGAAAATACATTAATGTGTTGAGATTTAATAGGATAATAGAACATATAGTTACCAAAATTGCTTCTCTGTGGTGTGTGTGTATAGGGGGCAGACAGTTTAATGATTTAAAGACAGCAATATTTGCTGGATCCGTCCCAGATTTTTTTCCTTTCATTATATCAAAGCATAGGCAACTAATACCACTATTTTTCTTGCTGAATAATTGAGACTATAAATGGAAATTGGCCCTTGGGGTAAAACAGGTCTCTTTATCAATAATTTTAAACAAGAATAAGATGCAGTTACATTTTCAAATGAATAGCTTGACGTTAACAATACAGCTGAAAATTAATTGCTCTTGGGTCATTTTGAAAGTACTAAAACTGACTTGGGTCTTTCACTGTGCCCAGTTATGAAGCAGTATTACTGGACTTCCTGTGATTAATAAAGTGAGATCATGCAATAAAACAGTTCACAGGAATACAGAGTTTTTGGGAAAATCCAGCACTAAATAAACTCTAAAAAAGAACCATAACACTAAATGATGTAAATAATGCATCTAATTGATACCATTATTTCCAAACAAAACTGTGCTAAATTATCAAATATCAATAGTGAAGAAACTATACCAGTAAGGTTGATTGGTTTAGGGAATCTTAATATTGGTATCTCAATATGTTAAGAATTCTGCAGCATAAGGCATCATTTTTTTTTTTTTTTTTTTTTTTTGTGGTACGCGGGCCTCTCACTGTTGTGGCCTCTCCCATTGCGGAGCACAGGCTCTGGACGCGCAGGCTCAGCGGCCCTGGCTCACGGGCCCAGCCGCTCCACGGCATGTGGGATCTTCCCAGACCGGGGCAGGAATCCGTGTCCCCTGCATTGGCAGGCGGACTCTCAACCACTGCGCCACCAGGGAAGCCCCAAGGCATCATTTTTTATTGCAGTCACATTAAGTTATTCTTCAAGCACACTTTTGCTTATCTATTAATCATAAAAATGATTGTATAAATAATATTAAAAGAAACTATTTCAAAATTAAATACAAAAAATTGCCTTCATTTATCTGCAATTGTTAAACTTAACTAGAAAAGGGAATTTGGCTTAGTTTCATTCCTTTTTGCCATTAACTAGTGATATGAATTTCATTCCCAAATTTCTTTGAATTTCAGTATTCTTCCCTAAAAAGAAATAGAATAAAAAGCTATTATAGAACTTTAGATATCTGTGCACTACTTGCATGTAATTACCACAATTATAAATAATTGTCTACTTACTAATATAATACTTCTACTATATTAGACTGTTTTGGCATTCTAAATTGTTCCTTTGCATTAGTAAAATTACTTTAAGTATATTTTCATATGAAAGTGGCCTTCTTTCCACATTCTTTGAAATGATTAAGTATAATTTTCATGTAATAATTGATAACTAATTATTCTGCTCTGTGTCTCTCCCACCCCGGCCCTGTTGCTATTAGCTGTGAGCTGTGGTCACCCTGGTAGTCCAATTTATGGAAGAACAAGTGGAAATGGATTCAACTTTAATGATGTGGTAACATTCTCTTGCAATATTGGGTATCTTATGCAAGGGCCAACAAAAGCACAGTGCCAGGCCAACAGACAGTGGAATCATCCTCCGCCAATGTGCAAAGGTAAAAATCTAACTATTTTCCAGCTTAGAGCATGGTAATAATGTGTCTGTGTAGACACACATGATAACATTCGAAACAGTTTTGACAGAACAATAGAAAATTTTCAGCTAATAAAGAAAAAATATTTAATATTGATGTTATCTCATTAGCAATGCTTTCTTCTTATTTTTTAACTTTTTTAGAAGTCAAAACTGACAAACTTTATTTCAGCTGCTTAACTATGTTATCTTGTACCTATTTTATGGCTGCATATAAAATCATTTATATCTTTTTTACTTGCAGTTTACTTCATAATTAATGGACCTTTTCAATTTTTAAAATATTTTTTATAATTTTTATTGGAGTATAGTTGATTTACAATGTTGGATTAGTTTCAGGTGTATAGGAAAGTGAATCTGTTAAACATATATATATATCCACTCTTTTATAGATTCTTTTCCCATGTAGGTCATTACGGAGTACTGACTAGATTTCCCTGTGCTATACAGCAGGTCCTTATTAGTTATCTATTTTATATATAGTAGTGTGTATATATCAATCCCAATCTCCCAATTTATCCCTCCCCCTCTTTGCCCCTGGTAACCATAAGTTTGTTTTTCTACATCAGTGACTCTATTACTGTTTGGTAAATAAGTTCATTTGTACTGTTTCTTTTTTACATTCCACATATAAGCAATATCAGATAATATTTGTCTTTCTCTATCTGACTTACTTCACTCAGTATGACAATCTTCATATTTTTGGTTAAACAATGTTTGAGGCCTAAATTACCATGATACCTGAGTTAGACGTTTATTTATAGTTCTCTCTATAGAAATATATTAAAGATAATTGTTTTGTGTTTTTTCCATTTCCAAAGAGGTATATTTCGTATTGTCTGATAAAGTAACAACCAAATTATCATTTTCATCCATTTTCTAATTGTTTAAAGCTTGAAAGGTTAAATCTGTACTCAGTGTAATATTTAGGAGTTGCTATTGTTCAAAACAATTTTGCAAAGAAGTTTTCCTTTTTCCAATATTTTCAGCCATACCAATTTCAGTCCATTATATCCCATTAAAATGTTTGTTTTATTCCTTGAATCTTTGGTTTGTTTGATTAAATTTACCTTTGAAACTACATTTCTAATGGAAATCTATATAAGTATATGCATATCATTCCAAACATATATTTCAAAATTTGTCATTTGTTTAGTGGTCAACTGTTCTGATCCTGGAATTCCAGCCAATTCCAAAAGAGAAAGTAAAATAGAACATGGGAATTTCACCTATGGCACTGTGGTATTCTATGACTGCAATCCTGGATATTTCTTATTTGGATCTTCAGTTTTGATATGTCAACCAAATGGTCAATGGGACAAACCTTTACCAGAATGTATCAGTAAGTAGATAATGGGAACTCTTCCTTGAGATAATGCCGTGGAAAGAACATGTATATTTACTGTCTTTATGAAATATTTAGAGCTGTGTATCAGAAGGAAGCATATTGATTGTATTGTTTTATTTTGAAACTACACTTCCCTATATCCTGCCAATTCAATGCCCAAGTGCCATTTTTATTAGTAATAATGTGATTACTATTTCTCTGTCATCCCTTGATTTTGAAACTTCATGGAGCAGATAGAATATTAAAAGCAGATGTATTTCATACTCTATGATGTTACCATCCCATGAAAATAAACTACATTTTTATTTTCTATTGTACTAATATTTCAAATTTCATTTAAAGCAAAATTAGTTTAATATAAACAGCCACAAGGGCTTGAAAATACTTGAGAAATTAGATAAAGGTATTACTTAATACTTACTGACTTTAAGTATTTATTATATACAGGTACATGCATATAAGAAATGTTAATACACATCATCTTTCAAGTCAGTCATCATATGAGTGCATTTTGTTATATGTTGTGTTGGAATTGTAGAATATAAATAAAATATAGCAGCTTTGCATATAATTAACATGTGTAGTGAGACAATAATTTAACAGAAATAAATCAAAATTTTGTGAAGACGTAGAGTAGTGAACATGAATTCTAGGAATTCAGCTTATTGATAGGTCTCAAATATATTTACATCTCAGAGTTGATGAATCTTGAACATGATAGGAGAGAGAAAAACTTTATAGATTGAAGGAGTAGTGTATCAAGAAATCATTGTGCAAGTAATTTTTGGTTATACTAAATTGCTAAATTATAAAATTATTTTATGATCATGTTTTATTTAAGAGGCACTTTATGTTCATGGGGTAAGATTTTTTGAAAAAAAAATTTTTTGAAAAATTAGTGGCATCATTCATGTACTCATTCACAAACTAACAAAGAAACAAAACTTTATGCAGTGTCTATCTAATTTCATATTCTATGCAGATAATTAAATCAATTGTTGATCCCTTGCTTAAAATGCATTTGATTTCTTTTTGTAGACTGACTAGTCTAATGGTTTAAGTAATTCACTGACTTAGCCTTGTGTGGCTACAACATTAAAGTTAAAAATCTTTTGTAGGACCTGAAAACATGAACTTCTTCTGATTTTCTTAACTCTCATTTACTTTTCACCTTTTATTTCCTATAGCACTCCCTGGTACTGTGCTAAGTACTCAGGGGTTTTATTAAGTTTATGTCTCCTTGTGTGCTATTTAATACTTTAGAGTCATATTGTGCTCAGTATTTTTCGAAGTTACAACTAAAAGGGGCACACAGTAAGTTCTCAAGCTACTTCTAACTTATAAAGAGAATTCTCAATGTGTTAACATCTGATTCTGCTATGCTTAGCTGTGTTTTGGTTGATAAGCCACTGAATATTTTCTTTATACAGGATAATTTATTCATTAATGGCCTGGAGTGGAATTATTCTGGACTACATTATGTGTAGTCTACATTGTGTGTCACAGATCCACCTTCATTCCCTCTCCTTTACCCTTAAGTTTTTCCCTTTTAATTTTTGTATGGGCTCATTTTGAATCCTATATGACCTTATTTAGCCAATCCACATCACCCCTCTCCCTAACTTTCACATCCTTATCTAGACACATACATACTTCCAACCCATGCACATATGTATATAAACACACACTCACTACCCCCACACATACAAGCTTATACCGATTCAATCATTTAAGTTTACTTACAATGTTCCTGTTAAACTCATGCTCAGGGTGAGCGGGCTTACAGAATAACTCCTGTAACTTCAACTCTCTTATAGATATTTGATTTCTGGATGATGTGTATATTAGAGCAGATAATTCTGACTTATTTCATAAAAAGTTGGTGCAGGTTGTTTGATAGAGATATAAAAAATTTTATATTCAATAATTATGTATTGTAGTGATTGACTGTGGACACCCTGGCGTTCCTCCTAATGCAGTCCTGTCTGGTGAGAAGTATACCTTTGGGTCCACTGTTCGCTATTCCTGCATAGGAAAGCATACCCTTCTTGGCCTGTCATCAAGGACTTGCCAATTAAATGGCCATTGGAGTGGATCACAACCTCATTGTTCAGGTACCACTTGGAAAATTGGATGATATGTGTTGGAAATTACATTAATAGTATTATTATTATCTGGAATATATACACAAAACAATCTAAAGAGATACAATAATACATTTCTCTTTTAAAAATCTCATGGGAGAAGCTGTAACATTTTTACATTTATCAGAATTCTTCTTAAGGTAATATGAGTTTAGAACACAAATTAATACTGATCTTGTAAATGATAAATTAGAGGTATATGTTTTGAACTGTGTTGTATCAAATGTAAGTGCTGTTAGGGTGCTACTCTCTGTGAAGTGCTTTTTTATTCATTAAAATAGCTAACCGTTCAAGCTTAAGTAGCTATTCCATTTTAGCAGATATAAAATATAATTTTCCCTATAAGGCAATGTTATATCAGTGATTTCCTGTTAGAATTCAGTTCTTTGTAACTGAACTTTGTAAGCAATCAGTTACTTAATAGCATAATTTTAAAATAAAGCCCTAAATGTTTTAAATTAAACTAAGCCAATAATTCTTATGAAAGACATTTATTTATCCTAATTTTATTTGTTATTAATAGACAACATATAACTCCTGAGTGTCTATAATCCCAATAGAGTTTTCTAAGAATAAGTAAATATTCAGTCTACTTTTAATTAATAATTAGTTCACAGAGTGAGTATTTGAAACATCTTTTTTGACCTGTTTAAGTTACTGTTTTTCTTCAGAAACTGTTTTTCAGTTTTAGAGCTGTGATTTCTCCCTACTTGATACTATTTATTCTGTTTTTACCTATCAGCCAGATATTGGTGCTTATTTTTCTGCCTGTTCTTTCTACTTACATATTGTCCATTATCTTTATATTATTTTATCTCTGTGGAGATCATATGATGACTTATTAGGAGTTGTTTTACACTGTTTTTCCTTTAGAGGTAAAAGTTGTGAAATACTTAGTTACAGATTCCCCTTGTAATTGTGGTTAAACCCTATGAAATAACTACCTGGTACTTCAAATTTAATCTATACATTTTTAAAACTATCATAGTTAATTTACTCACTCAGCTAACTGATAATACATATAACACACATCTCTGTCTCTGTCTCTGTCTCTCTCTCTCTCCCTCCCTCCTTCCCTCCCTCTCTCTCTCTCTTTCTCTGTCATATATACACACACACACACACAGGACTGATTGGGAAACTACTACTTAGTTGTAAAAAAAATGTGTACACATATATTTAAAAGTGAAATAGTGACCTTAAATATTTATGTGATTATTAATATTGCATCACATGAAGATGAGGAAATATTAAGAAGGATTCCAAATACACAGGGCCTGTCAAAATAAGCATCTAGATAGGCAGAAAGCACTTTCAATGCTTATGTATTCAACTTTGTCTCTCTTTCTGTGTCTCTCTGTTTCTCTCTCTCGCTTTCTGTCTCAAAAGTATACTAATACTGTGGCAACTTTAATTAAAATTACTTAAGAAATGATAAAGAGACAGTAAACCCTGAACACTATAATCAAAAGAGAAACACTTTGGCATGAGCAAAAACTCCGTATTAAGAACTTAAGTCAGAGTTTCTAGTCTTTGTTTACAATTTATTTTTATATTTTCATGTATGAGAAGTATGCAGCTTATCCATTTTTGGTCAGTGGTCATTGATAGAGAAGATTAGGGGGTGAAAGTTTAGAAATACTATATTTTAACATTTATATTTTCCAGTGTATCACAGTTCTATTTCTTTTTAAGGAATTTTGTCTTTTTTTTTTTTTTATGGCTGTGTTGGCTCTTAGTTTCTGTGTGAGGATTTTCTCTAGTTGCGGCAAGTGGGGGCCACTCCTCATCGTGGTGCGCAGGCCTCTCACTATCGCGGCCTCTCTTGTTGTGGAGCACAGGCTCCAGACGCGCAGGCTCAGTAATTGTGGCTCATGGGGCTAGTTGCTCCGCGGCATGTGAGATCTTCCCAGACCAGGGCTCAAACCCGTGTCCCCTGAATTGGCAGGCAGATTCTCAACCACTGTGCCACCAGAGAAGCCCCACAGTTCTATTTTAACAGAAACTGATTTCAATTCAGAGAAAGAAAGATGAAAATGGCCAAGTCCATGTTTTCAGTTTTAATTGTATAAATCCATTCTCATTTGAGCCCAAAGAACTGTTAATTATAAATGTTCCATTACGTTGGTTAAGAACTATATTCTGGAAATACTAATGAAATGTCTTCAGCTTACTGAACGTCTCCAGGTATCACTGATATGGAAAATTACACCATACTCTGCATCGATTTTCTTTTTCCTTTAGGCTTTTTCTTATGACTGGAGTCAGATAGGAAATAGGACTTACGATTTTACCCAGTCAACTTATCATATTAAAACACAACATGCACAGAAACAAATTCCTACAAGAATGTTGGACTAAATCATAATGTAATAAATGTTTATTGAAATAAGTTAACTTGAACTGTACTGAATTTCAGGTGATGCTACTGGTACATGTGGGGATCCAGGTACTCCTGGTCATGGTTCTAGACAGGAAAGCGATTTCAGAACCAAAAGTTCTGTACGTTTTGCCTGTGATATTGGTTATATCCTTCATGGCTCAGAAGAAAGAACATGTTTACCCAATGGCAGTTGGACTGGAAGGCAGCCAGAATGCAAAGGTAATCTCAAGTAGAAACTAGTAACATTGATGCTGCTGGAACTTAATGTGTATCAGATTCAACTGGGTGCTGCCTGTGAAATTACTCCTACCAGTTCTTGTCCTCAACCACGGAATAAAAGCAGTATCATCCCAGTTTTACCAACACTGTCCTCTAAGAGAAATATGATAGATAACAATTATTAAGTTATTAAAATTATCTCTCATGGATCATTTATATACATTGTTCACATCACAGTAGATATCAGGATTGGAAAAGTTAAAAAGATTATTTTTTCCCTTTATCACAGTGCTCTGTATTGTTGACACCATTAGGAAAAAATTAGGTTGTTCTCACATCAACATTACCTCATGATCTGTTTTAGTTTTCAGGCTTGTAGAAATGGAAAAATATAAAAAAGATGTCTAAGTATAAATGATATTTTTATTTATAGGTATTGCTCATAACTAGAATTCTTAAAATTTGGGATGTTTAAGTAAAATTTTTAATTGTTCTGACTGATTCAGAGTAAACATAATTAAATCTTTACAAGACTGCCTAGAAAAGGAAATGTTGCTGGAAAATTATCCTTATAATTTAAATTGTTCTTTTTGAGATTATTTTAGTGCAAAAACTAAACTTGCAAAGGTATGTATGAAATTTACTTGATGTTATACCAAATGTATGGGTTTTATAAATAGAAAACAATTCCCAGTAAAACCTTCTTGACAGTCTTTTGATTGACTATATTTTCAGAAACTTGTATTATGTTTAAAATTAGTATCCATATTCTAGGAAAGATAGTCATCTTTTTTATAACTGGACTAAATTAATAATCTTAATTAAGAGAGAATTGCAGCTCAGTTTCTATTATAGGGAAAGGGTGGGAACAAAGTTGTGGAGCAAAAGACACTAAGCACACTGTCTTCACTTTATTTCTCAAACTTACTTTCCAAAGGCAAAGTTTTTATAATGATGTCGTACATTATGTGGGTGATATCTAAGCCAGCTCTTTGCTCAGCTGAACTGCAAAATATTTTTAGACGAAATGCAACCTGGTGCTAACAAAACCTTGTTTTGTTAATGTACACATTACAGATAAAACAGACCTAGGAGTTGTAGAAAATAAAACAGAATTAATATTTTCCCCATAAAATGGAGCTCATACAAACATTTAGAAAAACAGATTCTAGCAGATGACTGGAAAGAGGAAATGAACACAAAATACAGAAGAGCAAAAAAAATTTGCAAACTATAGAAGAAATTCTACATAACTACTAATCAGAAAATTACAATTAAACATCAAACCATCATTTTCCACCTGCTTTAATATGAAATTGTAGCATATGTGCAGCAAAACTAGAACTTTAAAACATTTCTAGAGGTTTTTAAAAATTATATTTTAGATTAAGTTGATAAAAATGCATATATATTCTTAGCTTTGATTTATTAACTCCACTTTTGAGGATTTTTTTTCCTAAAGAAAATAAAAATATTAAGGAAAACACACAATCATAAAGACACATTATTTTTATTTCAAATTGATTATAACTAGCAAAAACAGAAACCAATCTGACAACACTAGGAAAAATATTACATAACCAATTGTATATTTACATAATAGTGTATAGTCAATAAAAATATTAGAATAAAAGCCATGAAGCAATATGACAAAATGTAAATCATATAATACTTAGTTGAAAAAATTCAAAATGAGGTACTCTATTAAAATCATGGAAAATGATAGTCACTTGAGAGAAAAAATAAAAGTCAGTACAATAAAAATGATAATAGTACAGAGTGGTGAAATTTGTAGTATTTTTATTCTCTTTATTCCAAATGTTTTATAATGTTATATTACTTTAATAATTGACAATAAAATATAAAAGCATTCATAGAATGTGATAGACAAAATTAAAATATCAAATGAATGTGTTAAAATATCTTAATTTAATAAATAGAAAAATGCAATTTAAAATAGTGTAGCATTTTTTGACAAACTGACAAGGTGCTTAAAAATGATGGGACATGGTATTGGAGAGGATGTGTGAAAATAAGCCAACTTTCACACTATTGATACATGTGTATTTTTCTAATATCTTGGGTAACACTATATATACTTAAAAATATTTTTCAGAATTAAAAGTTTCCAGAAATTCCACTTTCAGAAACTTATCATAAAAATAGGATCAATGTACATAGTTGTATATATAAGCTAGAGTATATTATAAACAAAAATGATAGAGAAACTAAACTAAATTAAATTTCATGTTTATCAGCAGGAGATTAGTTAGATAGATTATGAATACACACATAATGGAAAACTCTCCAGGTACTAACCTTTATAAGATAAAGATGCCCTAATTGTAATGTGCAAGGTGTATAAGTTTTCTGTCTACACACACGTACACACAAACATACAGCACCACTACCAATGATCAACAAAATTAAATATTTAAGATGCAGCAAGAGATATATGTGGTACTTTCTGAAATTATAATTACACTTCATATTCGTATAGATAGCAAATTCTGTAAAGTATTAAGTTGCCTTCTTATACTACAACAAAATTAGGTACTGCATTTGACATAAGCTTGCTTTTAATATATTCAAAAAATTCACTTATGCCATTGATGGCAAATAGTTAAACATAATACAGAGTAATCATATAAGGCATTTGTGTTTGTGACTCCTATTTAGGATACATTGAAAACTTAATGAAAATCATTCCAAGAATTTTAGTGACTTTGTTATTACTCAGTTAATTTTTTTGTACACTTTGGTCCAGAAATAGAGATTATAAAGTTTTAGTGCAAATCAGTTATATACTTATATAAATAAAAACATACATGATGCTTATAATATTTAAGTGTACGTTTTATATCTGTTTTATTACAAGTATAATTATAGTAAATCAGTGTATATTTTATATCTGTTTACTTACAAGTATAATTATAGTAAATCTTTGTTTTTTCTCATTACATATCTTCCAATTTTACATGAGCTGCTTTTTAGGCAGATACTTCTAAAATCCTTCTTTGAAAGACTTTGTGTTACCCAAAAGCAATACTCTCAAGTAATTACTTTACTGTGCAAAGTTTTTACCAAAACGACTCACAAAATTCTTTAAAAAGTAGCTTTTATATGATTTGTATCCCAGTAATTAATAAGATCATTATAAATTCATCTTGAATTTCAACTCCTTATAAAAGAGAATTCAATGCTTATTTTCGAGGATTTTATCGCTCCTTTGGATAATCTGAAACAATCATTTAGTCCTTAACTTTTTGTGAGAAGATTGTTAAATGCACCATTTTTATATATACTCTTAACCATTTTGTTTTATAGCTGTCCAGTGTGGTAACCCAGGGACAACAGCCAATGGAAAAGTCTTTCGGATTGATGGCATAACATTTTCCAGTTCAGTCATTTATTCCTGCGTGGAGGGATATATCCTTTCTGGACCTTCAGTTAGGCAGTGCACAGCCAATGGAACGTGGTCTGGAACAGTGCCTAACTGTACAAGTAAGTTTCTTCTCAGTATTTTGAAATATCACTAGGTATGTGAAAAATAGTTATATAAACATGTATGTGTGTGTTTTGTAATTCATCAAACCAGGCAAGGTTTTGAATATTTGTATTGTCCTTCACATTAAAAGATGATGATAGTGTTATGGTTCAAGTGTACACTAGTGAGGTTAAGAATCAGTTGGGGGCTTCCCTGGGTGTGCAGTTGTTGGGAGTCCGCCTACCGATGCAGGGGACACGGGTTCGTGCCCCGGTCCGGGAAGATCCCACATGCCGTGGAGTGGCTGGGCCCGTGAGCCATAGCCGCTGAGCCTGCGCGTCCGGAGCCTGTGCTCCACGACAGGAGAGGCCGCAGCGGTGAGAGACCCGCGTACCGCAAAAAAAAAAAAAAAAAAAAAAGAATCAGTTGGCTCCCAAGGTATGACATTGGCAGATAGAATTAAATAAATAGAATTTATTTAACTAACAATAATCTATCTGTTGGAAAATCACTGCTGCTTATATTAATTAAGAAGAACCGCAGTAGCATCATGTAAATCATGAAATTTTTGAAACGAAGAGCTATTTTAGGATGTGTTCAGAGACTCATTCAAGGAGTCATGAGACCTTGCTAAAGCCCTTGAGTGAAATAGGCTCTGAGGAGACTAACGGAAGTTTCTTGTGTGTTGAAATTTGAACAGATTATACTTTTGCTGTAGAGGCCCTCATTAAAAGTAATTTGCAAATATTAACATAAATGGGCGTAAGTAAAATTTGTAAATGAGAAGCATGTTGCTTCCAGGATCCAAAAAGATGCTGGTCTTATTTTAATGTTGTGGTGTGGAGAAGGTCAATCGTTCTTGACAGTGTCAGTGGTGGAGCAGCCCTTGGCTGACCTAGTAATTCCCAGAAATTTACTAAGGAGACAGGCCTTGTACCATGTATGGGCAAATGATGCATCCCCCACCTTTTTCTTTAGCTCTTTTGTGAGTATTTGTATTTCCTGAGTAAATAGCTGAAATAATCTATTCAGAGGAGGATGCCATCAAACTAATGCCATATCACATCTGTGATTCTTGAGAAAGTTAGTTGTAGTTAATATCTTGCCTGAAAACTGTTGAGATACTTCGTGTATATTGTGTCTCTTCAAAGGTAAAGGCACACTATGGCTGGAAGGTTGTTGAAATAAGCACTGAATAAAACATATCAGCCAAATCTTCAATAGCAAAATATTTCTCAGTTGTTGGTTGGAATCAGTAACAAGTTATATTCCTGGCCTTGTGTCAGCACCAGATACTGTTACATCTAATCTTTGCAAGTAGTTTTTTACTTCACCTTGGGCAGTTTTCTCATGGCTTAATCAGTATTCTGCCAAATAACTCAAGGAGTTTTCTCCCTATGTCTCCAGAGATCTGTGTGTGTGTCCTCTCTTGTATTCTGTATCACTAAGTCTATCCACTTAGTTGTGTCCTGTCCAATCCATCTTTTCAACTCAGGGTGTCTGCCGGATTCTGTATGGGGTCCTTCTCCCTGTGCCACAGCCTGGAAACTCTCTTTGGGCAGTTAGACCAGGCAGTCATAGCAATCACCTCATTTGTTTCCTGTCACTCAAGGATCACTGTGCTTTGCTGCCTGATGAAACTTGTATTTTTTTTTGATGGGGTGGGATTGGGAAGTTGTTTCAAATGGAGAGTAAATTCTTCCTTGTTTCTCCATCTTGAAGGAAAGAAGTCCTCCTACTTACTTTGAAAATGTCTCATTTTTTAAAATACTGAACATTCTAATAATTAAGAAATATGCTTTACTGTTTTCATAGTACACCACCCCAATCTGAGCCTCTAAAACTCTTACCTAGTACCCTTTAAGTATTAGCTCAAACGGCACATTTGGCAAAAGCCTTCTTAGGGCACTTCTTCCTCATATCCCTTTTGGCTAAAACTGATTTCTCTACATTGTATAACTCTTTTATGGCAGTTCCTTACATCACTAACCTATAAACTTAATAGGGCAGTAGTAACTGGGGCTGTTTGTATCATTGACCCTCTAGCACTTGATACATAAATTGACTGAGTAAATAGTTGTTGACTGACTCAAATATCTCATATGAATTTTATTTTAGCTATTAGTGCACATGACTTACCATTCCACTCCATTTTAAAATACTTGCAGAGAGGGCTTGTAATTTATAGATAACATAGCACACAGTTTCTGGTATATTGTATGTTTTCAATATACAATTATGAAAAAGAAGGAAATAATGAATATATTCAGAATAAAGGAAATATACTGAGTAACATTATTTTTCACATTGAATAACAATTTTTTTATTCATGGATAAATACCTAAGTCTTTTATTTATTTTCCAACTCTAGTAAAGAAAAACACATACTATTTCTTAAGATTGAAAATTAGATTAAATTTTTTACTGAATTGTTTTTGGTTTTCCTTAGGAATTTTTAAACAAGTTAAAAAACACTCAATTCAACACAGACTGGGAGCAAATAACATATCAAAATATAAAGTCTCTTTTTTATGTCAGTTCTTCAAGGAGAAATATTGTGTTGAGTAAGGTATTTCAAGCATTAGCTTTTAAATGCTGAATTGCTGTTAAACTAGAAACTGAGAATTTTAACAGTTGATTTACTTCACAGGCAAACACCTCAGTACAACCCAAACCAAAAGCAAAAATAAAACTATCCTTCAAAAAGAAACACAGAGAGAGGTTTCAGTGGAAATTAAAACAGATTAAACTCCTGTAATTAAAGAATCTAACATACTGAAAATATTATATGTGATGATCTGTTGTTGATTAGAACCAGTGTTTCAGAGTCCTTCTCATTAATTTACAGTGGAAGTTAATTTCAATATATGATTGATGGAATCATGTAATTTTGGAGCTGGAAGAGATTGTATCATAGACTTATATGCATAGGTCAGGAAACTGAGGCACCAAATCATTTAACTGATTTACTGAATACTGACAGAGCTCACCACTAAACAGTTATTTCTGCCACATAAATGGATGAATTTTCCCATTAAATTAATTTTTTTATTTCTTATATATACCAGAAACATTAAATTCAAATAAAATATATGTTTAATAAATTTTGATTTAAAGTAATTGCCTTTTGTAGGCATTATTTTTCTAGTATCTATATGCAAGGACATAAATATGAACTTAAAATGAATTAAGTATGAAAAAATTTAAAGTATTGAACTAAATTTCTAAACCAAATTCCTGATTCTAATTTTTGGAAAAACCACCTAAAGAAAACAAAACCATCCTTTTTTTCTTTTCATTCAAAGTGTTACTATTTCTATTCATAATAAATAAATTTGTCAATGCTTACCATTTGTTAGGATTTATGTTAAGTGCTTTACACAAGTTCTCTCACATAATCCTCAGAACAAATCTATAAAGTATATACTATTATCCTTTCTATTTCACATTTGAAGAAATGGTATCTTACAGAGAAAATATAACTTTCTTTCCTGTGCTAACACAGCTAGTAAATGTAGAGTCTAAGATTTAAACTCAAGTCTTTTTAACTCAGGAAACAATGTTATCAAGTTCACTTCATTATCTCCTTCTGTATTTTTCCTCCTCCTTGTTTTCTTGCTTTATTTCCTTTTTTTTTTTTTTACCATAGTCAAATGTATTTGACATGATATAAATATAGGGCATTGCTTATAAGGCATATGGAAATGTTTTGTTAATTTCTAGCCCAGTCCTCTCTTACTTTTCCAATTTGTCTACATTTACCAATTGGAGTTCTGCAAAGTTATATCATTTTTTAATGAGCTGACCACTTGTAAAATTTGTGTTTGCTCAACAGTACTTTCCACTTAAAATTGCAATTTTCTCTATATAGCTTAGCAATAATTATTTGGTTATCTCAAGATGAGAGTTCAAACATATAGTACAGGTATGTCAGTAATAAATCTAAATCTTGCAGGAGATGAAATATTTTAATATGATGAGTCAAAAGAAAAGAACAGGAGTACTGTTGAATCACATATATTATAATTGAAAATAGAGATCTGATAGATTTTGGACAATATCAGTTGAAAGAGATAAAATCTACAGGATTGATTATATGACACACATTTCAATATAGGATGATTTGAGTAGGAAAGAATTAATAAAAGTCTTAAAATATAGTTGAATAAATCATCTAGTTACAATGGTTGAATGAAAGTAAAATATAAAGAGTTGAATTATATTTAGATTTTTTTTCTACGTTTTAAAAATAAAATTTTGGTCACTTTAAGTGTTTTTCCCCTCCGTCACTGGGCTAGTTATCCTTAGGCAACTAGTACCTCCTGCATAGTGATAATCAAAGGAGTGATCCAATTTTTAGAATATTGTTTTATTTTTAACTTATTATAGTAATATAGTTTATATAAAATATAGTTTAAATGAAATAGAAAGAGAACCGCGGGTATATAATATAATTGGATGACTTATGGATTTAGTTAATAAAAAATCATTTACCCAGAACCTATCATAGAGCCCTTTGCCAGGAACTGGCAAAGTTTAGTAAGGTTGGTCTCTGGTCTCTAATATTTCACACTCAGTAAAGTAGCTTTGGCATTTCAAGCATTTTTGCCCTTTGAGAATTTCCTACCAGAGTGATTTGCAAATACACCTTTTATTTGCTTGATTGCCCAGCAGCAAAACAAACACACACACATGCACAAACACACACAGATTTTTTGTTCTTAAAACACTCCTTTCCAGTCACATGTGTAGATGTGTCACCTGTGATTTTCCTTATCCATTTTCATGATTTTAGAAAACATTTTTGGAATAAACATAATTTAATAATAATGGTAATGCCCCTACTTTTCTTCCTCATATCTAGCCTTATTACAGATATTGGTAAAAGGATAAAATGTTCCTCACATAAATTATAACTGCTAATATTCTCCAGCTTCAGATTATAGAGGAATTGAGAAATTGTACACTTAATTAATCTTTCTCTAAAAATATGCCTCGAAACCAAGAACTCTTCCCTCTTCTCTATGCTTATCCTTCTGCATCTCCAGACAGGTCCTTATTAAACCCACCGCCAGTGCTGGAGTATGAAGTTTCCCCCAAATAACTAATTTTCTCATGGGTGAGTAAAAGAATATATCATGAGATCAAAACCATGCATTCAAATATCATGAACACTTTGGCAGAGAAATTATAAATGTTAAGAAACATCCACAGAACTTAAACCAAGCTGGAAGGAAAAGATATTTGCTACAACATCAAGAAGCTCATAACAGTGTCCTGATTTTAAGATTTGGTGAAGTCCCCTTCTGTAATGTTCAGACTGAGAGAGATGATCTAAAAACTAAGCACAAGTAAATACTCATTAAAAACATATATACATTTTTGTTAACACAGAAACCCTTCAAGATACTAATAGTATGGAAACATTATCTTTCACAAAATCTAACAGGCAGAGCCACCTCTGGTACCTAGGGCACATAGTGTTTGGGAAAAAGATACAATCTGTGCCAGGACAGGGCTTTTCAAGTAAGGATGGGCTGTCAGGTCTAAAGAAAAGAAAAACAAAAACAAACAAACAAACAAAATATATATATGTATATGTATACATATATATATGTATATAAATTGTTTCTTGGATTTTTTTTTAACCTACCAGGACTTCTGCTTCCGAACTGATCAATGCCCTGCATCCTACAAGTCATTTGGGCCAGGGACAGCATACTTAATCATATCCAGTGATGAATGAAACTACGGCTTTTTGTTCCAAATAACCAACCTGAGAATTCTCATGGATTTTTTTTATAGTGGGTAGGTCAGGGAGCTGGGCTAGTCTTACACAAGAGAAAGCTGGGGGCTCTCCCTGCATGGAACTGGGGGAGATGAAGCTAAAAAGTCATCTAAATCTTCTCAAGAAGAGAGAATTATCCTTCAGTGCAGCGGTTCTCAAACAGGGGTGATTTTGCTTCCCAGGGGCAATGTCTGGACATATATTTGGCTGTCACATTGCAGGTGAGTGAGATGTGTTATTGGTATCTAGCAGGTAGAGATCAATGTTAAACACCCCCCATGCATAAAGCAGCCAAGAATTATTGGTCCCAAATGTCATAGTGCCAAGGTTAAAGTTGAGAAAACATACCTTACTGAGATATAAAAAGGAAACTAACTTTTGCATTGGGAGATTGTATAGAATCAGAAGTGTTACCAGGGAAGTGGCTTGAGCACCTTTCTGGAACTTCACTGTGCTACAGAACTCTGTTCTGGACTTGAAACTCAGCAAAGCACATGTGTAATAATGTCCATGCAAGCATGTCCATTGCTGCACTGTGTACAGTGGGAAAATGATGGGATAACTCAAATATCAGTCACAGGGGTTTGGTTACATGAATTATATCACATGTATATCCATGCAAGGGAATATCATATCATTATAAACAAGTTAAATGGATCTATATGTATTAACATGCAAAAATGTTCATTAGATATTGAGTAAAAAATGAATTCTGTTGTAGAAGTGTGGGTAATGTGATCATATTTTTTTTTAAATACATATTTATAATGTTCATTTAAGAAGTTAAAAGAGAAAGTAGTTTTGAGGTGGCATAGATTGACTAGAATTACCACAATTATGTTTTATATTTAGCGTAGAAGTTATATACTTAGATTTATCATAAATGATGCCAAATAAGCATCAGTTACATGATAGAAGCTAATTAGAAAAGCTCACACAAAACCAAACTCAAACGTTTCAAACAATTCATGTGTTTTTGAGAATTTGAGTTGTTTAATCATTCCTTACATACTCATTCACTCATTTATTCTTTAGACAAATATTTACTTAATCTCTTATGATTAGTCATGCCCAAGACTAGGTTCAGAGAATACAGTAGTGTACAAAAGAGACAAAATAACTGTCTTCATGGAGTTTATTGGGTTGTGGGTGTGTGGATGCATGCGTGTGCGTGCACTTTTGCAGTGTGCGTGCACTCTTGCTGTGTGCATAAGGGATATGGTGACTTTAGAAAAGATTCTCTTGCATTAAACCACAGCACCCTGTTGATAGGCACTAATGTCTCTGAATTTTAGGGGAAAGCCCTAAAGAGCTACTATTCTAAGGTTTTGCCTAAAAAAACCCGAAAGCCTCTTTTTGTTGCTGAAAACAAGCTGGTGGTGACTGAATTGACTTGTGGAGCAGGTGCTGTTTACAAAGGTTGTTGCTATTGGAAACTTCCTCTTTGACCTTTGCTTCATTATGAAACCACCAGAACAAATCCTTCTGAAGCTGTTGTTATCAGGCATTTCATTCATGATGCTGTGAAGATATGCAGAACTCTTCCTCAGTGCTTCTCTAAAATAAACCCTCTGTCCTCTTTCGGTGGCTACATCTCACTCAGCTCATGTGCCTTACGACTGGGTTAGCTGTTCTTTCTTGCCAGAATTCTAATTCAGTCTGTAAAGCCCTGCCCAGAAAACAATAACTATCTGTTGGTGTTCTCTTTAATTTTCCTTCTTCTTAGCTTTGAATCTAGATTAAAAATATAAAATAACAAGTAAAATAAAATAAATTGAAGTCTTAAACTCATTTTTATATGATTACACGTTTTAAAGCTGCAAAAAGAATTGACATTTTATGGTAAACAAGCAGGATTTGATTTCCTATCCAACTCAGTTGTACGATTGAAAAAATATTTTCCTCGTCAGTAACTAAAAGAATTAAAATCATCCTATATACAAAATTCTTATTAGGAGTCAGATAGAAACACTCAATGAGTGTGATTTCAGCAAACTCTTCAGGGCTCTGAGGATTAGCAGGCGGAGTGTCGTGAATATTATTCTTTAATTTAAATGTCATCTTTCATGGTCCTAAATTTCTTAGGCTCAACAGATTAGAATAATATGAAAAAAACCTTGACATTCATAATTTTAATGGTAAATTTAAAAAACCGAAAGCCTCTTTTTGTTACTTTTATTGTATATAAATACAATATAATTTAATTGTCATTAAGGTCTTCTATATCTTAATCTATTTTTAGTCTTTAACCCTAGACTTCCAAAATGGGAACTATTAATTAATTACTGTTAATTCAAAATAAAAATGAGGCAGTATAACTTAGATTTACCTGGTAAAATCATTTGTCGTTTAATGAAAAAAAAATTCAAAAGGCAAAACAAATACTAAAAGGCAGGTATACCACATGTTTCTTGTCTCCAGAAAAGGAAAAGTGATGTGACCTTTTGTGTTTTCCTTTTTCTCTTAGCCACCAGAAAGCGTTTAGCCAAGCATGCTTAAATCATGTTTCTCAAAACAGCAAGTGCTTTTGTGGCTTATATATGATCTCTGTTATGCCTTGTTCTTAAATGCTATATTTAGACTTAATTCTGTTTCCTATGCTGTCACCAGTATTTTTGAAAGTTTTTGTGTGGCGTCATTTTATAAATGAGAATATTATATATGTAATTTGAGACAGCTTTATGGACCAGCGTGATTGTTAGAATTTCGTGCTCAAAAGGCTCCTGTAATTGGTGTTTAATGCTCTGTGATCACTGTCTCAAAATTTTTAATGATTTAATCTTTGAATTTGTGTTTTATAATTAAAGCCCACTGGGACAATGGAGCATGTGCTGAAGGTTTGGAGAGTCTGCTCTTGTACAGTTTGCCTCCTTGCCTCCCTGTCTTTCTAGGATGGATTATAGGCCTTTAGCTCCCTACCACCTGGTGCCCCTGCTCCTCCCTGGCCTTCCCCCTACCACCCCTGCTTTGGACCACTGATGCCTTCTGCCCAGCCGGTCCATCATGTCATTAGCAGAAGGAGGCTCACACTGCACCTTTGTTCTCCACCCCTTTGTGGGGTCTGGGTGCAAGCGTGCGTGGGGCTGCTTGGAGTTGGCTGTACTCATGGAGTCTTGGGGCAGAGCAGGGCAGCAGCTAACCTTTTCCTAGACTGGCAATACAAGGCAGATTTGCCAAGCACTTGACAGAGGCCTCTTACTCACCCCTAATCCAGGAAGCAAACACATTCCAGAGTGGAGGTCGCAATTTCTTGAGGATTTTTCTGTCACTTGGGATGGCAATGAGATGATGGAAATGGGAAATTGATTTCTCTATCCCTAGCTCTGGCATTTTCATTTTTCACTAGGCCCACAGATTATGTATCTTGCCCAGTATGTGATAAATTCATATTTTATAGTTTATTCATTCTTTCATTTTTTCAATGAAATTATTATTTTTGCACCTAGCATTATGTTAGTTAAAAACTATGATAATATCCAGTTGAGTGGCACTGTGCAGAAAATATACTCTCAGTCCAGCAAGCCTGATAAATTAGAGATTTCAGTAACCATATATAGGAGTATAAATTTCAAATATTATGTTAGAAATCTCGATCCTATAGGATATCTTCTCCATGATTATTTAATTCAGGTTAAAAGAGGTTACCACATCAGAGTTTTTTACAACATAATAGCATATTAACCTGGCCTTTTTGAGTCTAAATGACAGTTTCTGAGCCATATGTATAGAATCTGTAATAAGTAACTGATCATAATCAGGAATTGCCAGTATGTGGTTTAAATATGCTTATGTTTTATCATTAAAAATGAGCATGATAACTAATTTTCCCTACTTTTATATTAAGTATGCCATATGCTTACTATTTCTTTCCATTAAATACATGCCACATTAACTATCTGCTCTTCCAATCCAATATTGATAGTAATCAGTTGTGGAGACCCAGGTATACCAGCCAGTGGACTGAGATATGGAGATGATTATGTGGTTGGACAAAATGTTTCCTACATGTGCCAGCCAGGCTATACGATGGAATTGAATGGTTCCAGAATCAGGACTTGTACAACTAATGGAACTTGGAGTGGAGTAATGCCAGCTTGTAGAGGTATGATAATGATTTCTTCAATATTTATGTGATAACCACCACATATTTTCTGCATTAGTATGCAAATTTAAAGTAAATTTAAATAGTGTTTTTTTGTATTGTTTCACTTTTTTCTCTGGTACCAAAATTGAGTGCTTTAAACCATATAGATAATAACATATAAGATTTTAAAACATTTTAACAAAAACATTATATCTCATTGTAAGTAATGATAATGAACTGTCATACAAGCAAAATAACAAAAATATCATGTTCTGTGATATGTAATTGCCATCATAATTTATATTGATTGATGCATACTTAAAAGAGAATATAACCATAATGAACTAGAACTTTAACTTGATTATCTACCTGGGTCAAGTTATTCATGGATGGGAAGAAAAACTTTCTATAATTTGAAAACAATCAGCCTGAATTGTTGAGCTGTACTTTTTCTTAAAAGGTAAACCTGTTTCTTTAAAGAATGTAATCTAGAAGTAATATTTTAGTCAATATAGGTGTAAGTTTACTACTTTATGCTATTTGTTTTTCCATTGAAACTATTTTCATAAATTTTTGCCAATTTTTTTATTATTTGTGAAATACTGTAGATACAATGTCAGATAATTTATACTGTTTTATAGTAATACTGATTGTTAATCATCGAGATTTCTCATTAAGGTGCATCTCTAAATGTCTATGAATTGCCAGTTTAATATCTCCCTGACATAATCTAACACAAAAGAATAATACCAATGTGTTTCTTTTCTTCTTGATTACACAGTTTCCTAATCAGATCACTATAAATATACAGTTAGTCTGTGAAAATATATGAACAGACATTTTATATTTTAGAAAATATTTCATACATTATTAATTGATTCTGATAATGACAATGTTATACAACTCCCAAAATTGATTTATATATGTTGCTAGTCAGCAAAATAAAATCATTCCTCATTTTTAGATTTTGTAATTGGTACCCCTCTTTTCCCCTTCACCTCTATCACCTTATCTAACCCATCTTTGCTCGAGGACAACTTAATTTTAAAAATGAATGTTTAAAAATTTTATAATGCATTTAGAAACTATATAGTAAGTTTTAGCATATGAATCTAAGTGGTTGATAGAACCAATTTGGATATTTTAATGAGATACATAATCTGTCTTTTCAAAAATGTCACAGAATTACTCCCAAATTCCTTGCTACAATGCTGACACTTTATATAGCCAAACAACCCAGCTTTTCAGTCTTTCTAAATGTCACTGGAAAATAATTTTATATAAAACCAGTAATTTATCAGTTGCAGTATACTGGATAGAAGGTCACCCTCTCTTTGCCTTCCCTTCAATGTCAGAAAGCTTGTTATTTTGTAAGAGAATATCTGACAACCAGTAGCCATTATGTTGCCAAGAAGTAGTCACATCCTAGAAGGACTAATTCCAGGGATGTTTCAGGAATACTACCAGGAGAATAAAACATACTACACCATATTGTCCTCCAAAAGGTTAAATTAGCACATATGCCTCTTCTAATGATATTTATTTTTTTAACACCAGCATATTTCAACAGCTGTGTCTAATCATTTTTAATGTAATTACAGCTGTTACCTGCCCAACTCCTCCCCAGATTTCTAATGGAAGGTTGGAAGGAACAAATTTCGACTGGGGCTTTAGTGTTAGCTACATCTGTTCTCCAGGCTATGAACTATCCTTTCCTGCTGTTTTGACCTGTGTGGGGAATGGTACCTGGAGTGGGGAAGTACCACAGTGCTTACGTAAGTATACTTTCTATACTTAAAATTATATGTTTTCACTCTCCTAGAGCTACTTTACTGTGATTACAGCTGTTACATAATTTTTTTTTCAGATTTTGCCAGGACAAATATGAGATTGTTAAGCTCTTTCCCATGCATAATTAAAATTCAATTAAAATCAGCATTTACCAGTGTAGCTATTTTTTATGCAATCCAACCATTATGTTCCCTCTGCTCTAACTTTTAGGCTAAACTGCTTTGTTTGCAAAACACACTATACATTTTACACATCTTGTTTTTTTGGATGATGTCCTCTACTCAGGTTTATGTCCCTTAAAGGCAGAGATTTTTGTGTTTGTTCACTGTTGTACCCCTGATATATAGTGCAATCCTTGGCAGATATCAAACTTAGAATGCTATAGTAATTAAGACATTACAACATTGGTGCAGGGATAGAAAGTAAACCAGTGTTAGAGAATAGAGGGCACAAAACCATTTATTGATACTTGATGTATTATAGAACAAATCAGTGGGGAAAGAATGGAAATTTCAATTAATGCAATAAGGCAATTCGTTTACACACACACACACACACACACACACACATACACACACACACACACAATCTTTGGCTCACACCAAATAGCAAATCAATGTCAAATCATTAGGGAATTAAATATAAAAGTTTTAAATATTACAACACTACCTAAATGACCTTGAAGTAAGAAAGGATCTCTTAAAATGTGATGCAAAAGCTCCACCCATAACTGAAAAAGTGGAAAAAATAAGCTACATTATTAATTTTAAATTTCTCATTTCAAAAGTCCAATCATAAACCTGATAGTTTATTTGAAGAGCTTCCTATTAAGTGATTGCAAATACTATGCATACATACAACCATTTTGCTGGCCCATCAGATCATTCATATCACATTTGCTACAGAGAGTATTACTAACCAGTTTTATTGAGCATGAGAGATAAAACTAATTTACTTCTGCAATTGTGGTCTGTTAGACTTCAATTTATGCAACATCTAAAGAAGCTCTCTCTAGGTAATATGATTTATTAGAGTATGTTCCAAGCCTCAAGGTTGATGTCACACAGATTGACCCTTAAAATTCTGATGCTAAGGATCATCTTAAAACAGACCAATGTGTTCTGAATCAGACTAGATATTCTATAGCTACTTCAGAATAAATAGCAACAAGGGGATTTTACATAGATGAGTTTATGGTAAAGTTTATTTGATATGAATGAAAAAATCTCAAAAAGTTTCTTGATATAATGTTTTATTTTTTGATCTATTAAAATGCAAATAATAATAAAATACTTACTATAGACATTTAAATTGTAATAAGTATCCAAATATAATAAGGCTCACTTTGTCCCAATTGCTCTACATATATTATTTTTAGTACATAGAACTCCTGGCTAAGTATGTTCAGTCACGACATTTTAATAGATAATGACATGGGCTCAGAGAGGTCAAATTGTAAGGACACTGGGCAACTCTGCCATCATTTAGGGGACCAGCTACATTATTGTGTGGCCTAAAGTCATATTACTAGTAAATGGCAGAGTGTGAATTCCAGTTCAGAGAAGGTAGACCTAAGAGACAATTCTCTTATCCATTGAATAGCCAAATTCAATAATTATAAGTATTTAACAAAAAAGAAAATCTTTTCTCGTTAAATCTGTTCAAACTATGCCTTTTTATCTTAAAGTTTATATCACTGTGAACTGAAGCCTTTTGAAAATAAACCCTGTGTGTTAAGCCTCTAAACTTGACACCAGTAGGTTGTTTGGTTTAGTACATGGAAATCTAAAGATAGAAAACAGATTGAATGATGGGGGGTCTGGGAGGGGGGATTGAAGAGTTTATGTGGTTGCATCTCTCCTCCTTTCTTTTTATCATTGAATAAAGATAAGATTCTGAGTTGAATGACTCAGTAGAAATATGCTAGAGAAACATTTCAGAAGTAAATTATAAAATAACTGTGAGATAACTTAGTAATAGAAATGATTGCTAAAGCTGAAGTACCCATCGATAATGTTCACTGAGGAAATAGCCATTGAATTTAAAATGTGCTAGAGATACAAAGACTAATAACACAAGGAGCCTGGCCTTTGGGGTTTGATATTATGTTGCTAGAAGTGCTTGGATGACAAATACCACTAAGGCTTACAGTATCTAAGAAATGGTGAAAATTAAAACAAAACACAATAAATAAATATTTATTTTACATGTGCTACCATACTTTGAACATTTCCCCAGTTTATTTTATTTTAATATTTACTTTATGATTACTTTTCATCTTAACTGTTTTAAAAGAAAAAAAAATGTTTCTAAAAAGAGGTTTAAAAGTCCAAGTTTCTTGAGTCTTGAATTTCAGGGAAGGTCTTTGAACACTGAGTTTGAGACTAAGGTATTCTATAAATAAGGTATTCATTTATTCCAGGTTTCCTGGAACAATTCTTGTTTATTCTGTTATCCTGGTAGGTGTCCTATCCAGTTAGAATCTTCCTTTTACTCTCAAAAGTGTCTTGATTTGGATGATGCATTTTATAGTCACTCAACCTATAACTATCTTAAGGCTACATTTATACTTAAAAACATTTGGTTATTTCTGTTTGCTTTATAGGGGAATAAGCTTTCAGGTGCTGAATCTGCAAATTTAAAAATTGAGTATACTTTTAAAACATAGTTAAAATAGTAAATTTTATGTTATGTATTTCTGACTACAGTAAAAAAAAAAAAGGAAAACATGCTATATGTACTTTGCCTCAGTTATCTACTAGATTTGAAGCCATCTGATCTCATCCTCTCCTACACTTCTGCGTGCTTACTCTGCTCCAGTCTCACTGGCCTTACTCTTCCTCCAGCATGCCAGATTTGACCCAGCACAGGGCTTTGGCAATGCTGTTTCCTCTATCTGCAATGTTCTCCCTTGTGATATCAACATGGCTAAATGTTTTTTTCCTTCAAATCTTTTCTCAGTGAGAGACACCCATGCTACCTTATTAAAATCCACTACCACTACTCACCATCTAGCACATCCACATGTACAGTCCTGATCTCCTTTGCCCACACTATTTTTCCCCATGGGACTTATTATCTTCCCATATACTACCATTTTTACTTATTAATTATGCTTATTGTTTGTTTGCTTTACTCACAAAAGCATAAACTCCACAAGTGAAGGAACCTTAGTTTGTTTACTAATAAGTGCAAGCACCTAATATTACCTAGAATAGTGTCTGTTTTTTAGTACTTTAAAAATATATGTTGAATGGAATCATCTAATCAATTTGTTTAGAACTATTGTCAAGTTGATTTCTTCAGTGATTGTAGAACATTGAGATTCCTTGGTTTTGTATGGATCTGGATTCTGATGGCCTTCTTTTCTCTTAAAAAAACTACCACCACCCCCCACCAATATTTTGGAGGAAAACAACCGAATACTCGGATACTAGGATACGTGATCCGAGTGTTCAACAGAGCATGTATCATTGAAACAAATAACTATATCTTTTATATACATTAAAAAATACATAGCAATCTGGAGAGTATATCCTAGACCATTATGTTTCTTTGTTTCTGATAGAGCTATCTGTGAATCACATGCCTTTTCAAGAATACACTCCAACTTTGTAGCCTATATGTACAAATATGTGGTTTGATTCTGGTCAATATAGAACAAAAAAATACCAAAAAATCTACAATTGTTAAGGTGGTCTACTAGGTGGAAAAGTATTTGAATCAAATTAATTTTTTAAAAATATTATGCTGAGTTGAATATTCAGCATTTATTCATGTAGACAAAAGCTAAACAAATTTTCATTGGGATAGATTAACATGGATAGCATGTCACTTTAGTGCAGTATTTCAGTTATTTTCATCATTTTTCTGAACTGTTTACTCTGATGAATCTAAATCACTATATAATTGTCTTTCTTTTCACTTCCAGCAAAGTTTTGTGGTGACCCTGGTATACCTGCCCAAGGGAAAAGAGAAGGCAAAAGCTTTATATACCAGTCAGAGGTTTCATTCAGCTGCAATTCTCCTTTCATATTAGTGGGATCTAGCACCAGAATATGTCAGGCAGATGGCACTTGGAGTGGATCATCACCTCACTGCATAGGTAATATTAATTAAAGATTGATAATGCTCAGTAATTTGGGAATTAATAGATAGTAGGGAGGTTTAATGGTTTTCTTTATCCAATAAACTATAGTTGATTAAATGTGAAAAACAAATGTAAAATATAGAAGCCATTGGAAGGCACTGAAAATTAATATCGTTAAACATATATTATTTTTAGTACGTAAAACTTCTAGAATAAATGCTTAAAATTGTTTCCCTGTTTATCAGTAAAATGAAAAAGAAAAAAGCTTCCAGATTAATATCATGAAATATCAGTACTAACATTTGTATAGAGCTTTATAGTTAATAAAGCATATTCAAGTGAAATTAGACTTACTTCAAAAATATTAAAAAGGTACTTTGATTTCAAAATGGCTCTAAGTACATTTTTGTAATCCTAAATTTTTTTGTGTTTTGTTGTCATATATTTTATTGAAGTATAGTTGATGTACAAAATTGTGTAAGTTACAGATGTTCAGTATAGTGATTCATAATTTTTAAAGGTTGTACTCCATTTATAGTTATTATAAAATATTGGCTATGTGTACTGTGTTGTACAGTATATCCTTATAGCTTATTGTACATATAGTAGTTTGGACTTCTTAATCCCCTACCCCTATTTTGCCCCTCCCTCCTTCCCTCTCTCCACTGGTAACCACTAGATTGTTCTCTATATCTGTGAGTGTGCTTCTTTTTTGTTATATTCACTAGTTGTTGTATTTTTTAGATTTCACATATAAGTGATATAATACAGTATTTGTCTTTCTCTGACTTATTTCGCTTAGCATAATACCCTCCAGGTCCATCTATGTTGCTGCAAATGGCAAAATTTCATTTTTTGCTATAGCTGAGTAGTATTCTATTCTATTCTCTCTCTCTCTCTCTCTCTCTCTCTCTCTCTCTCTCTCTCTCTATATATATATATATATATATATATATATATATATATATATATATATATATATATATATATATACCATATCTTCTTTATCCATTTATCTGTTAATGGACATTTAAGTTGCTTCCATATCTTGGAAATTGTAAATAACACTGCTAAGAACATTGGGGTATATGTATCTTTTTGATTTAGTGTTTTAGTTTTTGGGGGGGTATGTACCCAGGAGTGGAATTGCTGGGTCATAGGGCAGTTCTGGTTTTAGCTTTTGAGAAACCTTCATACTGTTTTTCACAGCAGCTCTACCAATTTACATTCCCACCAACAGTGTATGAGTGTTCCCTTTTCTACTAAAATTAAATTCTACATTGAATAAATTAACCAAATAACCTGTCATACAAGCTAGCCAAATCAGAGACTACCACCCCTACCATTTTTATGCCTGAATCTCCTACAGGTGTCAGTGAAAAATGCAAATAACTAAGTCCTGTTTCTGGAAAAATAATTTATTTCTTGAAGGGAATATTACCCTACTTGATATTATAACTTAGTAAAGTTGTTGAGCAAATGTTTTATGTATGTGTTCCTCTTTCATATCCTTCATTTTCCCTTAACTTTTTGTTCACAGAGTTAGTTGGATGTCAAGTGCTTTTATATTAGAAGGGTTCAAAGTTCAAGAATTGCATAATTCATATAAACGGCAGTCTACCTGAATTTCTTGCTTTAAGATTATCAGGCTTCTGTTCATAGAGATAACGTTATTAGATTTTACTCTTCATTATTATCCAGGGTCCTTTCATTAAGCCCTAGATCTCTTAAAATTATTTTATGTGGGAGAAATATACATTTAAATAAAACTGTAAATTTTAAAGGAATATCACGTTTTTAATCTTTATTTTAGAACCCACCCGTACCTCATGTGAAAACCCAGGAGTACCACGTCATGGATCTCAAAACAGTACATTTGGATTTCAAGTGGGTACTTTTTTATCATTATTTTTTTCCAGTTTTATTGAGATAAAATTGACATACATCACTGTATAAGTTTAAAGTGTACAGCACAATGGTGTGAATGATTACTGCAGTAATTTTAGTTAGCAATCCAGAGAGTATGTCCTCCATTATCTCATATACATACAATAAAAAAAGCAAAAAAGAAAAAAAATTCCTTGTGATAAGAATTATTAGGACCTACTTTCTTAACAACTTTCCTATATACAATACAGCAGTGTTAACTATACTCATCACTGTTGTATATTACATATCTAGTACTTACATATCTTATAACTAGAAGTTTACACCTTTTCACTACCTTCCTTCAATCCTGACCCCTCCCCCCTCCACTGCTCTGGTAACCACAGATCTGATTTCTTTTTATGTGAGTTTGGCTTTTTGTTGTTTTAGATTCCACATATAAGTGAGATCATATTGTCTTTGTCTTTCTGTTGTCTGAGTTATTTCATCAAATGGATACTTTAAATATTTCCATTTAATATAAGCTAGATCAAAAGGCTTTGGTTCATGTACACAAATCCTGTTAATGCAAACAGAAATAAAATGTCATGCTTATATCTGCATTCAAAAACACCTTTTAAAAAAGGTAACAGGCGGGGTTTCCCTGGTGGCGCAGTGGTTGAGAGTCTGCCTGCAAATGCAGGGGACACGGGTTCGTGCCCTGGTCCAGGAAGATCCCATATGCCGCGGAGCGGCTAGGCCCGTGAGCCGTGGCTGCTGAGCCTGTGCGTCCAGAGGCTGTGCTCTGCAATGGGAGAGGCCACAACAGTGAGAGGCCCGCGTTCCGCAAAAAAAAAAAAAAAAAAAGATATAGCCTAACTGACCATGAGGATAAAAAAAAAATTGGAGAGAGCTGTGAGCATAGGAAAATCTGTAAGCAGTAGCTAGTATGTAAGAGAAATATTAAGTGATGGAGTAGATGGGTAAGCTCTACAGGAAGATACGGGGACAATGAGGAAAAGTGTAGGTGAAAGTGATCCGGGTGACCTCGGCCTGCAGCGGCTTAAAGCAGGATTTCGGCGCCCCACCAGAGACTGAGGTCAGGCAGCGGCAGTGAGAGTGCAGAATCCTAGCCACCAGACCACCAGGGACCAGTGGCCAGTGGCAAGGCCCTGGCCTGTCAGCCATGAAGAAATGAATTTCCACATAAGACAGAAAGTAGTGAAGCAACTGAAGTGTTTATTAGGAGGAAAATTAGTACAGTATGTGTGGATAGACACACGGGCGGGCTCAGAGAGAGAGATCCGCACCCTCGTGGCAGTTTGAATCAGTTTTATGGGGCATTTCTTCCGGGTTTCCTTTGACCAATCATCTTGTTTTGCCTGGTTCTGAGTCCATATTGTATTTGGTTTATCTCAGGGTCCTCCCCTGTGTGCGTGCACATCTCTTAGCCAAGATGGATTCTAGTGAAGAGGGCTATGGGTAGTTCGCATCACTTACTATGGGGTGGCGCCCCCTCCTTTTTTGACCTCCAAGGAGCCTTTCTGCGCATGTGTAGTTGGGGAGGTCTCCTTGACTTCGAGAATGAGGAATATGTGGTCTCTGATCTTCTATCTGGGAAGGGCCCAGCCCCCTCCATCATCCTGCTTTTATGGAGTTTCTGATATTATGGAGTTTCTGTCCATAGGGAAGAACCTGTTCAGCCTGAGGCCCATGTATCTCCTGCCTCAAAAGAGGTTTAAAGAGAAACTGCTGAGACAAAGAGTTACCAAATATATAAAAATGTGGTTATTCAAGAAGGCAATAAAAGACTTTTTTCTTATAATATGTAAATAATGCTAAAATAATTTTTAAACATTTTAATTGATGTGGGAAATTTCTGAAAAAATAATTTAACTGTAACCTATTATTATACAACACATATTTGGATTGTAATATTAGAATTCTTTAACATGCCCAGTCACGTGTGGCTGACTTTCTTTTCTCTCTTATTCCACTTTAGATTTTATGTAGAGATTCAGCAAGATTTTCATTACAGGGGCCTAAGGGGAGCCAAAGTGCATACCAATTCCAAAAGGAAATAGCCAGTTTACACGCTAACCGATTGCCTTGTGTCGCAGGGTTTTCTAAATTGTGCTATTTTGTGTGAAATTCAGTGTGAACCTGAAGAACATTCATTTCTAAAAGAAGTACTCATAACAGGTGCCATATTTTTGTTGCTAAAAATAGTTTCCATTTATCTACAGTTCAGGCACAGTATGAACATTGATTTGATAGCTTTTCCAATTCTTCCTGTTTGCCTCAGGCCTGTCTAGGTAATACAAAAGTGCAAAAAAGCATCTCGGTCTCTATTATGTTGGTGTTTTCAGAAAACTTTAGATTCATATCTCCATAAAATGTTTTATCAGTTGATCGAGATCTTGAAAAATGAACTAACTAAACAGTATTAGACCTCATCATATAGACCAAGAAACTGAAACAGAACATGACTTGGCTTTGATCACAGAGCAAGTCAATGGCAGTATTTGTACAGAATACAGTCAGTGTCTGTACACTAAATCGGATGATTTTCTGAAGAATCTGAGTCCTTTTTAGGAAACACCCTTTGAGATAATGGAAATTGAAATAAATAAGATTGAGTTTAGAATAGTATCCAATGAAATGAATAGAGTCATTCACTCTGAATTTTAAGAATTCGATTGTAATCATTGAAAAATGTTATCACAAAGTTAAAACTAACCCTGAATTCATACTATTCAGCTAATAAACATACATTAGATCATTGTAGTCTATCTAGATAAATATGAATAGACTAGATTTCAGATATGGTAAAATCTAATAAAATTGTATAATCTCTATTAAAACTACAAATGATATACTGAGTATGTTAAATTAGGGGTGTCAACTTTCATACATGATTATGGCAGATATGTGCTTATATCTGTATATATACTTATTTTATATATTTATATATAAATTATGTTTACTAAACCTGTATAGAGTCAACAGAGTTTAAGAAGTTACGTAATTCTAACTAATATCAATTTATAGATGGATTCCAAATAAATATGGCCTTATATAACTAGAAAAGACTTCTCTACTGGTTGACCAAAAACTCTTGCTTACAATTAGAAGAATTATTTTGAGCTAGCTTAAACCTAAAGGCATTAAAAGCCATGTGTAGGTGTGTCCCAGGCCACAAGAGAAAGGATCTAGGTGAGACTTATCAAGCCTAGAATCTAGGAACTGGACAACGGTACTCAGTCTCTTACACTACTCTGTATTTATCTACTTCGTTTTCTTTCTCTGTAGATTGGCCATATGGCAAAGGGTGCATCATTTCTATTTACATCTCAGCCACATACAGCAAGTGATTAATTGTCTCAATCTCAGCTTCAAATATCCAGAGAGAGAATCAAAATGTTCCAACTTTTGTATCTACCTCTGGTTTAATCTAGTGACCAGCAGTGAGTTAAATAAAATCATAGCTATAGTTAGCCCACTTCTGGGAGGGACAAGAGAAAGGGGAAAGTTATAAATTGCAGAGGCACTCTGCATTTCCTAATTTTCTCTTTAATGTGTTTATTTTGTTCACTCTCCTTTTCTTTAAAGATTTATATAGTAGATTTTTGGACATTTATATAATTACTAAAATATAAGAATATATCACCTGTTGCTAGAGATGACAAAAACTCTAGTGTTAGAAAAAAGTACTCAAAGTAATTTCTCTTTTTATCTAAAATATTATAAAATGGAACAATTTAGCTAAAAATATATTAGTAGTAAGGAGAGTAAGTATCAAAATGATTGATGCAACATCCAGATTAATTATGGAGGAAATGACAAACACAAATATTTTACTAACTGCTGTATTACTCTAAATTGAGCTCTGGGGTTTGGAAGACACATTACAGTGATTTAGGACTTGTTACATAAAATTATTATAAATATAAAATATTTTTAATCTGATTTTAAATATTTAATTCCAGGGTATTAAACATAAGATATTTAACCCTACCAGAATAACCATTATGAAAAAGCTCTGTCTTGACTACAGAGACTACAAAAGCATCCTTGACTGAGGGGTAGGGAGACAGAAATAATCAACTAAAGACAACATGATCAACTATTTGTGACTGTTGACACCTTTCATTCTCTGGCTTCTGTTTCCAAAAGCAAGTCTGGACCACCCAGTTTTATAGATACAGGACTCCTGGGTACAACAGTAGCCATCTTGGCAACCACAGTTCACCCTACTATTGAATGTAGTTGACAGTTGCTGAGCCTTTACAGCTTTTAAAATTTGAAGGTTGGGGATTAGAGAAACATGAGAGGCTGCTCATTGACTATTGAAGTGATCAAAGATATAAATTAAGTACCATTTTAAAACTTTGTTCCTATTTATCAAATGGTTACTATCTACAGCTGTAGTACTTATTAACTTATTAAAAATCATGTTAAAAAATCTAACTCATAAACGGTTAGCTAATACTAGACTAATAATACTAGACTAAGACTAATACTAGAGTGTTCAAAACACTCTAAAAGACATTTTATTCATATTTTGGAGAAGAAAATATTTACATGTTTAATTAAGTTAGGCTACCTATAAAGTACTGTGTGATATAATATCAATAAAGTACTTAAAATGGCACTTTAATGTTTTATTTAAAACCATATATCATGCACTTTTAAACTTCAGTATTGAATATTGACTGGTGTGTAGAATCCAATTTCATAGTTAAAAAGTAAGTTGAGAGTAGAATAGAACTTTTTCCCTGGTATTCACAAAAGCGTTTTGCCATTTCAGGCTTCAAAAGAAAAAAAAAATGTGCCTTTGCATCTCTAAGCATATCTGTAAAGAAATACAGATTCTGTTGAGTAGCCTCTGAAACTTGGCTTTCTTACATTTGGTTGGTTCATGTGACAATCCCTGTGCAATGAATGGAAATATGATTTTTAGATTAAACGACTTTTCCAAAATAAAAAAGCAAAACAACCATGGTGATTATGTATGACTTCCAGTTTATAATCGAAATAAGTACATAAGTACATTGAATGAGGCAGGTGTGTTACATAGTGTTTTATTACCTTAAATGGTGAATATCATAACATGAATTTTAAAACAAAAAAGTAAAATTAAACATTTAAAATCGAAGACTTCTGATTACTTTTTAATAAAAACTGATAAAACACCTTAATTCTGTTTTTCTCATTCAAGAAGCTCAGGGCCCAAAATTGATGCTCTGTCAGTGAAAATGCCTTGCACCTCATCTTAAGTATATGTGTTATCCTTTCATTTTTATGATCCTGCCTTTCTACTTAAATTTTATTAATTGTAATATATTAAAATTTTATTAGAAACTACCTCAACTTTTCTTGGGTAAAGTATTTAATATAAACATAATAAAAATACTAATATAAAATAGTTGTTTAAAATATATTACAGAGGGAGCATATGAATTTTTGATGCCTTTATTATATATATATTTTGATAAGTTGCTAGGAGCCATACTGCATACTCCAGTTAAGCAAACATTTGATATTGAAAATCAGACACAAAAAAACACAGTGATGAAAATTCTAGCAAAGTAATAGTAAGGGTAATAAAACATCATGAAAGGGAAGATAGATCTTATTCAGAATGTTTTAAATTTCTAAAATTTTGATTAATCATATGATTAGATTTCTAACTTCATGACTAAGGAACTGAACTGTAACATTTTAAAGAGGGAATAAAGAGTTAAAGAAGGTAAGTCATATTTACTAATTAGACATGTCTTATAATTTTATAGTGCATTTGTAAACAACATGCTAATTTGGGCCAATTTAAAGAAAATTTTATTTAAACATTAACTGCAATTAAAACTTGATATGGATTTTTAAAATTCTTGATATAAAAATAATTTTTAAAATTAATTTTTACATTTTATATAATTGCTTATACAAATAACACTTTTATTAGTAAATATTGGCAGGAAAATTGTACATAAATTACTTTACAAGAATTTTTAAAATTATATAATGGAAAATTTTATAATGCTACTTATTTTTCTACAAATATTCAAATTATATTATTTATGTTAGAAATTATTTATAGTCAGAGGAATTTACATGACAAGTTGGAAAAGGAAGGAGAGATATGTAAAATATACTATTAAGTGGATTTATCACTGGAAAAATTATTAATCCACTAATATTTAGAGAAAATTTTGATGATTGATTTGAATACAACAAATGCTGAATAAAAATCAGTTACTAAATTTGTATAACTCTAGGTATCTTAAATATTAGGTATAAGTATTTGTGAATTTGACAAAAATTTTGTTATTAAATGTGTTAATGATATATAGAAAAACTTTATATAGATTTTAGTTCTATGGTATCTGGTTAATATGTAAAGCAGTATTGTGATTTCAGGAAAGATTACAGACATGAGGAAAAAGACTTAGAGGTAAAAAAAAAAAGTGTATGTAATCCATCATGTTTCTCATTCCTTACTAATATAAAGGTTGATGAAATAACCCAAATATACTCTTCAAAGAACAAATAATGATTTAACTTTATGTTAATTAAACTATGGAAGGGATATCACTACATTTTAAGAAACTGATAGACATGTTAAATCTTTCTAAGTAATCAAATAATTTTATACTAAGTTCTTAGGCCCCATTCCTTCAGTTGCTCCAAAATTTTCAAGACACTTTTCTAAGCTCTTGGTGTATAATGGCGAATAACATATGGTCCTTGGCTGAGAGGAGCTAACATTTTGGTGTGTGGGTCAGATGGAATAGATGATTTTATAGGATAGGTTGATAATATTGATAACATTGAAAGGAGCTAATAAAACCCATAAGAGACAGCTTTCCTAATCTGCTTGCTGCAGGGAAAGCTTTCTAGAAATTTTGTCTGAGCTAAATCTTTTAGGGTAAGATCTAGGAAAAAATAGTTGGGAAATGCATTCCATGTGGGAGGGACAGTGTAAAAATACGCATGTATTATGGGAACTACAAAAATTCAATATTATATGAGCACAATTTGAGTAAAAGTAAGTGGTCAATGAAGATGCTAGAGACAGCTAGTGATCAGTTTATGGAGGCTTTTATCCACCAAGTTAACATAATTTAACTTTATCCTATGCGGGATAAGCCAGTAAAGATTTTAAGAAGGATAATGATAAAGTAAAACTTTCATGTTGAATAAATCACTCTGACTTTAGAGTGAAAATAAATTCAATGGGGTCAAGACTGGAGAAGTGGAGACAAGTTAGATGATTATTATAATTGGCTATAACAGTAATTCTCAAAGTGCGGTCCCTGACCAGCAGCAGCAGTATTACCTGGGAACTTGTTGGAAATGTGGATTTTGGGGTCTCCCTCAGATTACCCAGTCAGAAATTCCTGAGGGGAGCTCAGCTCTCTGTGTTTGGATAAGTCCTTCTGGTGATTATGTTATCTGCTAAAGTTTGAGAACCCTTGAGAAACCATGTTGAGGACTAAAACAAGATGTATACATGGGAAAAGAGGGAAGGGGACAGTCTGAGAAAGATTTAGGAGATAAAATTGTCAGTCTTTGATGGTAGATTAAATGAGGGGAGATTTATGGTTGAAGGCTGGCCATTAACTGAGATCTAGCCTAAAGTAAGATTGCTGGATTGATAGAGGTGATGGGTTTTGTGGAGCCAGTTTGCCTAAAGGATGGAATTGCAAAATCCACATGATCAGTTGTATAAACTATATGAGGAAGTAAAAATCTGTAGCGCCATATTGCACAACTTCAGGGAGTATGTGAATGGCATGCTCTGGAGCACAGTTTGAAGGATTATATTGAGTAGAGCATGAAAAGTGCTCCCTGGAGTGGAGCAATGTAGTAGCCCTGGACAAAATCGGGCATTAAGAAGATAAAAGATCTCCTAGATACAGAGATGATGCTGTCATGGAAGGCATAATATGAGATAACTGGAAGGATAAAGGTTGTTATAAGAGAATAACTATTAGAACTGAACGTTTCAAGTGTAGCATAGTTCTGGGTGATAACAAGAATATGAAAGATGGTGGAATATAGCTATTCTCAAGGTCCAAGTGGAATCTTGTATCAAATTACGTCACATTAAGCTTAGCCTCATGTTGCTTTAGCAGGTGGGAGTAGGAACGAATGGGGAAAAAAGAAAACACAGTCTATGTGAAAAGCCCTAAGACAGCAATTGAACATTGTCAGACTCCATATGCTAGGGAAGGCTGAAGAGGCGGACTCTAAATACCCCTTATCTTCTCCTTCACCTCTAATCATTTAATAAATCCTGATGATTTTTCCTTTTAATATATTTTGAGTAAACAACTTCCTTCCCATGTCTATTGCCACAAGTTGGTCAAGCTTTATCCACTCAAATCTAAGATGGCAATTCAAGCCTCATAATTAGAATTACTGTTCATCATTCTTTTTGTTTCATAGTTTCACCATACAGTGGTTAGTTTAATTTTTCAAAGATATTATTTTCTACATAAATTTTAGTTGCTCTGAAAGCTTTAGCAACTTTATGTTTTTATTTTAAAAATTCAAATGCTATAGCCTGCTACTTGAGAGTCTTAAGAAACTGATTATTATGTCTCTGACTTAATAATTATAGCTGGAATTTATTTAAAGCTTATGTTCCATGCCCATGTGGAGCGAATTATATATCCTATTTTATTTAATCCTTAAGTCGCAAGAGAAACAATATCATCTTTATATAGAGAGAGTTAAGTCTCAAAGAGGAGATATACCTTATTCAAGATCAGAGTCAAAGTTAAAGCCGAGTATACACACCCCTGGGGTCTGTTTTCTTTTTTACCTGTATCTCACTGCTTTCCACTTTACTCCCAAATTCCCAGCTCACTGTGTAAATTATCTATGATAACCAATCAAAAGTGCTCTCTTTTTTCCTAAACCATATGATGTATGTTTTAACCACCATACATTTTCTCATAATATTCTTATCTTTTCTACTTATATCAGTTGTTTTCAAATGTTAGTTTGCATTAAAATCACTTGGAGAGCTTTTTAAAACACAAATTGCTGGTTGTTACCCTGAGTTTCTGATGCAGTCGGTCTCAGCTAAGTTTCCAGAATTGGCATTTCTAACAAATTCCTAGGTTATGCTGAGGTTACTGGTCTGGGGACCACACTTTGAGAACCATTGTTCTATATATTTATCTAAATTACACATCCCTTAAAAGCTTAATGCAAATAGCATGTCTTCCATTGTATTTTTCTGTTACCAATCCAACCTTCAATAATCACCTTTATGTCCAATCTCATATTGCATTTACTGTCTTACATATTCACCGCCTCTTGTGTTGTTAGCTATCTTTATTTCCGTATCTGCCTTTATCTATCTTCATTTATCTGTCTTTACTTAACTCTCTGTCTGTTTGTCTATCTTATATTCATATGTAGCTTATTGGCCTTTTGGTATCATATATTTTCTTCAAATTACCATGGCAAATATTTGGCACCTATGTATACATTGTATTCAAGTATTTGATGATGATATGCACACAAAGAGATCTAAGTTTTATTTTTCTTTAGTTTTTTTCCCCAATTTTATTTTACATCAGATTTCAGTTTCTTTTCCTTCCAACCTCTACCTTGCAGAATTTCTTTTGAAAGCATTTTCTCGTCCATGTGTTTTTTCTATCTGTTGCTGTATTTGAAGTTGCATTGGGACATTTGTTTTTCTCTCTGTAATTTGCTATAGGTAGGAAGTGTTGTACAGTTCCACTGCAAAAAAGGACATCTTCTCCAAGGGTCTACAACACGTACCTGCCTTCCTGACCTCACGTGGAATGGAATTCAGCCTGAGTGCATTCGTAAGTATTGTGGCTAAGAAAATTATACTTATGAAGGATAAGAATTTATATGCATTTTTTCTTCCACATGTGAAAATAAACTTACATGTATGTAAAAGAGGTGTCACATTGTTTTTTTAGGTTATTATAAAATATAATTCATGCATATAGTGTTTTACTGTAGCATACACCCATGCCTCGTGGGAAGCATTATTCTTTAAGAAGTCAGAAGGCGCAGGGCAAAATTTTGTTCTTTTTGAAAAGCTCTTGTAATTGCATTCAGTTTGGTCACCAGGTAACTTTAGATGATGATTATTTTTTAGGTTCATAGATCTGCACCTATGAATCTGAAGTACTTGTGAGATACAGGAGGCTCCAACATAGTAGAGACTCAATCTTTTTCACTTGTGAAATTCTCTGAGAACCTGAGGAAAGCTAGAAACATCCATGAAACGATATATGCATGAATACCTTAACCAAAAATTTGAATGCTACTTAGGATTTCTTGGAGCTTCTAAATGTACACTGACCCTAAGTTGAAAGCACTTGCTGTACAGATTGAATAAGAGCAAAGATCACTAAACAGTCTTTTCTGAATACAGTTAGAAATAAATTTTAGCTGGTGAGTTATCTCTTTTTTCCCTCCTACTTCCTCTTTTTATTTCCTCTCCATCTTTTTTTGTGGGGGAGAAAAATGAAGAGTAAGCAGGAATAGAAATACTCATCAGAATGGTTTCTAGCTTTTAGGATTTGCTGAAGTCCAAATAAGTCCTGTGAATTTACTCCATCCCTGTTCAGAACCACCCAAATAATCACAGGGGCCCCTGTAGATCCTCAGTTTACTGAAAAGCAGCAGAACACTCCACTGAGAAGTCATGTCACATGCCTGGCTGGCTTATATTTAAATACGGCAAAATTCCTTAAAAGAGAATTCCTCAGAGCGTGTACATACTTTAGAACAGCTCTGTGGGATGTACCTAGGTATTTCATAGTAAACTAAGATTATTTGATGACCTGCACGTGGGATATGATGATTTAAATAAAATTAAATGGCTTCTGTTACTGCAGAGCATCTCAGAATATCTAATAAGTGCATAATGGGGCTTAAGAATGTAGCAGAAACAGACTATTTTTGTTTATTCTTAGCAGTATTTCCCCAATGAGAATTAAATTTTATTAACTGAATTATATTAAATATAAACCACATAACAAAATGTTTTTCACATAATGTTAAAATATTAGCTATTATTTATAGCTTAGTACATATCCACTAGGAAACAAATGGAAAGAAAATTTTCCAAACAAATTTGTCCACAGAACACTTTTTCTCAGAGACCATCTTTAAGGGTCTGTATCCATGAACAAATGATCAGAAATGTTGCCTTGCTTAGGGAGAGAGTTCTTTGTAGCATCTAATTCTGATTAAGAAGGGAATGGTCATCATAAGACACAAAACAGGTGAACTGAGCGGCAGGGTCAGGGAGTGTCATAAGTGCAGATTTAGTGGAATCCAAAAATTAAATGAATGAAAAGATACTGGTAGCATATGGACCCAAAATATGGCCAGAAAATTCCATATGCAAAAAATTATTAAATTGTACTTTCTACATTAGGGAATATGAATATCAGAGCAACATACTGAATTGTGGTTGAATTTACCTTTAGAAGACACGCTTTATAATTTAAAATAAATATAATAAATAAAAAAATATATATTAATACTTCCTAAACTGGTATAGAAAATCTGAGTTTGATCAACTTTAAAACTTATCTTAAGCAGGACTTATTAGATCCTTTAAAATGCTAATATATATTGTGACTCTCTAAAATGGTGATATAATATACATTTATTAGCTTAATTATCCAGTTAGTCTTTTATTTTTTTCTCTCAGTTTATATGTTAACAACCACCAGTGTTCCACAGATGATCATTTATGAAATGCTAGTCTATGAAAACAACATTTACATTTACATTGATAAGCTTTCCTTGATTCATGAGAATAACTAAAGGTATATTTATATAAAGGCATTAGCATACCTATAAAAATATATTGTGACTCTGGTCTTAAATTTTTCTTAACATGTCTATAAAAGTGAACATTTTTTCCCTTTTCTAAATATAGCCCACAGCTGTAAACAGCCAGAGACTCCTGCTCATGCAAATGTAGTAGGAATGGACCTTCCATCCCATGGATATACATTAATTTATACCTGCCAGCCTGGCTTCTTCTTAGCAGGTGGAACAGAACATAGAGTGTGTAGATCTGATAACACCTGGAGTGGAAAAGTTCCTGTTTGTGAAGGTAAGTTTTCTCTATAAAAGCTTTCAACAGAAGATTTTGTACTGTTTAAGCTTTCCTCAGATACAAGAGACAAAAGAAAAATCAATTTATATTAGCTTAGGAACAAGGTAAATTTGTTCGCCAACTCTAAGAGTAGGAGTGATGTCGACACTTTTGGATCCAGGGGCACAGAAATATTATTCAGGTCTTTTTATAGCTTCTTTTCCATGCTCTATTTTTAATTCATGCCTTTATTACTTTTCCTAGTTCTCTATTCACAGTAGGTATATTAATTTTCTAAGGCTGCCATAACAAAGTACCACAAGCTGGGTGACTTAAAAGAATAGGAATTTATTCTCTCACAGTTCTGAAAGCCAGAAGTCCAAAATCAAGGTGTCAACAAGGCCATGTATCCTCTGAAGGCTCTAGGGAAGAATCATTCCTTACCTCCTTCGAGCTTGTTATAGCTTCTGGCTATCCCTGGCATCCCTTGGCTCATAAATGCCTCACTACAATGTCTACCTCTATCTTCACATGGCCTTCTTTCCTATGTATCTCTATATGTCCTGTTCTCTTCTTATAAAAACACTAGTCATTGGATTTAGGGATTATTTCAGGAATATTTCACCTCAAGATTCTCACCGAATTACATCTTCAAAGACTCCGTTTCCAAATAAGGTCATGTTCTGAGGTTCCTAGTGAACATGAATTTGGAGTGTGTACTATTCAACCCACTATAGGAGGAAATATTGCTGCCAGCATTCCTGGGTTTATATCCTTCTGGTAGAACAACCCTGGTAGAAAGAGTCTTTCCCAAAACTTGGTCAGGAAAGCACTATATGAAAGTCTGATTGCCACAATTTTTAATGGAATCCATCTCCAAATTCATTTCTCACCCACAATGATATGACAGTTTGACCAGATCTAGGTGATGTGTCCACCCATGTTGCTACTTTGGTTGATCAGGACAATCCCCATCTGAACAAGATGTAATGAGTTTACCAGAGGAAAAAAGGGTTATGTTTCCAGAAGAAGGAACAAAGGAGTTTTTTCTAGAATTCTTGATAAAGTCATCAATACATTCCTTTTTTTTTTTCAGTTCTTCTAATTCTTTATGTCTCGTAGCCTTCACAAATGTAAATGACTTTCTCCTCTTGAAATGTTTTCACTCTCTTCTCTTAGCTAGAACATTACAGGGTTTTTTCTTTTTTAAAAAATTTTTCATGATAGGAATCCCTTCTGTGTGAGATCTTATTCTTTTATTTGTCTACTTGTTATTGTCTTTCTCCACTCTCCTGTCCTTTCATCTGCCCTTCCCCGACTAGAATATAAGCTCAAAAGAAAAAGAAAAGAAAAAAAAGAAAAAAAGAAACTTTAATAAATCTAAATATGGCCCATTTTAGGGTTCTCTTATGTAAAAAAAAAAAAAAAAAAAAAAACTTTGTCAAAGTATTTACAACTGGAATTTTAACCAATAGATCAGTGCCTTATATGTGAAAAGTGTTCAATCAATATTTGTTGAATAAATAAATATTTTATCTCCTCAAATTTCTGGCTACCTATTCTCCATTTCCTTTTTAAGCTTAATGTTTTCTACCCATTTTTTCTAAAGCTCAGTTCTTAGTCTTCTCTTCTTTTCACTCTGTGTTCTCTCCCTAGGTGATCTGATCTCATTCAAGCCAATGACTTAAAGTTTCCTCTATGAAGGTTATTTACAAATTAATATTTCTAGCTCATTTATCTTCTCTTAGCTCCAGAATTATATGTTCAATTTCTTACCTAATATCTCTTCTTAAATTTCTCAAAGACATTTAAATAATATATGCAAATCTAAACTCATAAATTTCCCTTCACCATAAGTCTTCTCTTGATGTTTCCTAACTCAGTGGTACCATCATCACATAATAAATAGAAATCTAGTAGTCATCTTTGACATCTTCTTGTCTCCTTAAATCCACCAGAATTTTAGTCGGTTTAAAAAAAATTCTATCCACTTTTGAGTTTATCATCACTGCTACTGTAAAAACTCAGCATTACCTCTACTGAGACTACTGAAATGGCCTTCTAACTTCTCTGCCCAAATCAATACCCACTCCTTTCCAAATTGTTCTCCACCTTGCAGCCAAGATGATGTTCACCCAAATAACTTCCCCTTAAAACCTTTAAAGATATTACTTTGTTCTTAGGAAAAAGATGTAAGTCTTTGCAGGTCTACAAGCACTGCATATCACAGCTGCTTCAACTTTGCAGGCACTTTCAGCACCCCACATGATTTTGAGCTCCTTTTGGTTTGACTTAAAAACTTTAGTTTAACTCTTTACCTTGGAGACTAGCCAATTTCTTATGACATCATGGGATACCTTAACAATTTTTAACTCTTTTTATTTTTATTTTTTTTTTTTGGTGCCATGCCACACAGCTTGTGGGATCTTAGTTCCCTGTCCAGGGATCAAACCTGGGCCCGAGCAGTAAAAGGGCCAAGTCCTAACCACTGGACCACCAGGGAATTCCCAACAATTTTAAACTCTTAAACATGAACCCTACCCAAATTATTTGCCTTTAAGCAACAGGAACATACCCTCAGCCCTCAACTTCCATGTTGGAATCAACTGTTTCCATGTTGGTTTATGCCTTTAAAATAAGAAACAAGACCCCAAAATACTAAGGTGGCACTGATATTCCCTTTGCCCCACTGGACTATAATGGGGATAATTATAGAAGTTGTTAGCTGAACAACAGAAGTGTTGAGTGAGGACTGAGATGCTATAGTGAACAGGACATTTTGGAGAAAACTATATGATATGTCAGAATAAAATTGACAATGCATCAAACTGTGTGTGTGTGTCTCTGTGTTATTAATTATATTAAATTTTGTAAACATTTTTGGTTCTTTTCATAGCTGGTTCCAAAATATTGGTGAAAGATCCTAGACCTGCGCTAGGAACACCCAGCCCAAAGCTAAGTGGTTAGTAATTTCAGTTGTTTTTCTAGTAGTCATGATTTCTAAAGGTGATCTCCTGTTTTATTGACAAAGTGACCATTTATTTAGAAAAATATATTTCAGTATGGGAAAACTATTTCCCATAGTTTCCCATAGTAAAACAGCATTTTACTGTTTGGAATTTGAAGATTGAAAATTTGTATTATAAGATATCAAACTTTAAGCAATGTAATACTGTGACATGTTAATATTCCAAAAATATTGTATATAGTTGTCTCTATAAAATTTCCCTTCAAGAGTATCTGTAGATAGCTATAAAATAGTGGCAATGGTTTATTTAAAACATTAAAATAAAAATGAGATTTACATATAATTTTTAAATATAAATTTTTTAAAGAATGAACAAAATACACTTGGAGTGAAAGTAAAAGTTCAGCAACTTCTAGAACTTGTCCAGTTTATTTTCAGTAATTTGATTTAAAAATAAAATTTTTATTCATTAAAAATATGGGCCTTGAAGTCCTACAACCTTGATGTAATCCCCATGTTATACACTGCCTACCCTATGACTTTAGAAAAGTTAATTTCTACATCTGAGCCTCCATTTCTTTACCTATACAAAAGACATATTGATTAGATTAATATGAATGAACTTTATGAAAATGAAGCACAAAGTGCTTGGCTCATGGCAAGCGCTCAGTGTATACAAGAGCTTCTTTTTAATGTATTAATATGTATTTTATTTACATGGTAGGAATGAAAAGCTACACATATAATTAAAGGCTCAGCATTTAATCTTTACCTTGGAAATAGATTTGGTCCAGTTGTAATAAGCCAGGTAGAGTGTTAGAATCTAATCTTAGTTAGTTTAAGAAGTTCTTAATGTACATGCCATTAAACTGGACTGCCTACCAAAAAAATCAGTCTGAGAAACAGATTTTTTTCAACAGTCAGTAAAAACACACTGAATTTCTCTAAGGTGACCAAAGAATATGTCATCATGAGAGGGAAAGTGTTGCATGGAGTCAGAAAACCACAATGGTCCCAGCCCCTGGTAACCTCTATTCTTCTTTCTGTCTCTATGAATTTCCCTATTCTAGGTGCTTCATATAAGAGGAATCACACAATGCTTGTCCTTTTGTGTCTGACTCAATAATGCTCCGTTGAATGTATATACCATATTTTATTTATCCATTCAGCTGTTCACTGACATTAGGTTTGTTTTCACCTTTTTGGCTAGTGTGAATAATCCTGTGAACACTAGTATACGAGATTCTTTTTGATTTCCTGCTTTCCAGTCTTTTGGGTGGTAGTAGAATTGCTGGATCATGTGGTAATTCTAGGTTTAACTTTTTTGAGAAACTGCCAATCGGTTTTCCAAAGCAGTTGAGTCATTTTACATTCCCACCAGCAATGTAGCAGGGCTTCACATCCTCACCTACACTTGTTATTTCCTGTTTACCACAACTTTTTAAAAAAAGAAAAACAAAGACTTAGTGCAGGGTTGTAATTATAACTCAAAATGTGTTCATTATAAGACTAAGTTTGCCTCATTTTTAGGTAAATATCTTCCATTGGGCCTTTCATGTTCACTGGTAAAATGTTTACCATTAACGATTAAAGGACTTTTTTCTGGTAAAAAAAAAAAAAAAAAAAGAAAAAAGAAAAAAAGAAAACCACAATGGTCAATCAGTGCCCAGAACTTTCCAAGAAAGATACTTTATCTGGGAGCAGATGTGTACTCTGAATAATAGCTCCAGCATATCAAGTACAAATCTAGACTGTCCTGGGCAAAACATAGCCAATGGCTACCAATAAATATTTCAGGCTGACAAAAAAAATTTTTAAAGAATATGGAAGAACTAAACAACAAAACTAATATGTTTGATGTAATATATATATATATTTCTCATCAACCAATTAAATAATATATACTTTCTTTAAAGGCACATGGGACAGCTCTAAGAATTGATCATATATTAAGCAATAAAAAAATCTATACAAATTTCAAAGCAAAGTTAGTCTTACCGGGCCATGATGCAGTTAAAAGTTGATAAGAAAATGGATAAATTTTTTAAATTCCTCAATGTTTGGAAATTAAGAACAAAATTAATACTGATGAATAACTATGAATTGAAGAAGAAATTAAAATAGAAAATATAACAATATAGCTCAATATGCTGAAAAATCTAGATATCAAAACTTGGGAACTAGAGCAAAGGTAAAGATGTGAGGGAAATATAAAGCCTTGAACCCTTACATTAGAAGAAACAAAAGCCTTAGAATTAATAACTGTCCCTGTTAAGAAGATACAAAAAGTATAATGGAATGATCAAAAGAAAGCAGAACTCAATGTAATAAAAATAAACAAACCAAAAAAAACCCCAAAGATATAACAGAAGAATCTCAACAGAGTCAAAAGTAGTTATTTAAAAAAAATGTACAAAGTGAATAATTTCTGGTAAGATTGATCAAGAAAGGAACAAAAAGTAGTAACATTTCAAAAGGAAATGTGAAAAACTACATAGAGTAGATTGAATAAATTAGCAACATATAACAGAAAACTACTGTAACTGTCAATTTTAAAAAACTTAAACATTGACAAATTACTAGAAAAGTGGATCTTAACATAACTAATAGGAGAAAACTCGAATAATCCCATAACAAAGTAGTAGTTAAAGCTATTTCCACAAGGAAAAACCTGTTCCATATGCCTCTACTGATAAGTTCTACCAAATTTTGAAGGAACAGATCATTCCAGTTTTATAAAACTATCAAAAAAAACCCCTCATTTGATGGATCCAACATAACTCTAATAACTCAGGTAAAGACACTATAAAAGGAGAAAATTACAGGCCCATTTGACATAAGATTATAGATGAAAAAATCCTACATAAAGCCTTAGCAAATCAAATACAGTTGACCCTGAACAGAAAGTGGGTTAGGGGCATTGGCCCTCAGTGCATTCAAAAATCTGCATATAACTTATCGTTGACCCTCAGTATGTGAATCCTCCTTACCCCAAGGTTCCTTCATATCTGTGATTCTGCATCCATGAATTCAACTAACCATGGATCAGTACAGTTATAGTATTTACTGTTGAAAAATATCTGTGCATAAGTGGACCCTCACAGTTCAAATCCATGTTGTTCAAGGGTTAACTGTACAACATTATAGTAAAGATGACACATCATTACCAAATTGGGTTAATGATAGATTTACAGGGATATTTTCATGTTAAATAATCCTTAAAATAATCTATCACATTAAGAGATTAACATGCAAAAATTCTGATTATGTATGATCATCTAAATACTTGCACAGAAACTATTTTGTAAGATTGAACATCTATTTATAATTTTTTAAAACTTTTAATAAATTAGAAAGGAAAAGAATTTATTTAACCTCAGTGAAGGTATCTATAAAACTCTAGAACAATGTCATCTTAAGTGGGAAAACAGAAGCATTTCATTTAAAATAATGACACAGTGATTAGATTACTCCAAAGTAACAATAATTAAATTTGGCAGTGGTATCAGTGTCAGGAACATGATACTCTATATGGTAATTCTATGAGGCCTATGAAGCAAAGTTTAGATTCAAAACTGTCTTGAAAAATAAGGATCATAACCATCATTGTCTTCCTCCTTTTCACTGTGCTCCACATCAGTGATAGTTAGATGACATTTTAGAGTTTAGAAAGAACTGTCAAATACACAATCACATTTAAACCTCAAATTAGACTTAACAATAGAAAGTATTGTCATCCCCTTGTACATAGGGATTTAAATGACCAAATAGTGTCTGCCTCTCCCATCCTATCATTAGTTACATTTCTCAGTTATGGGTGAGAAAGGTGAAGGGTGGTGGTGTCATGCTGGAGCTGCCTGGTAGAGCTTTGCCATAGCCAGTTCTGTGCATTCTTCCAAACTCTGCGTTCAGTGATGTCATGTTCATAGTTTGAAATCTGACATCACGGGAATATTTACACTATAGAATCAGCAAATAGTACAACCAGTTTGTTGGCTTGTTTTCTGGAAAGCCAGTTGTTAAACATTTACTACCACATCAAGGATTAATCCTGATACAATGTTCTTTGCTGCTGCCGGTACCTACTTCTTTCCATTGCTATTTTCTCCTGCCACAGGGGTTCTTTTTAGTCTCCTTCAACCAACTTCCTTAATTCCCTTAAGCACAATGACAAGATCACCAAGTGTAGCAGATTTTCATTAAATATTCAGGGGTATCAAAGAGTGAGCATAATACAGGCCAGGGGAAATAAACAATCAGAAAGATAAGAATAACACATTTATTGAGTACCTACTATTTGCCTTCACACTGCTGTTAGAACATCTTTCTCCCTTGCTCTTCCTCCTATCTCTACAACTAACTGCCTATTACCTCCAAATTCCAGATCTTTCTAATGCAGGATAATTTAGCTTGTCACTCCCTCATCCAAACTTATTTTAGCTATGATTTTTGAGTTAACTGCTCTTTAAAGTGCTTACCAAATCAAGGGCTTTTTACCCATACACCGTATCAAATCTTTAGGTAAGGTCTCCTGTACATACAGAGCATAGCTGTGTAGTTTGAGGTTTGGGGAGGGAGTGCCACTATAAGGATGACTTGGCAAAGGTCCCAGAGCCAGGACTATGGATTTTTCATGATACTAACTGCATGTTCACTAACTATATATTCTATTAGCAACTGTGTAAAGATCTATGAGACCCATAGTTTCCCTATTTTACTTGTATAATACTAATGATAGCAAATAACACTTATCAAAACTCTTCATATTCATTATCTCATTTAATCTTCCTTGTAACTCTGTGTTACTCCCACATTACTGATGAGGAAATTCATGTTTAGAGAGTTAAGTAACTTAGGGAAAACCACACAGTTTATAAATTGTAGAGGAGGGACGGAAATACAAGCGGTCTAGTTCCAGTGCCTGCACTTCTAGTCCTTCTGCTATATTGCTTTTGAATTATCATAGAAAAAAATAATCATATTGGTTGAAATACTCAGTAAAAACTCAACTCTTGAGTGCACTGTATGTTCATCTTCTACCATAGTATTGTTTTATTTGTTTGCCTAGTAGAATTCAGGGAATGTACAATTTGTAACACAGTCTCTGTGATCTAAGCAGTAAGAACTGTGATGTATGTAGAGAAAATCAGGTAACAAATGTCAATAACTTGTTAGAAAAAAAAAGGCTTTCATCTAAATCCATTTTATTCATTCAGTCACACAAATAGGCAGGCTCTTTTGAATAGCTGATTTCCGAGGATGTGCTTTAATGTACAGAATTAATGGAAGCTCTCTCAGCCTCTTACCAGGATCTGAGTAGACTTTGACATACCTAATTTATATTAGCTATAAATTACATAACTAATTTATATAAATATAATGACTTATTTGTCTGCATTTAACATTAAGAGCGTTTCTTATTTGGATGAAAGTTTTACATTAGAATATTCTTTGATTCTACCACAGTTCATCTCTTTCCCATGAGAGTTAGCCAATTCTAGTAACAATTCTTTTATTTCTAAAAGTACCTGTAAACCTCAAAGCTGTCAGGAGCAAAACAGGTAGAGCACTGTTCTTTTTCAGGAGCATCTATTATTGAAAAAACTGAACTCAGTATTCTGTAAAGGGGTAAAGGGGTCAAAGGAGCATCTCTCCTGACAGTCTTCCAAGGCTATTCTGCAAGGGGAGCGTTTAACTCTATGCTCTTTCTATGAACCTATTCCTACTGCTAGGAGAAAAGCAGGTCTCTTGGGACTTGTATATAGACTGACTTGGCCCAAGAAAATCATTTTACTTTCCTGCTGAAACAAAGATATTATTATAGGAAACCAAATATAAGTAAACTTGATATTTAGCTGGATTCTAAATATGTCTTGTGTCATTAATTGGTGTTTATTTATCGCTCATTGATGTATGTGCAAATCTAGATTATTATTTTGGTTTATTCTAAAAAAATTAAAACACTTATGTGAAGGATTCATTTTAAAATGTACGTTCTATATTATTGTATATTTAGAAAAATATGATTATTCAATAAACTAATACTCATTAATCTGGTATTTAATGCTTATGTTTACAAGCCACTGTAAAATTAACATGTATGTTTATTTAATCTATTCACAGTTCCTGATGATGTGTTTGCCCAAAATTATATATGGAAAGGCTCTTACAATTTTAAAGGAAGGAAACAACCCATGACCTTGACAGTTACTAGTTTCAATGCTTCCACTGGGAGAGTCAATGCAACACTCAGTAACAGCAACATGGAACTACTACTTTCAGGTATCACATTAAAGAACAGCAAACAATGCCTTTATGCCTTCATTTCCATCATTTCATCTTTTTTTTAGTGATTTTTGTACTGTGAAATAGTTGCTATATTTTTTATGACATTCATAATTCATTCAGAAACAAGGCTTTCTGGTTTTTTGATTGATGCATGAATATTACTACACAAATATAAAATTCTGTGATTCTGAAATAAGCTCCCTCAATAATATTTTTATGTGGCTAGAATGACATGTCATGAAATAGAACAGAACTTTTAATTTGAATATAACTAACTCCTTATCTATTCTCATAACACCAAAGAGATTGGATCGGTGATTTGCAAGCTATTCTATGGTCACAAAATTATGTCTTCAAATGAGAATGTTTAGGAGGACACTACAATTTAAGACAGAAAAGGTAGAGCTACACTACCTTAAACAGGCAAACAGAACCCAGAGCCCTATCCATCTGCTCAACTTTCTCAGGTTTCTGTTTCCTCTATCTAATGCACTTCCCTCATTATCTTTGAATACTGTGCTTTTTCTGACATTCAAATGTTTCCTCATATATCATCTTGTCAACAGTACTTCTGATGACCCTATCTAAAGTAGCCTTCACATTACAAATAGACTCACTCTTAGTCATAGGAAGTCTTATCTTATTTCATTCTCTTCTTTTCACTATTTGAAATTATAGTATAGTGTAGTGTAATGTAGTGTAGTATAGGATAGTATGACATGACATGATTTGTCTATACTCCAGCAACACAAGCTCTAAGAGAGCAGGTCTTTGCCTTCCAGTTCATTACTAATGCCTCAGATGATAGAAATGCATCTGGACTCCCATGGGCACACGCACAGGAGCTGCTCCTGCCCTGCACTCTCTCCCTCTGCCATTCACTTCCCAGCTGCCAAGATCTTGGAAGCTTTGAAGCTCAGCAAATAAGGGAAATCCATTGAGAACAGTCTGTAAAGTGTCAAGCAATATCCAGATATTACCTGTGCTCTGCCTGTCCCCTACCTGAACCTGGGATTCTTCCACTGAGTGAGTGGTCCTGTGTCCCACATTGGTGTTGCTCATTTGGTTGATGAAGACATATTGACAGAGTTGTTGTTGGTTATACCCTTTTGCCTTCTCACTAGCAATGCAAAAGAGAGACTATCTCCACAACCTTACCAACAGAGCATATTGTCAAGCTTTTGAACTTTTGCTGATCTGCCGTGTGGCTGACAGGGTCTTGGTGCTCCAGCTGGGTGTCAGGCCTGTGCCTCTGAGGTGGGAGAACTGAGTTCAGGACACTGGTCCGCCAGAGATCTTCCAGCTCCACATAATACCAAATGGTGAAAGCTCTACAAGAGATCTCCATCTCAATGCTAAGACCCAGCTCCACTCAACAACCAGCAAGCTACAGTGCTGGTCACCGTATGCCAAACAACTAGCAAGCCAGGAACACAACCCCACCCATTAGCAGAGAGACTGCCTAAAATCATAATAAGTTCACAGACACCCGAAGACACACCACTGGTTGGGGTCCTGCCCACCAGAAAGACAAGATCCAGCCTCATCCACCAGAACACAGGCACCAGTGCCCTCCACCAGGAAGCCAACACAACCCACTGAACCAACCTTAGCCAATGGGGACAGACAACAAAAACAATGGAAACTACGAACGTGCAGCCTGTGAAAAGGAGACCCCAAACACAGTAAATTACACAAAATGAGAAGACAGAGAAACACACAGCAGATGAAGAAATAAGGTAAAAACTCACCAGACCAAACAAATGAAGAGGAAATAGTCAGTCTATCTGAAAATAATTCAGAGTAATGATAGTAAAGATGATCCAAAATCTTGGAAATAGGATGGAGAAAATAAAAGAAACGTTTAACAAGGATCTAGAAGAACAAAAGAGCAAACAAACAGAGATGAACAACACAATAAATGAAATTAAAAATTCTCTAGAAGGGATCAATAGCAGAATAACTGAGGCAGAAGAACGGATAAGTGACCTGGAAGATAAAATAGTGGAAATAACTACTGCAGAGCAGAATAAAGAAAAAAGAATGAAAAGAATTGAAGACAGTCTCAAAGACCTCTGGGACAATATTAAATGCACCAACATTTGAATTATAAGGGCCCCAGAAGAAGAAGAGAAAAACAAAGGGACTGAGAAAATATTTGAAGAGATTATAGTTGAAAACCTCCTTAATATGGGAAAGGAAATAGTTAATCAAGTCCAAGAAGCACAGAGAGTCCCATACAGGATAAATCCAAGGAGAAACACGCAAAGACACATATTAATCAAACTATCAAAAATTAAATACAAAGCACAAATATTAAAAGTAGCAAGGGAAAAACAACAAGTAACACATAAGGGAATCCCCATAAGGTTAACAGCTGATCTTTCAGCAGAAGCTCTGCAAGCCAGAAGGGAGTGGCAGGACATATTTAAAGTGATGAAAGAGAAAAACCTACAATCAAGATTATTCTACCCAGCAAGGATCCCATTGACATTTGACACAGAAATTAAAACTTTACAGACAAGCAAAAGCTAAGAGAATTCAACACCACCAAACCAGCTTTACAACAAATGCTAAAGGAACTTCTCTAGGCAGGAAACACAAGAGAAGGAAAAGACCTACAATAACAAACCCAAAACAATTAAGAAAATGGTAATAGGAACATATATATCGATAATTACCTTAAATGTAAAAGGATTAAATGATCCCACCAAAAGATATAGACTGGCTGAATGGATACAAAAACAAGACCCATATATATGCTGTCTACAAGAGACCCACTTCAGACCTAGGGACACAAACAGACTGAAAGTGACAGGATGGAAAAAGATATTACATGCAAATGGAAATCAAAAGAAAGCTGGAGTAGCAATACTCATATGAGACAAAATAGACTTTAGAATAAAGACTATTAGAAGAGACAAAGAAGGATGCTACATAATGATCAAGGAATCAATTCAAGAAGATGATATAACGATTGTAAATATTTATGCACCCAACATATCAGCACTTCAATACATAAGGCAAAAGATAACAGCCATAAAAGGGGAAATCAACAGTAAGACAATCATAGTAGGGGACTTTAACACCCCACTTTCACCAATGGACAGATCATCCAAAATGAAAATAAATAAGGAAACACAAGCTTTAAATGATACATTAAACTAGATGGACTTAATTGATATAGGACATTCCATCCGAAAACAACAGAATACACTTTCTTCTCAAGTGCTCATGGGACACTCTCCAGGATAGAGCTTATATTGGGTCACAAATCAAGCCTTGGTAAATTTAAGAAAATTGAAATTGTATCAAGTATCTTTTCTGACCACAGCGCTATGAGACTAGATATCAATTACAGGAAAAAATCTGTAATAAATACAAACACAGAAGCTAAACAATACACTACCTAATAACCAAGAGATCAATGAAGAAATCAAAGAGGAAATCAAAAAATACCTAGAAACAAATGACACTGAAAACACGACGACCCAAAACCTATGAGATGCAGCAAAAGCAGTTCTAAGAGGGAAGTTTATAGCAATACAATCCTACCTCAAGAAACAAGAAGCATCTCAAATAAACAACCTAACCTTACACCTAAAGCAATTAGAGAAAGAAGAACAAAAAACCCCCTAAAGTTAGCAGAAGGAAAGAAATCATAAAGATCGGATCAGAAATAAAGGAAAAAGAAATGAAGGAAACAATAGCAAAGATCAGTAAAACTAAAAGCTTGTTCTTTGAGAAGATAAATAAAATTGATAAACCATTAGCCAGACTCATCAAGAAAAAAAGGGAGAAGACTCAAATCAATAGAATTAGAAATGAAAAAGGAGAAGAAACAACTCACACTGCAGAAATACAAAGGATCATGAGAGACTACTACAAGTAATTATATGCCAATCAATGGACAACCTGAAAGAAATGGACAAATTCTTAGAAAAGCACAACCTTCTGAGACTGATCCAGGAAGAAAAAGAAGATATAAACAGACCTATCACAAGCACTGAAATTGAGATTGTGATTAAAAATCTTCCAACGGAAAAAAGAAAAAAAAAATACAAAAAAAAAAAAAAAAAAATCTTCCAAAGAACCTAAGCACAGGACCAGATGGCTTCACAGGTGAATACTATGAACCATTTAGAGAAGAGCTAACAGGTATCCTTCTCAAACTCTTCCAAAATATAGCAGAGGGAGGAACACTCATTCTATGCGGCCACCATCACCCTGATACCAAAACCAGAAAAAGATGTCACAAAGCAAGAAAACTACAGTCCAATATCACTGATGAACATAGATGCAAAAATCCTCAAAAAATTCTAGCAAACAGAATCCAACAGTACATTAAAAGGATCATAAACCACGGTCAAGTGGGGTTTATCCCAGGAATGCAAGGATTCTTCAGTATATGCAAATCAATCATTGTGATACACCATATTTACAAATTGAAGGAGAAAAAACCACATGATCATCTCGGTAGATGCAGAAAAAGCTTTTGACAAAGCTCAACACCCAGTTATGATTAAAACCCTCCAAAAAGTAGTTATACAGGGAACCTACCTCAACATAATAAAGGCCATATATGACAAACCCACAGCCAACATCGTTCTCAATGGTGAAAAACTGAAAACATTTCCTCTAAGATCAGGAACAAGACAAGGATGTCCACTGTCACTACTGTTATTCAACATAGGCTTGGAAGTCCTTGACACAGCAATCAGAGAAGAAAAAGAAATAAAAGAAATCCAAATCGGAAAAGGAGAAGGAAAGCTGTCACTGTTTGCAGATGACATGATACTATACACAGAGAATCCTAAAGATGCTACCAGAAAACTACTAGAGTTAATCAATTGAATTTGGTAAAGTAGCAGGATACAAAATTAAGGCACAAAAATCTCTTGCACTCCTATACACTAATGATGAAAAATCTGAAAGAGAAATTAAGGAAATACACCCATTTACCATTGCAACAAAAAAATAAACTACCTAGGAATAAACCCACCTAAGGAGACAAAAGACCTGTATGCAGAAAACTATAAGACACTAATGAAAGAAATCAAAGATGATACAAACAGATGGAGAGATATACCATGTTCTTGGATTGGAAGAATCAACATTGTGAAAATGACTATACTACACAAAGCAATCTACAGATTCAATGCAATCCCTATCAAGCTACCACTGGCATTTTTCACAGAACTAGAACAAAAAAATTTCACAATTTGTATGGAGACACAAAAGACCATGAATAGCCAAAGCAATCTTAAGAAAGAAGAACGGAGCTGGATTAATCAGACTCCCAGACTTCAGACTATACCAGAAAGCTACAGTAATCAAGACAGTATGGGACTGGAACAAAAAAAGAAATATAGATCAATGGAATAGGATAGAAAGCCCAGCGATAAACCCACGCACATATGGTCACCTTATCTTTGATAAAGGAGGCAAGAATATACAATGTAGAAAAGACAGCCTCTTCAATAAGTGGTGCTGGGAAAACTGGACAACTACATGTAAAATAATGAAATTAAAACACTCCCAACACCATACACAAAAATAAACTCAAAAAGGATTAAAGACATAAATGTTAGTGCAGACACTGTAAGACTCAGAGGAAAACATAGGCAGAACACTCTATGAGATAAATCACAGCAAGATCCTTTTTGACCCACCTCCTAGAGAAATAGAAATAAAAACAAACATAAACAAATGGAACCTAGTGAAACTTAAAAGCTTTTCACAGCAAAGGAAACCATAAACAAGACGAGAAGACAACCCTCAGAATGGGAGAATATATTTGCAAATGAAGCAACTGACAAAGGATTAATCTCCAAAATTTATAAGCAGCTCATGCAGCTCAATATCAAAAAACCAAAAAACCCAATCCACAAATGGGCAGACACCTAAATAGACATTTCTCTAAAGAAGATATACAGATTGCCAACAAACACATGAAAAGATGCTCAATATCACTAAACATTAGAGAAATGCAAATCAAAATACAATGAGGTATCACCTCACACCAGTCAGACTGGCCATCCTCAAAAAATCTACAAAGAGGAAATGCTGGAGAGGGTGTGGAGAAAAGGGAACCCTCTTGCACTGTTGGTGGGAATGTAAATTTATACAGCCACTATGCAGAACAGTATGGAGGTTCCTCAAAAAATTAAAATTAGAACTAGCATGACCCAGCAATCCCACTCCTGGGCATATACCCTGACAAAACCATAATTCAAAAAGAGTCATGTACCAAAATGTTCATTGCAGCTCTATTTACAATAGCCAGGACATGGAAGCAACCTAAGTGTCCTTCGACAGATGAATGGATAAAGAAGATGTGGCACATATATACAGTGGAATATTACTCAGCCATAAAAAGAAACGAAATTGAGTTATTTGTAGTGAGGTGGATGGACCTAGAGTCTGTCATACAGAGTGAAGTAAGTCAGAAAGAGAAAAACAAATACTGTATGCTAACGCACATATATGGAATCTAAAAAAAAAAATGTTTCTGAAGAACCTAGGGGCAGGACAGGACTAAAGACACAGACGTAGAGAATGGACTTGAGAACATGGGGCCGGGAAGGGTAAGCTGGGATGAAGTGAGTGAGTGGCATGGACTTATATATACTACTATATGTAAAATAGATAGCTAGTGGCAAGCAGCCACATAGCACAGGGAGACCAGCTTGTTGCTTTGTGACCAGCTGGAGGGGTGGGATAGGGAGGGTGGGAGGGAGATGTAAGAGGGAGGAGATATGGGGATATATGTATATGTATAGCTGGTTCACTCTGTTACAAAGCAGAAGCTAACACACCATTGTAAAGCAATTATAGTCCAATAAATGTGTTTAGAAAAAAAAAAAAAAAGAAATGCATCTGGAACAAAATGGGCCGCAATGAATATGAATTATTTCTCTCATTTAAAAATACATTTTAAAAGTATTGTTATTGAAAATATGAAATATGTATTTTTAAATTTCTTGGCAATGTATATATTCCATAAAATTATTAATAATGGAATAATTTGTGGCATAAATAAAATTATATCTGTTGATTTTGTAAATTTTACAAGAACTATAAAGCTTCATTTTGTATTGTTGAATGAGCCTACCGTAAACCCAAAGTAAAGGTATTAGAAGTTAATATGTATTTTAATTTTAAAAATATACACAATTACATGATATAAATTGAAAGAAGCTTTATATGAATGAATGGAGTATGTGACTACTGATTTATTTAATGTTGAAACATAAATTTTTATTTTCCTTCTGTAAGAGAGTTAGCACTAAATATATATGTATTCTAATTTAGAAAAATTTTTAAACAAATTTCTACAAATATAGATAAACAAACATAGTTAGACTAACTTTCTATCCTTGTCTCCATAAAATTAATTACAACATTTTCCCAGTAATTTTGGTTACTTTTGTATGTTTTCCCTATTAATTTTAATTTACTTTAGATCAAGATCTATGTATCATTATATTTGTATTCCCAGCTAATTTTTATGATACCTTATTACATAGGTGAAATATAAGTGAGTGAAGTAATGAGTCAAATTTCAACCATCAGTTAATCACAAAATTTTTACTTAGAACCTTATATTCTATTATTCCCCTAAACACATTTACATTCCAGCTTATTCCTACTCCTGGAATACTCTCATTCAGGAAAAAAAAAGAAAATTGTAGTCATCTTGCTTCTCTCCTTTATGCCATTACCTATATTTACCTTCTTGAATTAAAAATTCTACTTGATTTTTGAGATCCAGCTCAAATGCTCTTTTTTCTTAATAAGTATTTCCTAAGTACTCCAGTGTGAAATGATCCTTCTCTCTTCTGGCCTTTAATTCATCATATTCTCTATCTCTATCATTATATCTCCTATTTCATCAGAAATTCACATAAGCCTCCTATTTTTAGATAGGAACAACATATTCATCTTTGTGGCACCAGTAGCACCTCGAATACTCTTTTTCTCAGATTTGGAACCTAACTTATTATTACGGAAGATATCTGGAATTTTAACATATAATTCATATCCTTGAAGATTTTAAATCTGTTTGGGGGAAGAAATAATTTTGTTTACAATAATCTTGGAATGATATTATTAAGAACAGTAATATTTAATTTTAATAGCATAGGTAATTTAAACCCCACAGTTAAGATTTGAGTTGAAAATTTCAGCTGAAAAAGAGATCAATATATATTGCAGGATTTGTGAAAAGCATTATGGGTGAAGGTGGCCTTGACTTGGCCTTGTTTTATTTCTTTTCTATCACATGCATTTATGATATATTTAAGTAGTTATAGATAGTAAAGTAAAGCATAACTGTTTGCAAAATTAATAGACTAAATGTCCTTACATTTTACAGGAGTATATAAAAGCCAAGAAGCTCGCCTAATATTACACATCTATCTTATTAAAGTACCAGCTCAAGCTTCTGTGAAGAAAATGAAGGAGGAAGATTGGGCCATGGATGGCTTTGTAAGTATAGTTCTTTAAAAGTCTGCTGCTAATTTTAATAACAAATTTATGCTTTGCTTTGTCATTAAAATTCCAGAAAAATCTAATTTTCTAAATTGAGCTAATTAAACACACACATATATTTACAGATGTGTAGCCATCACCACAGTTGACTTTAGAATATTTCCATCACCTCAAAAAGAAACTCCATACCCTGTAGCTATCACCCAACCCATCCACCCTTCATCACCCCCACAACCCCAAGCAACCACAACTCTATTTTCTGTCTCTTTAGATTTCCCTGTTCTAGGCTTTCATATTTATGGAATCATACAATACATGGTCTTTTGTGACTGGCTTCCTTGACTTATAATGGGAAACATGCCTCTTAAGTCCTAGGCTTGGAACTGACAGATTGTCAATTCCACCCACATTCCACTGACCAAATCAAGTCACAGGACCAAATCCAACTCAGTGAGGTAGAAAGTATACTCTTTCCATGAAGGTTGATTGGAAGTGGGGGGAAAGGAGTGCATATATGTTGAACAGTAATCTAATCTACGAAGGACAGTATTATTATATTTTAATTTTTAATTGAACATTTGCCTCATTCTGTTTCATCATATCATCGCCCTTTTTCTTGACAACAGGTCTCTTAGCCTAAAATAAGTCTATAAATCTGTATCATGTTAATAACAAATCCCCTTTTTTCCATATCATAATTATTTAAAGATGAAATTTTAAATTTTGCTTTTTAATGATGGCAGATTTTCAGTGTTCTGTGTTTTACATAGTAGAAGATATGGAGGAAGGAATTCTGCATAATATTCATTTCAGAGTAAAACTGAATATTTTCTAAGTCTGGGAAAATATATCTGTGGCCAGTCTTCAGTTTTAACCAAACTTACAAATACTTTTAGGTTTCTGCTGAGCCTGATGGAGCTACTTATGTATTTCAAGGATTTATTCAGGGCAAAGATTATGGGCAATTTGGACTACAAAGACTGGGTAATGTATTCATTTTCATTTTCATGTAGTTCTTTTATTACTCTAGATATCATAAGAATGTACAATGGATTCTGATCATTAGGCATACTTACTATACTTTGAATTTTGCATTGTCAGGACTATACATTGACACATCTGATAACCTTTTAAATATTTGCATTCTTCAGAATATTGTTTCTTTGTGTTCCAGCTCTGTACAATGTTTAATTTTTCAGCATATAAACATGACAAACTGTCTTGCCCTCAAGCAAGTAAAAAGGAGAACATGTGATATAGATATGAAAGAAAATATTAAACTGTAAATAATTTTATCATATGAGAATTGTAATACTTCTCTGCAATTTGAATATTGTTGCAACTTTCTTACTGCTCCAAAAAAATGTAGTGGCATTTTAACTCATAGAGTCTGGAAAGGGAAAATAACTGAGGACTGAGCCCTGTTTTGGGACCTTATGCTCTTCAGATATGTAAATTTTCCACGGTGGGAGGCACAGAGTTTTGTCGTTTTTATTTCTAACTCTTCTAAAATGTGTATAAACATTTAATGGTCTCGTTTGAATGTATTTATTAACATAGCTTTTGGTGTTTAATTTTCCTAAGGTGTACTGTCTCCCATTACTATATTGTGGTATTAATGCATAAAGAGTAAATTCAGGCTCTAAAATCTACTACTTGATGTTTATCTTAAAAATTCCATTGCTTTGAACTTTTACATAAGTTTTATGAGTCCCTGGAAAAATAATGTATAAAAAAGGTACTAACACTTTTTAACATGGACTAAGGTATGACTTAGTTGAATATTTATCAAAAAGGCAAATCAGGTTTCTCCAAATGAGCAAGGCTAATAAGATGTCATTTCAGATAATGTCTTGCCAAAATTGTTATTTTAAAAGCAGGATAAAACATTTATTAACACAGTACATTAACACAGTTGTGTAAATGAATGCAAGATCTTTTCACATAAAATTCCCTAAAGCATCTCAAGCACTACATGTCTAAAACAGCACCTATAGAAAAGGAACTATTTCTTTCTAAATAAAGAGCTTGTTATTTATTTTCTCTTCCCTAGTCACTGTTCCAACATGTTGACAAACCTGATTTTTCTCATTTCCTAACTGTGCAAATGTCATAACCACTTACTCAGCCCCAAGTAGAACATAACTAAATCCTATGCCTTCTTCTCCCTTTCATCCACACAGACAAGTTCTGAATCTATCTTTTCATGCTTTTCCTAGTGCTGCAGTTCACATCTTAATTTCCATTTTTATCTAGGATGTTCCTGCAATCTTCAAACTACTCTTGCTTTCAGACCAGACTCCCTCAAGTCCATCTCACCCTAGTCGCTGTTCTAAATCTTGTATCTTATCACTGAGCCTTTTTTTTTTTTTTTTTCCCAAACACATCCAGTTGTTCCTCACTATAGGTGGGTGGAAAGTTTGGGCTCTTTAGAATCATATTTATGCCTTTTCAAATAATTTATCATTTTACCCTCCTATTCCCTACCACATGTCCTTTCCACACAGACATGCCTAATGATTGTCACATCCTCTAAATATGCCACTCACCTTCCCATTTCTAGGCTTCTGATGGTCCTGCTTCCTCCTCTATTTGTTGTTCTATTGATTCTTCAAGGTCAATCTCATAAGTCCTCCAGAAAACATTCTTACATACCACCAGATGGAATTACTCCTTCCTTTCCTAAAGCACATTGATCATTCATCCTTGATATATATACTTATTTGTGGCTCTGTATTCTTCCCACAATTGTATGAATTCTTCAGTTCAGAGGCTCTGCATATTTTTTATTCTGTATCCTTTCCTGGAAAAATATCTTATACATAGTAGGCACTGTGCAAAATTGTGTGGAAATGAGTTGAAGGAGTTTTGTGAATTATTTTTGTTTACTATGTACATTTCCAAGTACATCTTGCAGATATTTCCAAGTAGATATCTTGAGCAAGGAAGAAATTAATTGGTTCACAAAACTAAAAAATCAAGTGTGATAAAGTAGAGTTGATTTTATAAGTTATTTTCTTATTTTATAGGACTGAATATGTCAGAAGGTTCAAATTCTTCAAATCAACCTCATGGTACAAATAGTAGTTCTGTGGCCATTGCTATTCTTGTGCCTTTTTTTGCACTTATATTTGCAGGATTTGGATTTTATCTTTATAAACAAAGGTAAGTTTGTTGATTTTAGGTATAAAGCATTTCCCAAATCTATATTTCATGTTCTTTTTACTCTATAGTTCAAATTCTAACTTGCATTTTTTTCTGGGTTGTTTAAATCTCTGTGTGCCAAATATTGCCACAGTTGTTGAAACCATTTTTTCCCCTGCCTTTCCCTCCACCACAGCAATATACACACAACTAAAATTGCTCTGTTAAGTTGCACAAGCATTCAACTTAACCCTTCCTCCTTTTTGCCTGTCAATTTCCTGGTACATAACTAATTGTATAAGTTATTTTTACATTATCCATATTGAAACTTTAGAGATACAAATCTAAGTTAAGGTTTAAATTGAAGCGATGATATCTGCTGCCAGATTTATTTAAAGAACTAGGAAGAAGCTGTGTCCAAACCTCTTATTTCACCTGACAATACTGATAGATTTTACCCAGGGAGACAGATGATAAAATCCTCTAATCCTCTCATTTATTTCTGTTGCTTTTAGAAGATGATGGAATTAATATATTATATTTGTGATATATCTCATATATGACTATATAGATTATTCGTTGGTCCCTGTTCACTACATCCATTACAACATCCTGGTAAGGGGCTTGCTTCACTATGCAATTCTCCACTATTTGGGACCATCCCTTACTAAGAAAAAAAGTATGCAAAAAAAAAAAAAAAAAAAGAAGAGAAAAGTATGCAGGTAACCAGATATTTAAATGAATACCTAAATGTAATGTATTTTTCTCAAAACTGATGTTTTTATTATAAATGCCAGTCTGTATTATCTAAGAATGATCTATTTAATATTATGTAAATTTGTAACAATTGTGCATTAGCAGCTGTTTAGGCCTTGTCAATATAAGATGTTATTAATGATAAAAATCATCACTAAATTTATTTATAAAACAAGCTATGCTAATCTTTTTTATTATTGTGATAAAATACACATAACATAAAATCATTTAAACCATTGTAGGTGTACAGTTCAGTGACATTTAGTATATTCACAACGTCTATCACCCCAAGAGGAAACTGTACCCACTAAGCAGTAACTCCCTACTCTTCCCACCCCTGCCCCAGGCAACTACTAATCTGCTTTCTATCTGTTGGTTTGCCTCTTCTGGATATTTTATATAAATGGAATCATAGAATTGTGACATTTTGTATCTGGCTTCTTGAATGTAATATGTTTTCAAGTTTTATCCATGTTATACCATATATCTGCACACTATTCCTTTATATGGCTGAATAATATTGCATTGTATGTTTGAATGTGTTGTGTTTAAATATGTCCATTTATCAGTTGATGGACATTTGGATTGTTCCTATGTTTTTTCTATTATGAATAGTGCTGCTATACACATTTGTATACAAGTTTTGTTTGTATAACTGTTTCAGTTTTTTTGAGTATGTACTCAAGAATGGAATTGCTGGATTATATGGTACTCCTCCATTTAACCATCCTAGTGAAGTGGTATCTCATGTGGTTTTGATTTACATTTTTCTAATTACTAATGACATTGAGCATCTTTTCATGTGCCTGTTGGTCATTTGCCTACATTCTTTGAAGAAATGCCTATTCAAGTACTTTGGCCATTTTAAAAATTGGGTTATTTGTCTTCTTGTTGAGGTATAACAGTTCTCTATGTATTCTGGATACTAAACCTTTTTGGATATATGGTTTGCAAATATTTCTCTTTCTGTAGGTTGTAGTTCCACTCTCTTGATAGTGTTCTTTGATATACAAGTTTTTCATTTTGATGAAGTAAAATTTATTTCTTTTTTCTTTTGTTACTTGTGCTTAGTGTCATACCTAAGAAACCATTGCCAAATTCAAGGTCATACAACTTGTATGTTTTCTAAGAGTTTTATAGATTTTGCTCTTATATTTAGAAATGATTAGTTTTAAGGTAATTTTCATTGATGTGTAAACTTTTCTAAAGCTTGATATTATTTTCCTTAAAGCTGTAGCTCAACATTAGCAGAGGGAAATTCTTTTACATCTTTGTGATCCTTACCTAATTAGAAGGAAATGATGTTCCTTCTGTTTCTATTGTGAATCTAGTTTGAAAAAAGAGACAAATATGATCCATTAGAATTATGCACCTGGCAACAGCAAGTTGTAAACAATATAATTTATATTATATAACAATATATAGATGATGCTTTTGAAAGAAGCTTTAGATAGTTTTTTTTTTCATATTGTCATCATACAAATCACCTAACAATTTTTAGTATGGAGAAAAATTCAGAAAATGCATTAGGGGTAGTAAAAGCACATAACGGCAAATACAAATTACACTAAAATAAATCGTTGAAATTTGTGGTGTTTGGTGTAAACAGAGGAGATTTATTTCAAAGCCTTTTTAGGAATTAGGTTTGAGAAACAGGTAAGGGCAAGTATGCCTTTGTTCCATTACAAATGTCAGCAAATTATGCAGTGGGATGTGGGAAAAAGAAACTAGAAATAAACATTAGTCAAAAAGGAGACAAATAAAAAATGAAGCAAGAATTCAAGATGAGCAACTTATACCAGCCAGCCTAGATTCCATGTGTTTTATAAACTAATGGCAAATGTTCAGTTATCAGTAACTCTTTGGAAACTATTTTCATGACTTGAGTATCATATAGATAGTAATTTCTTCTTTGAGATTTTGAATTTACTTGCTCTACTGTATATAATTTTAAGCCAACTGAATATTTATGTTTCTGGGATACTCCAAGCACCTTCCCAAATTAGGCGTCAGCATTAGATGTCTACTCTTCTTGGAACCCCCTTCCTATTACTGTAGAACCAACGCCTTATTGTCCTTTAAGTCTCAGATTAAATTTTGCCTCCTTAGAGATGATTTTCCTTATTACCTCTCCTAAACTGGCTCCCAGTTACTTCCTGTCCTGTAAACCATTTTCCTTTTTATCAAAACAGTTTTCATTATCTTTTTCTTGTTTTATTATTTTTAATTTATTCATTGCTTTCTATCATTACAATATGAGCTCCATGAGAGTGATGACTTCATGTTTTTGTTAAAAATATATATATATATGTATATATATATATATACGTATATATATATACGTATATATATATATATATATATATATATATCCAATGCCTAGGATCATGCCTAGTACTTAATAGATGCTCAGTAAATATTTGAGGAATGAAGAGTAATGAGATTAAAATTCATCAGCATCATAATTTAGTTATATTTTACATGCTATTTCATAATGATAACATTATTTCATAAGAAAATTAATGAGAATAGCCATGATATCATTTATTTACATTTACTCATATTGGTGCTCTTTATAAATATATATTGTATGTAAATAAGAAGTCACTCAGGATTTAAAAGTGACAGGTAAAATGTTCAAATGTGTTGTATTGAGTTTATGTTTTCTCAATTAATACTTTCAAGTTACATTATCCATTAACAATAACTCAATCATTGTGTTTGAGCCCTACTCTGCTATTTCTTGAAGAAAGTTAACATATAGCTAATCAATGTTCTCATCAACAGGACTGCACCCAAAACACAGTACACAGGATGTTCAGTTCATGAAAATAACAATGGCCAAGCAGCTTTTGAAAATCCCATGTATGACACCAACTCGAAGTCAGTGGAAGGGAAGGCAGTACGGTTCGATCCCAACTTGAACACAGTCTGCACAATGGTATAACGTGGCAACCTTTGCCTTCTTCAGAAGCTTGGAAATTGACACACAAAACAGTGCACATTTAGTTCACTGATAAACAAATTAAAGCACACTTTTCAGGACTAGCTGGGTCACCTTTTCCCGAGGAATGATAGAGAAGAGTGTTTTTTCATAAACTGGACCATAATTCTTCTTCATGTTTACCATGGAGAGTTTTACAAAAATCGGCTGCACTCTGAGAGTGCTTATTCACAGTTTATTTGCTTTTTTTAAAAAGGAGATTATTCTAAAACATAAACTTATTTGCATATATTGGAGGAGCATCCACTATCAGTATTTCTGTGCTTTATAAACTATATTAGAGGGACTGGGTTAAAAAAATGATATAGGGTAGAAAATAAGAGCTATACTTACAGGAGTCAATAGATCACTGACTTCTCTTTAACTGTCATGAGCTACATCACACCCATAAGTCTGTATTTCACACCACTCTATCAGCTGTTCCTTCCTATTAATTGAGTCATTGTTTTCTTTATTTCCCTGGTTATTTCAGATTGAGTCATGCCCTGAAATGTTTATGAACTAGTTTATGCCACAGAAGCGATAAGATTGCCCACTCTGATTTGACTCTCTAGTTTTTGTTCTTCAGCATCATATTGCTATCTTTTTTTAGACTGGTTGTCATAGTTTCTGCAAATGACAAGATCATCGTGTTATCCTCCTGACTTCCCTCATTATGTTGTAACAAGTATTATTCAGTGAGCCATGGGATAGTGTTTAACTCCTTGCTTCAATCTGTTTTGTCACTCAGAAACCACTTTAGCTGCCAAAAATTATCTATAATAAAGATAATTTTGCAGTTATCTGAGACACCAAACTTACCATTCTTTAACAAACTTTCCAATGTTTCTGCAAGAACAAATAGAACCTATTAATCTACTTATTTATTTTATGGTATATCTACTTATCCTTCCAGTTGAGCTTTCAAATTTATTTAACATTGTTTTGAACTTTTATCTAACAGTGAGTTAGAATTCTAAGTTTTAAAAATTTTTAACTTTTAGTCAACAATGAGTTAAACATATATTTTGGACCAGCCCCTACTCAAAATGGCTAAAAAAAGAAATTACTTTCAAACCACCAATATAAATTTATTTTCTTAAGTTGTGGATTTACCAAATATTCATATATTTTTAAATTTCTGTACTCTAATTCTTAAGAAGCAGCCTTCAGATATGACAGGTTTCTTTCAAAATCAAATTAAGATATGTATTTGCAAGTTATTGGTGGCTCATTTACAACTGTATCACAGTAATGCCAGCATTTTGATTTAATAGGTCATTGTCTTCTTTTTATAGCATGTTTTATTTCATAGAATAAATTATGTACCCAGTGTGAACACTTTGTTCTTGTCCCTTTCAAATATGGATAAACTTGTAAACAGTCTCGACTTTTTGTATCACGAGACAGAGTGCCTAAGAGAAATCATTGCACCTGGAGCGCTACTTGGATCTATGTCTACAACATATAGTGAATTTCTTGTAAACCACTTTGAGATACATTGTTTTGGAAATTCATATAATTTTCTCAACATTGTACGCTACTGACAGGATGCTGTTTTAAATTTTATTCCATCAGTTATTTATTCTTGTTTATTCAAATGACTGCAATAACAATGGTTCATTCATTAATGTTAAGGTTAATACATTTAAGATCTTGTTTAAACAATGTTTCTTCTGCAACTGGCTACTCCTCTTATATTAATGCATACACTTTTGTAAAGAAGTATATTTTTATGAAAAAAAAACTTTGTAAAAGTATGATGTAAATTTTCAGTGCAATGTAAACAAAATAAAAATGGATAATTGCTTTTGTAAAACGTGTATTCTTTTCAAAGTTGTCTGCCAGTGTACTGGTTAGTAAAAGGAATGAAGAGCCCATCTTTATTTGATGTTGTAAAGTTCTGAAACTGCATATTACATATACTTAGTCCACAATATAATAATGACACATGGGTGTTTTTCTTCTCTATATTCTGTAGTTCCCCAAGTGTAACACTGTTAAAAGTAAGTACATTCCCAGTAAACGTAATAGTATCATAAGAACCTCATCTTAGAATTTATATTAAATGTAAATACTTTAATAATACATACTATCTAAATTTAGATATACCTGATCATTTCTAGTATTTCTGTAGTATATTTTCTTAGAGATATTTATGTTAAGCATGCTTCATAAGTATGAACCCAATAAGCTTTTGAATTGCTCCATTAAACTAATATGTACAAACAAATCTGTGTTTCCAAGATGGAACATGTAAAGTTTTGTACTCAAGAAAGTTATCAAGTTTCTCTAAAGTTCAAATCACAAGTTATTTAAATTCAATTTTATTAGATAACTATTTTTCACAAAATACATTGTCTTTATATTTCAAACTCAAATTCCAGCCTTTACAGTCTATCTCTGTTTATTACACTTTATTTTAGAAATAAATGTTTCTTGATATAATTGTAGTTTCTGTTTTAACTTTGTTAACTCTATTACCTCCACCTTTCACTCACTTCACATCTATATTTTCTCTTCTTCTTTGTCTTTATTTTTACTCCTCCCTGTGTTTTTTTCTTTTCCTCCCTTTTTATTTTTCAACTTTTTAATTTGTTTTATTTTTTTGATGTTTTTCTTAACATCCTTTCCTCTTTTACATCTTATCCTTTTTAGCCTTTTATTATTTCTCTTTCTTTATATTCTCTTTATCTTTTTAACACTCTCAAAGGTAAGCAGCAATTTTAGTGGAAGTAATTGTACTGTTCTCTTTTCCCAGCTTTACTGAAGTATAATTAAAAAAATTATAAGATATTTAAAATGTATAACGATGATTTGATAAACGTACATAGTTTTTTTAATTTCTTTTTTTGGTCAGAACATTTGAGTTCTACTCTGTTAGCTAATTTCAATTAAGGAAGTAATTTAAAAGAGCCTTCTTGAGCTTCCCTTATACTTAAGAACATTAAAGCCATAGGTTCCACCCAGGATCTCTTGATAACAGAGCCTAATGAAAATGTCTGTGGAAATAAACCAAAGGTCAGATTTACTTTACCTGTCCTTTTCACTTACAAGTGAGGGGGGAAAAGCCACAACATTAGCTAAAGGAGTCAATAAAAATAACTAGCTGATGCTCTCTTAAAGAGAATAAGAGAATCTATTGCCTGTTAAAGTATTAGTCTGTAAATATCTATAAATTTAAAATAGGCATAAGGTAAGGTAAAATGAACATCTATAAAATTATAGAAGCTCATAAGTCTAGGAAATAATTTAGAATGGGCAGTTTGAAATTTGGCTGAAAGAAATATTGATCTGCTTCTCTTTTTTTCTTTTTCTTTTTTTTTTAGGATGACTTTGGAGGAAAGAGAATATTGATCTGAGAAGATAGACCTGTGTAAAAGTCTGAGAAATGTCTTTCTGCCATCACTTTCATGAGCTTGGTATTCTAAAGTAATTTAAGAGCAGATTTAAAAGTTACCAGGGAGTAGAAATGGCCACTAGACATTAGATTTCATTCTTCAGTATACAAAACAACAGAACTAGTGAACACCTGCCAGATACTTTTCCAACTGTTAATAAGTTCCCATGTGTAATAATTTTATTAGTCTTGAAAAAGTATATTCTACACATTCAGATTCATAGCTATAAGTTGTGTTGCAAACATAAAACAAAAAATCTGTGCTTAAACTCTCATAAGATCCAAATCTTGCTTGTAACTATTTGCATACCTCTGAAAATAGGGATGAACCCATATGCTTTGGCAGGACTAATGAGATACATAGAGAAAAATATAGATCCATCTACATGGTATGAATTAAAATAAACCAAAAGGCCTTCCTTCTCAGTAAGTATTTTCTTCATACACTTGAGTTAACATTTTATATCTACTGAAGGAACTTATTAGAAAAATATGTTATCTATAGAATGTCACAAGATAGAACTGTAATCCCAGTAAGTAAATTAACACAGCTATTATAGAGCAAGTCAATCGAGCAACTGCTCCTAATCTCTTTATTTTTAAACTAGGACTTTTCCAGTCTGTAACACCCTTTTTAGGATGAAATTTTTAAATGCATAAAATGAAATAAAAAGGAAATTAATGATAATAAAACAGTATAAAATATTTTTAAATATTCTACATATATATGAACATATATACTTCTATGTAGATACTAATACATATATATGTACTTCTCTACTGATACATTAAAAAAGCAGTGGGCCTAATAATTTCTATAATTTCAAAGAGTATTATAAGCACTATTTTGAGATATTCATAACATTTAACATGACATAAAATATCTGTGATTTTTATTAATGACAAAATCAGAGTTATTTTTACCCAGCTTTTTACTGAAGGAAATACTATATTTTAATGAGAAGAACAATGAAGATAAAGGTACAGAATTTTCCCACCCATGTTTACAATTTTTTTTAATTCTATCTGCATACCAGGTTAAGAACCCTGCCTTAGAGATTAGAATTTACAGCAAGTACATTGTGATGGGACAGGGAAGAAAACATTGTTCCCTTGAGCTATTGGCAATGAAAATTGAGTGCTTAAGTTGGACTTTAGTTACCAAGTAACAACATAAAGAAGAAACATTTCTAAGAAGAAATCCCTAATGGGAAAAAGTGAGTATAAATAGTAAAATGTCATTAATTAATTTATTAATACAGAAAATATTTTCTAACACTAAACGTGCATAGTATTCTACTATGAAGTATAATGGCTATTGGATGAATAAAAGTATAAGAAACACATGGATCTTAAAGTTTTGTCAAGCTAAAAAAGGTTCTTAAAGTATATATAGAAGATATCACATAATAATTCTATGTGGTAACTATGTTCAATTCTGTAAGCTTTCACTCTCACTTTTTCTGTTAATTAAAATCGACTTCTCGTACTAGAGAATGGACTTGAGGATACGGGGATGGGGAAGGGTAAGCTGGGACAAAGTGAGAGAGTGACATGGACATATATACACTACCAAATGTAAAATAGATAGCTAGTGGGAAGCAGCCGCATAGCACAGGGAGATCAGCTTGGCGCTTTGTGACCACCTAGAGGGGTGGGATAGGGAGGGCGGGAGGGAGGGAGATGCAAGAGGGAAGAGATATGGGGATATATGTATATGTATAACTGATTCATTTTGTTGTAAAGCAGAAACTAACACACGATTGTAAAGCAATTATACTCAATAAAGATGTTTTAAAAAATACCAATAGAAAAAAATAAAGTAAAATTGACTTCTATGGAATTATAAGCAAATCCTTGACTAACCTACTGAATAAGGATAAGGAGTATAGAAGTGATTGGGTTATGTGGCATCAATACATATTCTTCAGAATATTCAGAATTTGATGGAGTTAATTGAAAACTGCATATTAGGTCAATTTAATGTCATGGAAATTTGGACATTTCTTGACAAAATGATCATAAGCTATTCACAGTATCAATGGGGAATTTCTGCTTTTCTTTTTACTTCATCTGTGTATGTTTTCTTTGGGATCTTTATTGCAGCTTTATGTATAAAATGTCATTTGCAGTTTAATTTAAGAAAAAAGCACCTGCAGTTTTAATACAAATCAATTAGACAAAACAAGGGTCAAATTTATATTTAAAGATATGCTATTATTGGGCAAGGGAAATCAGTATTTCTTTTTGCCTAGTAATTCTACTCAATAGGTTATCCAGAGGAAATAATCAGGGAGACATACTTGACATGGCTTTTCAAATCATACATTATTTGTATATGGTGAAAAATATATCACTAGTTACCAGTGTATAAGCAGCATAAATATTCACTGATCTAGGATTGCATTAGAAATTACCATACACATATAATTAATTATTAAAAACCATGTTCAAAGTTAATCATATGAAGAAGACTTCAGTTTTTTTTTAAAAAAACACTTTCTTTCACTCCCTTTTTCTCTTTCCATTTTCCTTTTTATTCCAAATACAAACATATATAAACATAAATGTCTTGAAGCAAATAAATAAAATAAAAATAATCACAATTATCAGGAGTGTGAATAATTACAACCTTTTGTTTGACTTTTTTCCAGGAAGGCATATATGTTAATCACATTATAAAAAATATAGTTTTAATTAAGTGAAAATAAACTTAGTTTGAAATTTAAAAAGTAGATTTTACTTTGATGATAACTTTTCTTAGAAGAGTATTCAGACCTAGAAGTGAGTTAAGGGGACTCACTCACATCAACTCTGTCAATATGAAAAAAAAAACCCAAAACAAAACAAAAACTAAGAACTAAAGGGATAATGTCATACACAGCAAACGGTTTAAATGAGTTAAAGTGAGAAAAATTAATAAATCCATTGAATGATAGATGTTTATCAAATATCTATGTATTTTCACTTTATTTTTGCTGCTTGAATTGCATCAAAAGTGTCCAGAATAAGAATATTGGACAAATAGGTAATTTTTTCCTTTGAAAGGTAAACTTTCTCTAAAAAATGTAACTAAAGTAATGAAAAGAACCTGAGCTAATATATATATTTTTACATCTTTATTGGAGTATAATTGCTTTACAATGGTGTGTTAGTTTCTGCTTTATAACGAAGTGAATCAGTTATACATATACATATGTTCCCATATCTCTTCCCTCTAGGTGGTCACAAAGCACTGAGCTGATCTCCCTGTGCTATGCAGCTGCTTCCCACTAGCTATCTATTTTACGTTTGGTAGTGTATATATGTCAATGCCACTCTCTCTGAGCTTATATTTTTATCCTTATTCTCTATATTTTAGGAAATCAATACTTCTCCAAATAACTGTAACAGTATATGTTTTACTTTGCAGAACATTTTAAGACATGTGAAAAACCTTAAAAACTACCTGACCAGAATTTGTCTTTTTTTTTTTTTATGATCATTCCTTTGAGCTTATGGAGTTAATGAATCTCTTTTTCCTTAAAGCAATTACACTATCCAACCTATTTTCTTTTTCTACATTTCATTTTCTGTTACTAAGATGTATTTAAAGTACTTTTACTTTGAATAGTGCCATGTAACTAAGTGCAAGGCATCATTATCAAGTGACACTTTAAAATATTCCTTAGCACTGTAAAGAAGCAGAAACCATATTATTTTCTGGTAATTTAATAAGTGGTTTCTTTATTTAAAGGACATTTTAGCAGTTCATATGTCCCTTGTCTCTTGAATAGAACAAGTTTCCCCTAGAAATTCTCTGAACATTTAACATGCTAATGTTCATCTTGAATATTGAAGATGAGAAAATAAATGAAATATTTCAAAAAATATTTAACCATGGAACACTTATTAACTTATTAGCATTACATAGACTGCCAGCATTTCTTGGAACATAATTTAGAAAAAGACCTACAGCACCTTTGGCATGTTGGGAAGATACACATAAGCATACAAATATTTAGGGTTATAATTTGTCTAGAGGTTGGCTTCTCTCTAAGCTAATGAGGCATTTCAATCAAATTACTTATCTTGATTGATATATCTTATTTAATACCTGAAATTGTAGACAGGAAATAATACATTGCAACTCAAAGGAGATTTATTTATAAATTCTGATATGTTGCCAGTATGAGTTTTAGTCACAGCCAAAAAAAAAAAAATTACCACACTAATTATTGTATTTCACAAAAGTGACTGAATGAGGAAAAATAATTAGTATTTTCAAAGTATTAGTAAGTGTGAAATGTACTAAAGCATCAACAAATATGAACCAGCACACCTTTCAGAAAACAATCAAAAACTATTTTTGCTCTAAGTGTATTTTATGGGCAAAGAAACCTACATAAGAGAAACTGCACAGAAATATATTATTTTTTTATATTCCTTTTCCATTATTTTATCCTCTTTATCACCTTCCCATAGTAGCTTTCAAAGTCTTCCAAGCAAAACAAGTTCATGCTCTTATAATCCCTCTTACCTACATTAACTGTAGCTAGTATATTAATGTATTTATGTGTTAAAGGTCTGACCTTCATATAAATTGTGTGAACCCTTCCAAGGTCAAATCGTATTCATGTTTGTAGCTCATTCCACTGAGGGAGGCTGTGACTGAAGTAGGAAGAAAAATTAATATTTATTGATATCAATTATTTACCTGGGAACATGTTGCTTATATGTTTATTAAGGATTATGTATAAAATATATTTCATTTAATACTTTTGTTGCAATTCTGTAATGAAGGTATTTAAATCTTTTCAGATAGCAACTAGCATAAAATAAATGATAAATCAAAGCTGTTTGGATAAAGGTGACCCTACATTTCCTCTCCTGACTGAAGAGCTGACGCTATAAAATTATTCTGTTTTGTGTTAAGGCTCTAAATTTTAAAAAGGATGTGTAGCAATATTACTTGAAAGTATTTTGTGATAAACATAAAATGGACTAAGATCCAAATGATATTAATAGTATTAATATTAATTGCACAAGAATTCAAATGTTTGGTGTTTTTTCATAATTATGCTATTTAGAAAGAATTTCTTATTCAAATTTGGTCAACTAAGAGAATACCCCTTTAAGATCCTATGCAAAGGTTTTGATGTGAGAAAATTACAAATTTCTAGACAGTTTGGGACACTAAATGAAACTGATGTATTATTCATCAGGCATACATGGGATATCAACTTTAAGAGAGAATTTTTTAGAAATCGCATAACAATGAGATGTCAGTGGCTCTGAAATGAGTATTTCATCAGTGCTCTCCACATACCTTCCTTGATTTCGGCAATTTCTTTCTATTCTAGAAAGTGTGTCAGTAACTAACCAACATTAACTCTTTAGTGAAATAGACTTATTTAATAATTATTTTCTTTCTTTGTAGTGAAATTAATATTGATTATGTTTTGTTCATGTGATGTAAAACAAGTGTTTGCATTTATTTGATTTTAAATGTGTTAGAATTAATGTCCTTCAGCAGAAGACCACTGGGAACACACATATGTTTGAACAAATTTAGTTAATTACTTGTTCCAGTGAAGGAAAACACGAACGCTTGCCATAGTTCCCCAGGGTATGTCTCAGTAAGAAAGTGTTAGAGGATTTTTGCTTGTGTTAGATGATTTTGGTGAATTTACAGAAGTGAGGTTTTTCTCTAGATTGGAAGCAGGAGTAATTTCTATGATTGAGCATTTTAATAAACCTTAAGAAGGAAGAAACACTAGACTGGAGTTTAGCCATAACTCGTAAAGATTAACAGCTACTTGTATTCGTCAGAAAAGGGGGATGTTTTGTCATTTTTGTGGCTTAGATAATGCTCATGTTTTGTCTTGTTCAGACATGATTAAGGAGGGGTCTTATATTTGTCTTGATACATCATAGACATCTAATATTCATGGTCTGTGAAATTGTCCATGTTTAATAGGAGAATATCAGGATCTAGCTTTAGTGCCAGGCTAGCTTGTAGCTACACCAAGTCCTGGCTGATTGTACCAAGCCAGCTCCTGGATGTCAGGGGCTGTTTTTCTCTATCTCAGATGTATTCTTCTTTGGACTACATGTTAATATGAGTAGCAACTAAGTTTAGGCTCAGAAAAAATGTAGCTCTTTTATTTCTTCCTTTAACTTTAATTAAGGGAATATGTTAATTCAGTTGCAGGATATTTCAGTAATGTTATCAATTGAAATGTTTCATTAAAAGTTTATTGTCATAGGGGATTATTTGTTATCTTAGTGTACAGATTTTTTATTACTACATTTATTATAATTTATGATAATAGATTTTTAGTAAACTATGAATGTGTCTTCATAAATCCCAAAGAAATATTTAGAAAATACTTAAATAGCATATGTAAGTATTAGTTTCATAACATGAGAACTAGATGCCCCTTACAAATGTGGCTGTAATGAAATATGTGTGTGGTGGTTGAAATTTCTAGGTAATGAGTATGTGATTATATATACTGAACTTAGGTGAATTTTTGTTTACATTATTAGCATTTCTGAAGGAACATCTTTTTGCCTACTTAGAACCTGCTTTAAAACTTTGAATTACTTGTATTCACCTAAAACTCAGCATATCAAACTAGACACTTTCCAAATATTGTGGCATCTATCTCAATGGTTTGCATCCCAGCTATTAGGTCGTTCATGCCATTAATGTGGTTGTCGTCCCTAAGAGTTCTTTTACCTTCATTTCCCATAGGCCAGTGTATGATAATGATAATGTTATGTTAATTTTACCTACTAAATATTTATTGGGTTCATTCATTCTTCTCCCATCCTGTTGCTAGTCCAAGCTAGCATCATCTCTTGACCTACTCAGTGCAGTAGCCTTCTAAGTGCATTCTCCACATCTAGTCCTGTTTTTTCTCCTCTGTTCTTTATAAAGCAGCCATAGTGAGGTTTTCAATTACAAATCTTGCTTTGTGATAAGTTACATAATAAAGTCTATCCAAGTGAAACATGGAAGAAGAAGTGATTAGCCTGTTGGATGAAGCTGATTCTAAAATAAAACTTTTTTAGTTAATTCTTGAAGGATGAATGAGAGTCCAAAAGGTAGATAGTGATAGAAAAGGGTAGTAAAGGGAAGATTTCAGGCAGACTAGTAGCACAGGGACATAATATGGAGAGATACATGTATGCTAGAGAAAAATAGTCGTTTAGAAATCCTGAAGCCCAGGGTACATTTGGAAGAAAGATAAAAAATGAAGCTAGAAACTTAAGTATAAGTTCAGGAAAGTCCCTGTATGCTACGCTATGAAGGTTCAACTCTTCTCAGTATTAAATAGGGATCCACTGAAGATTTTAAAGACACAGTAACAGCACTAAATTTTTGTTTAGAGGAAAAAATTGCTCTGGAAGCAGAGAAAGACAACATATTAAGGGAGATGAGCTTAGGGTCAAAAGTTTGGTGGGAAGACATTATAAAACTCTACTGAAGTCTGGTAGAAACCTGACATAAAGCAGTTCTAGTTGGCTTGGAGTGCACGTGTGCATTGAGGTGATATAGAGGAAATGGACTTAGAAAAATGTGATAAAAATTGTTCAGGGAGATAGAGAATGACAATGGATTAAAGAAGTCTAAATGGACTCTCCAATATTCTGGTTTGGGGAGTGACGATGGAGAATGATATGCTGGCCAAAATAAAGTATAAGAGAAATAATATACAGGTCAACTAACATAAGAGGGGAGGTCTTAAGCCCAGTTTTAAATATCTTGAGTCTCTGAGATTCATTCCTCTCTCAAATAGGTAGCTACAAATATGGATCATCCTAGGGCACGGGAAGTGGACAGCAGTTTTTATTTGGAATTATAGGAACTAAATGAGAGGGTGGGGCTGTCTATGAGACTATATAGGATATATATGATTCCAAAGTGATTTTTTTTCCCCTAAACAAAAAGTTAATAATGTTACTAAGTCTTTAAAATCTTCACTGGATCCCAATTTAATATAAGGAAGAACTGAACCTTCATAGCATAGCATACACGACTTTCCTGATCTTGTACTTCTAAAGTTTCTAGTTTTATTTTTTTATCTTTCCTCCAAATATATAGAACATGAAAGAAGATGGTTAAGACAGGCAGAACACTACAGACCACTTCTCTTTAGGAGCGTCTAGTCTGGAATGATTTCACACTGTTTTACATTTGCACATTTTATTCTTCTACTTTCCCTTGGTACTTCTGAATACTTGATTTTTTATTTTTAAAGTTTTGTTTTTGTTATTTTAACACCAACCTATTTCAACTATGCTCAGGGAAAAAGAGAAAGACGACTTTTTGCAACAGAGCATTAGAAGACATTTGAAACTGAAATCCCAGGAGCTTGAAAGTTTGTGGAAGCTTGAATCAAAGTTGGGAGAATTCCAAGGAACAAATTTTTAATTCAGTGAAGGAAGTTAAAGCCATTTAATGAATCTTTTTCCTCCTGTCTGGTAAATTCTCTTACCAGGAAAAAATACATTCACAAATAATCAGAGTTGCTTTAAATTATTGCTCTACTTTTATCAGGTAAGTTCTTAAAGGTGATTGACAACTTTCTTCCTAAAAAATTATAGCTGCAATACAATGGACCAGTTACAAACAAGCTTACCAGTTCTTTTTCAATTAGTCTTGTTTGCACATATAGATTTCAAAATCCCTCCAGGACAGAGATTAGATTTCATAGAAATATATTTTACTGTACACTTCCTGAGGATCCAAGTATGGTGGAAAGCATGGAATAACCACCCAATAAATATTGCACAGTTGCTTGTTTGGTTATTAGTTTTAGCCCATCAACTTCAAATTTGAGGACAGAGAACTTAAATTATTGCTCATTAACATGTAAAAGTAGATTTCCCTGGCAATCCAGTGGTTAAGATGCTGTGCTTCCACTGCAGGGAGCACGGTTCGATCCCTGGTCAGAGAACTAAGATCCCACATGCCATGTGGCGTGGGCAAAAATTTTAAAAAATAATAAAAAGAAGTAAACATGTAAAAATAGTCTTAAAAGTATTCCAAGAATGCACTTAAAAATGCAGTTAGGAAATGGCAGAGGAGACTATAATCATTTCAAAAAAAGTCAACTTATTTAGTAGGAAGAAAGGAGATATGTCAAATGAAAGAGAAATCATGATCAACATGGAAGAAAACTAAACAAAATCAAATGTAAAAAAAGTAAAATAAACTATTTAATATTAAATGTAGTTCAATGGAATTTTCATCTATTACTAGTCTACTAAGTTGTGAACAAAAGAAAATGAATAATTTCTTTAAAAATTTTGCTTTGAAAATATGTGTGGGAGTAGTTTATTTTAAAGTGGTACATGTAACTTACCTCCTGTGTCATTATTCTAGTAATAGCCAGTCTCCTACATTGTGATTTCTGTTACAGCTCAGAATATTTTTGTACATTAATGACTACAAACTTCCAATTATAATTTGAAGTATATCGGCAATATTTTATATTTTTTAGATGCAATTTTTTTCAGAAGTAGGAACTACAAGAATAAAGAAATAGCTCAAGTAGATTGTTTTAGTTTCTGTGTTTAACTAGTAATTTTATTTTTTTCTTTTTCAAGCCATAACTAATATTTAAGCTACTAGGTAGTATTACAGAGGATGATTTTGTTTGTTCCATTAACTTTAAATTTTATAGTTTGTTGAAAACACTTGAAGATTCTCATTTTAACAATGATCCGAGGTTAGTATTGGAGCTATAGGTAGAAATGGAAAAACAATACCTGTAAATAACTATAAAATATCATTTCAATTTCAGTCAGTATTTGAGATAGAAAAGGAATGGGGTAAAAGCACAGGAACAAAAACTTAGCTTTAAAAAAATGTTTCCTAGCACTCAAAAAATAGACAAATAAGATTTTGTGAATATATCCAGTAAAACCTTAAAGGGATATTAAATTGATCATTAGCATGAATGTCTAGGAAGAGTCTAAACACTGCTGAAGAAGAACCAACTCTATATGATATCAAAGTATATTATAAAGCTATGACAATTAAGATATAGTAGTATAGCTTTGTGTATAGACCAGTAGACCATGGTAACAGAATAGCAACCACAGGCACAGAACATATATATATATATATATATATATATATATATATATATATATATATATATATATATATATATATATATATATATATATATATATATATATATATATATATATATATATATATACACACAATTGATTTGTAACAAAGTTGACACTGTGGAGTAAGGAAAAGATAGCCTTTTCAATATTGGAAGAGAAGGAGAGAAAGGGAGAGATGGGGAGGGGAGGGGACAGGAGGAGTGGGAGAGATTGAACCATTTGCATCGTACATAAAAACCAACCCCAGAGAGAGTATAAATCAAATTTAAAAACATGACTATAAAACTTTCAGAACTTTTTATGGCCTTTTGGAAGGAAAAGATTTCTTCAGTAGTTAAGAAAAATAGTAGGAAAAAATCTGCAAGCATAGAGAAAATCTGAACCACAAAATCTGCATTGGCATTTATAAGAGCACTGCTCCCAACAATTACAGAATACACATAATTTTCAAATACACCTGAACTTTCTAGCATTCAGTGCTGTATATTTTTCTCTCAGTACTCCATTCCTTGCTTCCCATGAAGGTTATGTTGTGTTTCCACTTTCAATCAGTTAATTTCTAATGTTGCTTTTGATTTCTTCTTTGACATATGAGTTATTAAGTGTGTTATTTATTGTAGTTTCCAAATATATGGGATTTTCTAGATACATTTCTGTTATTACATTCTAATTCCATTGTGGTCAGAGAGATTTGAATCCCTGTAAATCTAGTAGAACCTGTTTATGGCCCAGAATATGGTTCATTCTGGTAAATCTTCCATGTGTACTTGAATGTTTATTCTGCTATTGTTGAGTACAATGTACTATAAATGTCACTTTGGTCAATTTGGTTGATATAATAAAGTCTTCTATATCCTCACTAATTTTCTGCTTAAATTTTCTATCAATTATTGCAAGTGATGTTTAAATCTCTGATTATAATAATAGAATTATAACTGTAGAAACTGTCAATTTCTATAATTATACAAATTGTCTATTTCTCCTTGAAGTATTGTCAGATTTTACTTCACATATTTTGAAGTTTCATATTTTCACATAATGTGAAGCACATATTGGGTCCTTAAAGGTTTAGGATTGCTATGTACTCTTGATAAACTCATGCTTCTTATCATGAAGTAATGTACTTTTTGTTGCTAACATTGTTCTGGTATCTTCTTTGTCTTCTTAATTTAGCCATAGTACCCTATATACCATGGTTTATCTTTTTCTATCCACTTATTTTTTAAACACTTTATCTTTATACTTAAAGTGAGTTTCTTAGAATCAGCCTATAGTCAGGTCTTACTTCTTTATCCAAAATGACAATCTGTGCCTTTCAATTAGAGTGTTTAGACCACTTATAGTTGATATGAATAATGATATGGATAAACTTAAATACATGATTATGATATTTTGTTCTGTGGTTCCATCTGTACTTTTCATCCTTTCTCCCTTTAGCTGTATTTTTGATTGAGTGTTTTTATAGATGCATTTTATCTGCAGTGATGGATTATTAGCTATAACTATTTGTTGTATTGTTTTAGTGGCTGCTTTGGAGTTTGTAGAATGAAAATTTACTCACAATCTACCTTCAAATAATCACTTCACGCATGATATTCCAATCTAAAATAGTGTACTTCTATTTCTACCCTCCAGTCATTTTAATATTATTTTCATAACTTTTACTTTTACTCATGTTGTAACTTTTACTCAGTGTTATACATTGTTATTAAGTCATTTGAGTTTTAAATAATATGAAAAAGTGTTTTTCATTTACCTATATAAACCATTTCCAGTGTTCTTCATTACTTTGTATAGATCCAGAGTGACCTCTGTTATCATTTTCTTCTGTCTGAATTTTTAAATAACATTTCTTGTTTAAATGTTAAAACTTTAAGGAGGTTAAGTGAATTATGTTTTGGCAATTAATTATACTTTACTTTTGTATATTTGAAAATTCCCTGGATTGGCTCAATAGTAGAATAGAGAGATGACAGAGGAAAGAGACAGTGAACTTGAACATAGAATAATATATATTATCCAATCTGAACAATAGAGAGATGATTTAATAAAAAATGGACAGAGTCTCAGAGATCTGTGGGAAAGTACAAAAAGGTCCAATACACATGTAATTAGAGTAGAGGTAGAGGAGAATGAAGTTTGGGCAGAAAAATTCTTTGAAGAAATAGTGTCAGAAAACTATGCTATTTCCAATTACAGGTTTTCCAGCTTTTCAAACTCAACACTTTTGAACTTGAACTTTTCCTACATTATGATAAATCCTTCTAATTATCCTAATTATGTTAATGGCATCACCAGATCTATCTAAGCTAAAGTTGAGATCTATCTGGTCTAATTACTCCTTTCAAAAATATTATCATGTTGAATTAATCGTTTCAATCCCAAACTTCTTTCATGTATTTCTTCTCATATTCTCATGCTCAACATTTTAGTTTAATTATTGTTGGACTATTCTGGACTACTGCAGTGGTGTCAGTGCAAATTTATCAACCTCAAATATATTTTATGCAGAAATGTAAGATTAATTTTTTAAGGCCCAACCTTGTTAAAATTATCCCCTACACTAAATATACATAATGTCTTTCCATATCAACTAAATTCCTACTTTCTCTGAGGTAATTCAAATTATTAGGAAATCTTTTCCCAGACTTTAGCACACACTATTGGTTGCTTACTTACAACTATTCCCCCATTCTTCTTTGTTAATAGAGCCTCCTATTTCTATTCTTTCCCCAAAAGACACTAGGAAAAACTAATTCATTTAAGCTAGCAAGTTTACATGATTCCCTTTACCAGTGATTTGTTTATGATGAGGTTTGTGAACAAATTCTACCCCAAGAGGGAAAGTCTGCTAATATTATTAGGAGAAATTTCCTTGCTAATGAAAAAGAAAATCAATCTTAAATTTGCTGAACACTGTCATATCTGATCATTAAACCTAATATGTTGGTTTTATTTTACAACTAGAAGGGAGTTTGCCTGAGGAAATCTAGCACACTGAGGTTGGCTGAAAGTTGAAAACAATCTCAAGAATCACAATCATTGGGAATGTCTAGTCAATGAAAACCATCCTAGGGCTGCCCCACCCATAAACTTCCTGTTATATAAGATAATATTGTCTGTACATTTGAAGCCAGTTGAGTTTTTCATTACCTATAGACGAAAGTATACTGATAGACTTGTCCCATATTACAAATTTTCACAAAAAGCGTTGATGCTTGGGTTTACATTTTGTTCACACCACTTACAAGCTATTCAAACTTGGGCAAATTATTTAATTTCTCAGTCTCAGTTTTATTCTCTGCAAAATTGGGGTAATAAGGTACTTGCCTCTTTAGGCTATTATGAAATTTAGACAAGTTAATACCAGTAATGCACTTAGAATAGTACATGAGCCAATGAAAGTAATAAATGCTAGTTGTTATTGTTGTTGCATTGTTGTTATTGTTGCTGTTTTATTTTTGTTTACATTCTTCCCACATGCCACAAACTCTGACATCTATACTCACATCATACTATTCACTAGAAATGTTTTCTTTTTAAACATCTTCACCTGTAGAAATTCTGGTCCTCTGACAAGTTTTGTTTAAATGTTGCTTTGATTCCATATGTAGGAATAAAAATTAATAAATAGGTAAATTACATTTATTTTCTCCAAACTACGGCAGTATAATATTCACATCTCTCTTGGCACTTATTTTGTCTTTTGTAATAGGTATTTATGTAACTCATCTTCCCAGTAAAGATATTAAGTTCTTTTTATAGTCTGGTTATGCTGTAGTCACGACTAACAAAATAAAGGTTTCTTTCTTACTCATTCAAATTCTAAGAATGGTCAGGTAGACCATCTCCATTTTATAGGTAAAGCATTGCTATGGAGAATTTGTGTTCCCCCCAACTTCATATATTGAAATCCCAACCTTTAAGGTGATGATATTAGGAGGTGGGGCCTTTGGAAGGTGCTTAGGTCAAAAAGATAGAGGACTCGTGAATAGTTTAATGCACTTATAAAAGACCCACTACAGATCTACCTTGTCCCTCTGTCATGTGAGGTTACAGCCATCTATAAAGAAACAGGCCCTCACCAGACCCTAAATCTTCCAGTGCCTTGATCTTAGACTTCCCAGCCTTCAGAACTGTGGGAAATAAATTTCTGCTCTTTATAAGCCCCTCAGTCTACAGTAATGTGTCACAGCAGGACAAGCAGACTAAGGATCATTTTTATTATAAGCGTTTGTTCAACAGGAGACTTTCAGTCTCTGACTCAAGGGAAGAGAAGAATGGATGATGGATTATGATTTCTCATTGCTGGCTAGGAAATTACACACATCACTTCCTTTCATTGTCTATTGTCAGAACTATCACAGGGACCCAACTTTACTTCAAGGGTAGCTGGGATATATAGGACAGGAAATATTCTATGAACACTGTCTCTGCCACAGTTCACTTTTCCACTCACCAAATCTCCCTTTGTTGCCTCTTTCCACACACTAAACAAACCAAACTCCTTTCCAAGAGACACATCTCAAAGTCCCATCCAGGCTTTATCCAGCTTACGTTTCAGGATCTACAATATGTGCAGTGCTTTTTCCATCAGGCCAAATGTGGCAAATTTTTGTCCTAGTTACCTGCCTCCCTCTCTCCCACCACAGACATCCATGGTGGAATATTGTATTAGTTTCCTGAGGCTGCTGTAACACATTACCACAAACTTAGTGAGTTAAAAAAACGAGTTTATTCTCTCACAGTTCTGAAGGCTAAAAAGTCTGAAACCCAGTTGAGCTGTGCACCTTCTGGAAGCTCAAAGCCTGAATCAGTTTTTGCTTCTTCCAGCTTCTTTTGGCTGCCCTGGGATTCCTGGGTTTATGGCCATGTCAGTCCAATCTCTGCCTCTATCTTCATATTGCTTTCTCTTTTTAGTGTTATTTCTCTTTGCATCATTTATAAAGTTTGTGGTGACATTTAGAGCCACCTGTAAAATACAAAATAATTGCCTCCTGTCAAGATATTTAACTTAATCTCAGCTGCAAAGGCTCTGTTCCCGAATAAGGTAACATTTACAAGTTCCAGAGATGAAGACTTGATATCTTTTGGATGGAGGTTATTCAATCTATCACAAATAGGGAAAAGATATTTTGACATTAGAGAACATTCAAAGAAGTCAAAACTTAGTGGTGAAGCTGGAGCATTGAGAGCAAAGGGAAGAGAGTAGGAAGATAAGCTGGAGAGAAAGAAAGGGTCTGACTAACAGTTTTGCAGGACATTCTAGAGGATATTAATCCAAGCTGGTCCAAAGCCCCATATTGTATTCCTTCATATATATATATATATATATATATATATATATATATATATATATATATATATATATATATATGTATGTATGTATGTATGTATGTATTCCTTCATATATATATATATATATTCCTTCATATATATATATATATATATATATATATAGTAGGTTAAGACCTCCTCCTAAGATGGTGTGGGAACTGAGTTTGCCCTTCCAGACAGACCCAGGTTTAACAAATTTGGTTAATAACCTCCAGCTGCTATATCTTTGGTATCTGCCATACGATTTGCTCTGAGGCCATGCTTTCCCATCTCTTTCCCATCCTCTCTAATTGTTCAAAGGCATTTTTTTCCCCAGTAAATCTTTTGCACTTCTAATATCTTACTGTTTGCTGGTGGACCTGAATGGACACAGTTGATACCTGGAGTCATCCAAGAAGGCAGATGTTAAAATGGAGTCACCTCATACCTGTCAAGGAAGACTACATCCCAAGTGGTATGTGACATATGGATTGTCCTTGGAACAAGGTGGCAGCTCCTTTACTAAATATTTCACTAATGATTATCTGGGAAAATGTCCTGGTGAAGAGAACTAAATCTATTCATGCAATGCTTCAGGTATTTGAAAGGTACAGGAGAGCAATGCATAAAATTTAGGTGTAATCGACCAGTTATTACTAAGTTGTATTGATGATCTTAGTGGAGGAATAATACTTTAAAAAAATTAGAATCATTTTATTTAATTTCTCTTTCCTATAAAAACAATTACTGTTATACTGTTCCAAATCATTGATACTAGTTAACTGGTCAAATTAGTGGAATTTTATCTAGTACTTACACTGTTACACTAGGTGGTGGTTCTCAAATTGTATTGTCATCAGACTTCCCTGAGGCCATATAAAATATATAAAACTCAGCTAGATATTCTGATTCAATAGGTCCTGGGACACGTCAGCATTTAAATGGGCATTCCAGAGTATAGGCTTTCCAAAGAGCCCTAAAGAAAGTATATCTAGATTTGGAATTGAATTCTGTACTCAATAATGTATCAGAATATAAATTATTTTAAAGTGGTTTTATGTGAAATTTGGAACTCTGATGCCCTCATTATCTTTTAGAGTAATGAGTTAGAGTAATCAAGGGTTTGGAAGGTAGCCTAAGTCTTAAATAATACTTTCACATGTTTATAAGTTTGTTCTGATCTAGTGAAGCTTGAAAGAGTCCAGTGCTCCCCTACCTCAACCCTACCCAATCTCTAATATATTTAGTTAAGATCAAACTAGGCAAATTTCCCTTAAGTTGTTTGGTGAGCTGCCTGTTTACACAGTTCACCTAAAGAACTTACATACAGATGAAACATGTACTAACTTTGTTCTTGAAAAGTGAAAAATAGTTTTCCCCAGATACCAGAATAATCTTCCCTTATTCATGGAATGCTGCCAGAAAGGGTGGATAGAAAGTTAACTGTGACATTCCAAACTGAATGTTAGTGAAAGGTTTATTGTTTTAAAAAAGATAATAGGGCATTATTTTAGAAGAAAATTTTTTTGCCTAGTAGACCACAATTCCTAAATACATCTGCTAAGTCAGTATTTTGTATGTTGGGAACCTATAAGCAGAAGCAGAGTGGGAAGCTTTAGTGGAATTTCATAATTTCTTATAGCTTCTCATATTTGCTTAGTTCAGTTATAAAAATCTCAAATACCATTGCATCTTCTCTCAATAGTATTATCACAAGCCCTTCCTAGCTCTTCTGTCTGCTTTCACTTTGTCTGCTTACACTTTATTCTCTAAACTGGATATATTGGTCTTTCTAAAATGCTGATTATATCACCCCCACTTCTTACTGTTTTCAGGATAAAATTTATATTTTCTTCTAGTCATAACTTTAGTCTTGTTTATCTCTCCAGCAACATTTTAATGTGCATTTCAGTGAAGCATTCAAAACTTAAACCACACTAAACAATTCTCTATTTCTTTACCCTAAGCCTCTTATCTCTTAGCCTCTGAGCATAATCTTTCCTCTAGTTGAAACACATTACCTTTCTCCAACTCTCACCTCCAAACCTATTTCATCTAAATTTTATACTTTAAGTGTCAGCTTAAGCACCACTTTTTCTGAGAATACTTGTGATTCCTGAAATAGCTAGGAGAATTAAATTTTTAAAATTCTGACATAATATCTTGAGAGACATTATCATTCTCAGGAAGCCCTACACCAGAGGCAAGCCATATGGTACTGCCAGCCTGTAATCAAGAACATTTAAACAAGATTTGGATCTCAGAAATCCCTTTACTCATTGCCCTAAACCTATCTCAGTGCTATTCTCCTCCAAACACCAAAATTGGAAACTGTCACCTTCACTAACCACCCATCAACATTGAAGAACTTGGACTTATTAAACACCTCTGCACCAGGGCAAGTGTGGGTTCATCCTTAATGTTCAACACTCATACTTAAGATCCACAGATTTTTTAACTGCTCAGAAATAATTGGAACTGTGTTTTCAGGTTTCCTTTTGACAGAAAATATTTTAATTCATATGTAACTTATAATAGCTCATACCACTTCCCTCATTCAATAATTGTGTCTCTTCTTTCATTCAGGGAACATCAGTAATGTCTGTTGAACTGAGAGGAGCTAAATCTATTCATTGAAAAGTTCCCTTTACCCTTTATTCTGTATCTGTTAAATTGGTTCATGCATACCTTCCTATTGTGGGAAAGCACACATTCAACAGTCCAGCTTTCTCACACCAGAGAAGGGCTAATACTGTCCTTGTGTATCAGGTAGGGTCCTGCAGGAAAAGATGGCACACCCAGACTGGGAAATTTAAGGAGAGTTTCATAAAGTCTTATTTACAAAGTTGTAGGTTGAATTTAGGGAAACCAATAAAGGATAATGGGGCCCCTGAGATTAGGCACAGCACTATTTAAGCATGAAGAGACAAGGTGGGGGTGTGGTCACCAGAGACATTAGAAGGCCACCTGCAAGGACGTTGGATTTTGGCTGAGGGATCCAGACACCATGATCATACAATAGGGAGAGAACTAGGGAATCCCAGCCCCTGACCTCCCTCCTCTCTTGTCTTCTGGTCTCCTCTTATGCTTCCTATTTGTAAAGGTAACCAGCATCTTTTATTAATCCCTAGCCCTGAAGCAACAAAATAAACTCTTCAGAAGGTAAGATTCCATAGGAAAAGCATCTCATGTAAAAGTTTACAACTGAAAAGTTTTTATGCCCAAGGAATTAGACTTATTTCTGCAGGAATATATTGAGAGAGGTCTATATCTATATCTCTATCTATATACACAGATATATTTCTGTAAGGTCATATACATACACATATACATATATATGTGTAATTTTATTACATATACAATAATCGTATATATAGTAATATATAATAATACCTATGACCAATACAATTTTGGCCTACCTAACAAAAAATTCATATAAAAAGTATAGATAAAAATGTTATTCCTGTAATACATTTATGATATCTTCATTTCCATCTTATATATTACATTCCCATTAAATAACTTTTTTTAATGAAAACCTTTGAAAATGATTCTTAAATATTTCAGATTAAAGGTAAACATAAAAAAAAATAGCGCCCTCCAATCTTTTATCCTTATTCCCAAACTGGCTGCATTGGCTGCCGTTTAGTTTAAAGTGTTGTGAATGTGATAATCCATACAGTTGTGAATCATTTCTTCTCTGATAATCTCAATAAGGGAAGAAAAATAAAGTTTCTTTCTTAAGGCCATTGGAGTTGAATGTCGGCTCATATCTGACAACCATGCCATTGAGAGACTGCCTTTCCATCTTATTGACGTGTATCTCATCATAAAACCAGAGAACTGGCAGCCTGACACCCAAGAAATTTAGGCTGTATCTGAACTGTTTCAAGAAAAGCTTCTGAAAAACAAGTATTTCTTGTAAACTGTCTGACTTGTCTACATAGATTATATGGTTGTGAAGAGAAGTTGACTATATATACATATATATATATATATATATATATATATATATATATTTTTTTTTTTTTTTTTTTTTCGGTACGCGGGCCTCTTACTGTTGTGGCCTCTCCCGTTGCGGAGCACAGGCTCCGGACGCACAGGCTCAGCGGCCATGGCTCACGGTCCCAGCCGCTCCGCGGCACGTGGGATACTCCTGGTCCGGGGCACGAACCCGCGTCCCCTGTATCGGCAGGCAGACTCTCAACCGCTGCGCCACCAGGGAAACCCAACTATATTTTCCTTGTATTAAATTCAACTGTTACTATTAGAACGTGTAAGCACAGCTGTAGCCCATTTTCCTGACTTTAGAAAAAAACCTTTCCTGCCCTGTTACAACTAGGTGAGAATGTATGGACTAGTCCCCAAAACTGGTGTTGTGGATCAATACTAATCTCCTTCCTTTATATATCTTCCTCTAAAAATGGAAAATAACTGAATGCTGAAGAAGGCATTTCTACATAAATGTCTATTTCCAAAAGTCAGAGAAAATACATAAAGTTTGTTAAATTCCTGCATATGCAATAGCTGATACCATATTATATTTAAATTTCAATTCAGTTGAACCCATAAGTATTGATCACATGATATAAAAAAGATACCATAATTAAAATATTTCACTAAAATTAGAAAACAAATGCTGATTGTGTGTGGAAAATCCAATTGAAAGGATTAACAGTATTTTCTATTACTTCTTGTGCACCAAGTTTATCCTTTCAAATGAATTTCCCCACATGTTAGGACTAGCTATTAGGTCTGTGTGTGCCAAGGTCAGCTCTATTCATTTACTCAACAAATATTTATTGACTTCTGTATGTCAGGTGTTTCTGCATGTGCTGTAAAATTTAATAATGAACCTTACTACGTCATTGGTTAGTAGAGAGAAATAATCCTTTGACTCTTCAGTGACTTTTTCCTATAATTTCCCAAGTGAAAAAACCTTGATTTACAAAGAGCTATTCACTGGAAAGATAATAGCCCAATAATTAATTTGGTGTTTACTTTCCAATCAATAAATATCTACTTGTCTCCAAAGAATGTACTTGTGGTTAAGGACTTGACCTGGCATTGGTTTTGGAGGTAGAGATTTTCACAAGTGTTTATTTCTTAAAATATATGTTCCCAACATTTCCTTCTGCTTTATTAAACAGACACATTCTCTCACAACATAGCAGGTCTCTTTTGTACCTTTTGCTCATTTCGTGCACTATCTTTTCTTCTCTAGTTGATGGCTTTTCCCACTCCCACGATGAGGAAAAAAAACCCTGTTTTGTGATATTAGCACTGGAAGTATGGGCTCCAGAATGCAGGGCCCTGTCTCAGAATGAAGGCTGGAAATTAGCAGAGGGTATGACTTCTAGTGGGGACAGAAGCTTCTGACCAGGGTTCCCACAGTCATTTTCATCAAAAACTTGCTAGAATAGCCTTAATAGAAAGGGGGCAAGAACCCAGAGCTGGAGAAAATGAGGTTATTTTCTCGCTCTTTGTAATGTTAGCAACATACAATAAACCTTCAGTAAATATCACATTCAGTTTAATTCCAACCCTGTCTTTCTTGGTAAATAGCCATATGACTTTCACTACTCTGCCTAAGTTTATTGGAAAATAAATCACATATGATACTTTCTTACCTCATGCAGCTGATTGGAGGATGGAATGAGATAATACATGTGAAAACTTCTAATCACTTTAACTAGATTGAAGCTCCAACAAATGAAGAATCACCTCTGCTTTATTCACCAGACAATGGATGGCAATTTCACTACGTCTGGCACACAGTAGGAGATCATTAAATATTTATCATAAAAATGCAATCTCTCTGGGAACTGTAATCTTTTCATCAGTCACAATTGTATAGTGCTACAAAGAACTACTTTTGTGCTACTATTTCATAAATATACCCAGAAAGTAAAATTTAAATGGTTAGAGTGCTACCAATTTTCGTATTGATCTTCCCTTGTCTATAAAGTAGGCAATTAAAGCCATACAAATATATATATTTTTACAGTGCATTCAATACAGATTTTTATATTAAATGGAAAATAATTGTTACCATTATATATTTATTTCTGTTGATTTGCATTTAAGTAAAAACGCTGCTCACCATCATTCTAAACCTCTTTCTTCACCATACAGAAGTTACCCATTTTTCTTCTTCACCTACTTGGGTGGAAATACCATCATATTTCGTTTATTTTTCATATTAATCCTGTCTTGAATACACATGTGTCAGATTCTAACCTGAATCTCTAGGGGTCTTTACTTTTTCCTAATTTATCCAGAACTACGTGAGTATTCTCAGTTCAAAGGGAGACCTTCTACCTTCCGAATACCTGGCTCCAGCTTGCACCTTTCAAACACATCATTTTTGGAGAGACACTTGGAGAATGCGGTCGCTTCCCTAGTAAAATCTGTATATTTTTTTTAACCTTTACTTCTTTGCAACTCTTGAAACTAACTCCACTTTTCAAATAAACCTCTGATGATTGTTGCAATTATATCCTAACTGGTCCCAAGCACAGATGTCCATGGTACCCTGTTCATGGGTCCCCAAAGTTTCAACTTTGCACTTTACTTTGCACTTCCATGTTCAGACATTTTTCTCAAAGAGCTCCCGACATGCCATGTAATCTTTTTTTTTTTTTTTTTGCGATACGCGGGCCTCTCACTGCTGTGGCCTCTCCCGTTGCGGAGCACAGTCTCTGGATGCACAGGCTCAGCGGCCATGGCTCACGGGCCCAACTGCTCTGCGGCATGTAGGATCTTCCTGGACCGGGGCATGAACCCGTGTCCCCTGCATCGGCAGGCGGACTCTCAACCACTGCGCCACCAGGGAAGCCTGCCAGGTAATTTTTATTGAGAGATGGGTCAATTTCAAACTATCAGAAAACAAGTGGTTGATGTTTAATTTAGATATCTTTTATATTAAAAGAATGCTTGAGCACTGTATAAATTGTTTTGATTTGATTATTTTGTAGTTCCAGTGATTGAAATCTGAATTTACAGTCTCTTGATTCACTAAAATTTGACACATAGTCTCAAAGAGAATATATCTGAAAATGAACCCATTCCACTTTCGAAAGGGGATATTTTAAACTTTCCTCTTTTTCATATTGACATTCCAGTTGTCCAAAATATAATCTGTAAACATAATTTTGATACACTCCATCTTTTTCTAACTTGTTATACATATCTGATCACCAAGTCAACTGATACATAGAATGAGCATTTGATGTCACTCTTTTTTCCTTCCTTTTGTACCAATAATTTAGCTCAGATCTTTGTGATTTTGTGCCTGGAAAAACTTTATAATTGTGCTCTGTTTTTCTTTTTTCCTCTCTTCTAACTTTTGTGACATGTTCTTACTTTCCTCCTTCACTAGACAATACAGAATCTGGTGAATATCTACCTGAGCCAAGCACAATGCCAGATCCTAGGAACAATACAAACCAATTTCTATCTTTAGCGTTTAGACCAAAGAAATGAGTAACTTTGGTGTAATGGATGTTACACTTATGTGAGTATTAAGAGCTAGGAGAGGCTGTAGTAAGGAACAAGTAACATAGTTGACAGATGAAAAATGGTCAGAAAAGGTATTTCAGAGGAAGTGATGGTTAACAAAAACAAGAGGAATTTAAATGAGCATTTGCAATTGCACAGTTGAATTTTAAAGAGCCTGTTTTTCTAGATATGGACAAGTAGATAGTTATTTCCATATGTATAATACAAGGAAAGTAATTTCATAGATTTCAAAGTAATTTCAAAGATTATTTCACATGTCCATGAAATAATGATCAAATAAATTAGAATGATAGTCTTATTTTCAAGGGAGAAAAGGGTCAAATATGTGAAAAGCTAAGGACTGATTAAGAAATAATCACTAGAAATACTAGTCCCTGCTTTCCCTGTCCAGTCCAGTTGTGGATTTTCCAGATTTGCTTTTTGCACTCAGCCCAGTTCAGTCTTTGAAGTAATAACTAATATCCAAGCCCTGATGACTATTATAAACCCTTCCCTACCATTAAATAGAGTTTGAGATTTTTTTTTTCCTACCCAGTAATTGGTAAAAGCTCCAAAGCACCAATGTGTAACACAGAGTAAGGGGATGGTTAAGACATCTGGCTGAGAACAAAGCTAGATCAGGTCTGGAATCTGGCAAGCCTTTTACTATTAGTGTGACTTTGAGCAACCCATATAATCCCTTTAAGCCTTAGTTTCTCTACGTAAAATGGACATATATTTAATATCTGTATCAGGAAAACATTATGAAGGTTAAAATAGAAATGATATGGTAATACGTAACGTGGTGCCTGGAATAATAAGCACTCAATCAATGTTTGCTGTGACTACTGTCACTACTACTCCTGTTATTACTATTACTACTACTAGTACTGTAACTCCTACTATTTCCTTTATTACTAGTGCTGCTATTACTACTATTCTTATTTTTAATACTAGTACCACTACTATTATTAACATCGGTCAGCCTGATTGGCTTTTCATCCAGCACTGTGGTGTCCAAAGTGAATTGAATTTATTCTAGAAAAGATGATTTTAGAGTTGAAGGAAATAAGTATAGCTTAGTTTTGTATTTCAATTTTGTTTTTTTTCATTTTTTTTTGTATTTCAATAATTTAAAATTCTATTGTGTTAGTGTGTCCTATAAGGTAATATGGTATTAACACAGTACTGTATATTCATTATGTCCAAATAAATATACTATATTTCAGAGTGCATGTTCAAAATATTTTTCTCCTAGGAGTGTATAGTAGTTTGTAAAACACTAGTCTAGTAAGAGTCCAAGCAAGTAAGCAACACATTGTAAATATTACAATAAATCCTATGGCAGAGATATGGGTATGAAAGTCGTATTTAAGGGAAAATATCTAACCCACAACTTCATGCTATATTTGACCTATGGGGCCATGGCTGGTCAGCACCATGAAGTCTGTTCAATTAGGCATAATCATAAGTAATTGGGCCAATCAGGTTCTCTCTATTCGAAATTTTAATTGGAAACACAGAAATAGAATTAGTCAATTTATAGTGGGAGCAGAAGCTGAAAAGGCAAAGGGAACTCATTAGAAGCTGGAGCCCACACCTCTCAAACTAAAGTTGTAAGTAAGTAAAAGTAATGAAAACACAGAAGATGTAAGGTGGAGAATGGAGGAAGAGAAAAATATGAGGTGATTGTTAGACATAGGAGCAGTAGAAGCAGGTAGAGAGAAGCTGAGTCACCACAAAGAAGAGTAATAAATTCTTGCTATCGAGGGCACGTAGGGATAACCCGATCCTAGAGTTCTTGTGTATCTTCCAGTTTCTAAATTACAGTTCATGCTTTGTAAAGCTCTGATATATTGCAGGTCCTGGAATCCTATGAGATTTCATTGTCTTTATTTCCATGTGTACTTTCTTCAAGGTACCCCCAAATTATTTGAGGTAACTTGATTGATTCCTAAATCTTTATTTAGCAGGCTCAAATGTCAGGCCACAAAAGCAAGTGTGCAAGAAATATAACCTTCATTATTTTTATATAACTCAATCTAATTTCTATTTTGTGTCACAATTCTATTATACAGAAGAAACTAAATCTTGTTCAATTCTGTGTAATTCTGGACATGTCAGGGTCCCCACCGTTGCTCCTGGCATCCTCTTGTGCAGTGCTCAGGTATTCAAAGGACATGAATTAGGGGCAGTTCATCTGCTGCCCGGTTGTCTTTTCTCCACACAGGCATTCATTACAGCGATGACAGGAAATGCCTTTTGATTCTTTTTTTTAAATTGAAGTATAGTTGATTTACAATATTATACTAGTTCCATGTATAAAGCATAGTGATTCAGTATTTTACAGATTACACTCCATTAAAAGTTATTTCAAGATAATGGCTATAACTTCCTGTGCTATACAGTATATCCTTGTTGATTATCTATTTTATACATAGTAGTTTGCATCTGTTAATCCCATATCCTTAATTCGTCCCTACCCCCTTCCCACTCACCACTGGTTACCACTAGTTTGTTTTCTATATATGTGAGTCTGTTTTGTTTTGCATATACATTTATTTGTATTATTTTTTAGATTCCACATATGTGATATTAAAAATGTCTTTGATTCTTGATATTCAAAGGTTTTTTCTTCATTGTTCCTCACTCCCAACTGCAAGAATAGGAGCTATGGAAAATTCAGTGGCACTGTACAATTTCTTTCACCACTCCTCTGTTTTTCTCAGGACCAATGCCTAAAATGCTTTCAGCTTTTCGAACCTCTGGGAGACTTTCTCAGACCCATCCAGCGTGCCATCTTAGAGTGGAATTTCTCTATTCATGAAACTGGTCAGTTGTCTATTTTTTATGCAGTCCTGAGGCAAAGGCACATCTCCTCCAAGAGCTCAAAATCTAGAAGTTTATTGTATCTCTCCCTCCACTCTGAAACTTGTTCCAAAATCTGTTGGGGAAAGAGGTTGAGCACACATCTTATTCATTCTAATTCACAGGAAGTTTTCTTTGAGGGAAAAAAGTTTTTTTATCATACTTCAAATCAATTAAATAACCTCTCCTTGAGTGTGCAAATATTGCACATTTAGACTTGCATTTTTAGAAAATGACTTCTCCTGATTTCAAAATGTCAGGCCATTTTCCACATAATAAATGAAATTTATTGTGAGTTCGTATAAGAAAATTAGAATCTGAGTTATTTGGTTTCATATTAGTCTAACATTCTGACCCAGATTCTTAATAAATTCAGTAACCTTAATGTAAATGTAAAACCACACTGACAAATCTGCAAAAGTTATCTATTTGTCCACAAATATTTTAAGGTCTTTTCATCATTATATTCTCAATCAAGCCATTGATACACATCATTATTTTGTAAGATGGTAGGGCTTGGCTTGGCAAAGTTACTTTTAAGAAAATCAGCATGGTAAGGTTATTTCTCAAAGGTGAATACCTAACCACGGTTTAATAATGTCAATTATCTCTTTATCATCACACTAGCTTATGAAATGTACAGTTAGGTATGCAGTGCATATATCTAACACCATGACAAGCTTCCGAAGTTAATTTATTTTAGTTATTATTTATTTCCATTTCAGAGGTAGACATTTATTTGGTGAAAATGGTCATTTACCCTTTATTATTATTAAGATTTTAACGTTTCAGGGCTTCCCTGGTGGCGCAGTGGTTGAGAGTACGCCTGCCTGCCGATGCAGGGGACACGGGTTCGTGCCCCAGTCCGGGAAGATCCCACATGCCGCGGAGCGGCTGGGCCCGTGAGCCATGGCCACTGAGCCTGCGCGTCCGGAGCCTGTGCTCCGCAACGGGAGAGACCACAACAGTGAGAGGCCTGCGTACCGCAAAAAAAAAAAAAAATGATTTTAACGTTTCAAATACAACTTGTTCCTCAAAATTGGACCAGAAAAATTATAAATATTGTGAGAGTAGAGGTATTATTGAGTTCTCCATTCTTTCCTGAGGGAGACATTTCATTTAACTACATACCAGTGTTTAACAGGGAGATACTAATTTTGACTGCCCCTTACCAGAGAAACAGATGATTTGCTTTCTATTACTCTGAAGATTGCTAGAAAGTGTAGAAAATACAATACCTTAAATCAATCATTGTCACACATGAAATATTTAAGAATGTAACAAAGATTTGAGACCCAGCAAGTTTAAGAGGTCTGTGCCACACTGTCCCCACTGACTCTTCCCCTGTGGCTTGTGTACCATGTTGTCTGTGTTAGAGCATAATATTTCCAGCTACCTTCTATTGTTGCAGAATATCATAATACTAAATCTGGGTTTTGCTTTTTGTATTGCTTTCGTTTTGTTTTACAGGTACACCCTCCCCATTTCCCCTTCTGCCCTCTCTCTGCCATCTTATCCCTCCTTCTGAAAACTGAACTAATGCCCAGAACAGGGGAAAGCAGAGTGGTGGCATCATTCAAAGGTAGGGAAAAGCCAAGACAAACCTGACTGAGCCATGATAGAGATCTGGCTCCCGCTTTCAGGCACAAACCTCCTATCATGGGTTGTGCATGAAGGAAGGAAACACCATCCACTTGGTGTGTCTTGTGCCTGGCGTGGAGAATCAGCCCATACATGTTTAAATAATTAAGGGGTTTTCTTTGCTGTCTAGGAGACTATATATCACTTGAGAGGGAAGCATGTATTCTGGGAGCTTCTTAGGTATATGTCCAAATGTCATTTGCTAATATACCCCGGCTGTTTGCTTTTGCTAATATGATGCTATGTTTCCCCCTCCCACCCCCAACTGCCTTGAGGATGGCAGGGCAGCAGCATATTAAAGAGATGTGCTGCAGAATTCCAGTGATGGCCTGGATGAATGAGACATGGGATAGATGACCTGGGTCTTATAGGCGTCCAGAGTGGCAAAGGAAAAGAAGGTAACAGGTGCTGAAATAAAGGATCCCAGGCAAGTCATGGAGACCTGACTGGAAACTACAGCAGAGATGATGGTATCCAAGGAAACATCCTCTCTTTGGTGAATGGAGATTTCTTCTGTGGGCACTTGGCACCCCAGTTTCCTGCCATGATGTGGGTCAGATGTTTATTCTTTATCACATCAGAAAGGCAGTGCTGTGTCATTCTTATGACCATCCTATTAAAGAAGTATATTCATAAAAAGATAAATATACTATTTTACCACATTTCCATTTTCTATGTCTTAATAATGTGAGTTCCTCAAGAGTGAGGATCATCCTCTCTGTCACTGATTGCCTTCTTCACCCTCCCGTCGTGCCACGCCCAGTGCCTGGTATGTAGTATTTCATATATGTTTATTTAACAAAAAAATACATTTAGAGCAATCTAGATGCTAAGTCCTTAAAAGGTGACTGAAAATGGACCTCAGTAGATGGTCTGGATTTCAGCTGTACATGAATTTGTAGATGGCAATGAATTCAGACTCAGAAACATTGTGACTCACAAGATAGTTCCCTTAAAAGGAAGCATTGATAGGTGATATGAGCAATGAAACTTCAGCCCTAATGATTGTTACATCTGTTTAGATATTTATATTGTTAGCTGTAGAAATAGGCAGTGTGCTACAGAACATTGTACAGTATTTGTTAAAGCAAATGTATCTTGCAATGTAAACAGGTAGGTTTCTGGCACAACATTCAACTATGGATGGAACACACATCCAGCACTGATCTCCTTCTCCTCCCCAGACATGCTCCACCATCACCATTTCCTCTTACAGATTAGAATTGCAATCAGCCTAAAGGCAGGAGCTAGAATCCTTCTCTCCCTCACACTCCATGTATAAAAATCACTAAATGTTTCAACGTATATAATATTTTTAAAAGCTGTTGCCTTACTACCATCTCTTATCCATTTGGTATCAGCTACTTGTTTCTCAGAGAAGTCTTCCTGACTTCACCACAGTGGGTCAGGCCCCCTTTATATATGTGCATAAGACTTAGTATATCTATACTTTATAGACTGTATTAAAACTATCTGGGTTTTACCCCTTGGACTAGTTCATTTTCTTTTTGAATGTGGGACTTACAATTTATTTATGACTTCCCCACTGCCTAGTCTAGTGCCAGACTATTAAAATGAAAACCATCAACCCCTCTCCCCCTGCAAATAAATGTAGAGATAACTCTTAAAATTTGTTTCTTTTTATATAAACTATTAGTTAAAAAGCAGCTGAAAATGATCATGGCAACAAATCTAACAACATTTTAGTATGAGCATATATAATGTGTTGTGGACTGAACTATTTATAATAATATAAATATTATAATGATCATTTTTATGTTGCCTATGTTCCTATAATTCTGCTAAAATCAGAACTGGAAGTGATGTTTTCGTGGCTGATTTGATTCTGTCCTAAGCAGTTTTCAAATAAGTCTTAATTACAGAGTATTTTCTTTCCATTTTGTATTCAAATAATGTGATCAACTATTTGATTCTTTTATTCCATGTCCACGTTCATTCACTTGATTCACTTAGCAGACAGTTACTGTACAGCTGATTGACATATAACAATCACAGAACTAACTTCAGGGTTTATAAAGAGAAATAAATTCACTCTTTGAACATGTCTACAATCTGGTAAAAGGAAAATGGAAAAAAGAAAAGGCATGGACACTAATAAAAGAAAAGTGTTATTGGGGTCAAGATGTAAATGTTTAGGTATTAGTGTAGCTAGGCCAAAGAGGAGTGATTACTTTTAAGAAAAGAAAGGAAAACAGGAATGTGTGATAAATGCAGCTAGAATGAGAGGCAGAATTAGATCAGAGATGATATCCTTTAGGGACAAAAAGTAGTAAAATCCCCACATGGTTCTGATTCTTCTAATTATTAAGATTATTCTTATTAATAGTGCACACTTACATAGCTTTTAGTTCATAGCATCCTTACTGATGTCTCCCCTTTATCCTAAAGACATGGTTTTATTTACTTTGGTATTAAGGAGTAATTAGGATTATTATTTAGTTATTGCACAAGGAGAATCTCATCAGTAATTTCATAAGACTAAAATACTCTATCATTTTTCTCCAACATTTAAGTAGCTAACGTAGAAGGTAGAATAATGACCCTCCCAAGATATCTACATATTAATCCCTGGAATATGTTATGTTAGGTGGCAAAGGACAATGAGGTTGCAGATGAAATCAATGTTGTTAATAAGCAGACTTCAGTGAGAGTACGCTGGAATATCCAGGTGGGTCCAATATAATCACAAGCCTATTTAAGAGTGGAAGAAGGAGTCAAAAGAAACAGAGGGCAGCATGAGAAGGATTCAATCCAAAGTTGCTGAGAATTGTAGATTCTCAAAGAACCATGAGCCAAAGAGAGCAGATAGTCTTTAGAAGCTGGAAAAGACAAGGAAATAAATTCTCCCCTAGAGCATCCAGAAAAGAATGCAGGCCTGCCTACATTTTGATTTTAGGCTATTAGACCCATGTCAGATTTCTGATCTACAGAGCTATAAAATAATAAGTATGTGTTGTTTTAAGCCTCCAAATTTGAGATACGTTGTTCCAGCAGCCACTGAAAACAAATACAGCTGTCTTCAATAACCTCCTCTCATTTGGGAACTTGAAGCATATTTGTTGTCCTGGCTCTCAACCCCTACAGTAAAGTAAATATTAGTATTACATGCCTATCTGGTTTAAATCTAGCTTTGATTTAATCAACAGATATGTCTGGAGCCCTTGCTATGGACTAACAGTCCCTTCTCTCGTGGGACTCAGAGTCTGATGAGGAAGTAGGATAAAACATAAAACAATGACTTTTATTAAATGCAACCAAAGAAAAGCCCCATATGCGATAAATAATTAAAATCGACAATCTAAACTAGCTAGAAGTTAGAAAGGTTTCCATGAAAAAGTAATATTTAAGTAGTAATCTCAATGATGAACAGAAATTATCCATAAGTAGGGCTTGGGTTGCAGAATTCTAGAGATCAGGAATTGTGAATGTTCCCTCAGGTGGGAAGGAGGTCACACGTTTTAGTTCAGGGAGGTGATTTCTCTCTCCTCTAACATAACTCCTTGATGAGAGTTCACCCATACCCTCCACTGGCCAGTGTTTTGACCACGGTCTGCTTTGAAAACCTCTTTCCCTCTCATAGCCATACATCCATACTTTATCTACCTTTCAAGTTCTGTATAGAAAACTATCACCTTTCATATCTCACAGCTGGAAACAATCTTTTTGCCTACTTCTTTAGCACTTTATCTGTTGCTCTCCTCTGGTATTTATCACTCTCTCCTTTGTGGTATGCTTATTTTTGTACATTTCTTACTTCCCAGACTAGAGTATAGATTTTAGCTTTTCAAGTGTTCTTGGAAAGTGTGAAAGGGCAGAAAGCAGCATATGGTGTGATATAGCACTCGGTGTGATATAGAGATTGGGTCGGAAAAAAATTGGAAAGCTGAAAAACATGAACACGCTGCAAAAGGATTAGGAGCTGAATAGAGGCACTGGTAGCATTTAGCCTTTTCGATTTCTCACAAGCCCTGTAGCCACATATGGATAATCACTTCTCAGTTAAACAACTGTTATGACTGCTATTCCCAGCTCTCTGCCAATTACTTCAATCTGGAGACTACAATTATCTAAGTAAAATGTATCTAAAGGATTTTCAACTCTCTGTCACCAAGTGAGCTGGCACATTCTAGTCACAAGCATATACCTAACATGAAAGCATATGGAAGAAAGTATAAAATATAAAGAGTTAACTGAGTTTTCACTGCTTAGCATAGACTATCTGAATATTTGAAAACACTCCCATATTGCATTTGGATGTTTTAGTGATGGGCAAATTCTGAAGTCATAATTTTAAAACTCTTATGTAAGGTACTGTACAATATCTTACTATATATGTCGGGATATAAGTTATGTTGTAATAAAACTTTTTAAAAAATCAATGTTTTAAAGCAATAAGAAAATTAGTTCTCGCTCTTACTACACATAATTCAAAAGTTGCATAGGGGGCTTCCCTGGTGGCGCAGTGGTTGAGAGTCCGCCTGCCGATGCGGGGGACGTGGGTTCGTGCCCCGGTCCGGGAGGATACCACATGCCGCGGAGCGGCTGGGCCCGTGAGCCATGGCCGCTGAGCCTGCGCATTCGGAGCCTGTGCTCCGCAATGGGAGAGGCCACAACGAGAGGCCCGCGTACCACAAAAAAACAAACAAACAAACAAAAAAACTGATGGGGGGCTTCCCTGGTGGCGCAGTGGTTGAGAGTACGCCTGCCGATGCGGGGGACACCGGTTTGTGCTCCGGTACGGGAGGATCCCACATGCCGCGGAGCGGCTGGGCCCGTGAGCCATGGCTGCTGAGCCTGCGCGCCTGGAGCCTGTGCTCCGCAACGGGAGAGGCCACAACAGTGAGAATCCCGCGTACCGCAAAAAAAAAAAAAAAAAAAAGTTGCATAGCGTCTACTCCTCATGGTCCTCATACAGGGACCAGGAAATGAAGTCCCACCAACTAGAGAGCGATTTGCTATGGCTGTGGGAAGGGAGAGCATGAAAAATTGACTTTGCATTACCTCTCAGCTGCAGCTTATTAACTTTAACTTCTCGCGTGATTACACACACCCTCCCATACTTAAAGGGAGGCAGGGAAGGCAATCCTCTCACAGACGCGGAAGAGGGGAGAGAGCAGAAATTTCGGTGAGTAGTAATACCTACTATGTTTATTTATTGATATACACTATTTAAAATAGTATGTTAAAATAAATGTTAAGAGCCAAAAAGTAAAACAGAAAAATACAAAGAAAAACCTCCCTGAGCATCAATGTGACTGTTACACAAATAACTTCTACTGAAAAATGGTAATTAAATGCAAGAATTAAGCACATCTACTAAGTTTTCAATGAGAACCATATTGGTTAATCAAAAAAGGCCACAGTTGATAAAGGAAGACACTTATTTACAGAAGAATACCAACTAATAATTATGGAAGGAATATCACTAAGCAATTGGGAGTTTGCAACACTAATGAAACGATTGACTCCAGGAAGGAAAGGCAGTGGTACTACAATCAGTAGATGAAAGGTTGTTTGGACCTGGATCTTCTCATAAAACCAGATTTTCATCACACAGATGACTTGCTTCTCACAGACAGGAAAATGTGGCTCCACAATGGGGAGATCTAGGTGTCCCTGTCTTAACCCTGTCAATAATCTTATTACAAATAGCAGGGGAAAAAACAGATGAGTCATCATTATAGAGCATCACCTGTGAACTATTCTTGCCAAATACATTTAACCTGTGTCTAATACCTTTTAATCTCATTTTGTATGTATGACATTCAAAAAATAGAGATAGGAGTTAAATGAAAAAATAAATAATAAATTCAGATAAAATTAGAAGGTGAAATATTCCACAGGATAACTAACCCAGCCTCAAGAAATTAATGTCATAGAAAAACAAAAGTAGGGAGAGGAGGGGTTATTCTACATGGGAAGAGATTTTAGAGATATAGTACCCAAATGCAAGCTATGTGGTCTTTGACTGAATCTTGATCTAAGCAAAGTGATTGTGGGAAATTCAGGAAATTTGAATATACTATATGAATATACCTATATACTATTAGGTAATTGTTGCCAATTTTTATGTATGATAATGGTTGAGTGGTTATATAGCAGAAATAGAAAAATCGAGTTTTATAGAGATATATAATAATATCTTTCGGGATAAAATGCAATGGTGCAATTAATCTATTTAAAAATATTTCAGCAAGAATTAAGCAAATATGGCAAAATGTTAACAATCGTTCACTATAAGAGGAGGCTTTGTGGGTCTTTTGACTAGGAAGATTGAGAAGATTGATTAGGCCTGAGTCTTGTTTTGCCCACACCTGAAGATGTAAGTAGGTGATCAGTCTAACTCAAAGTCATGGACCAAGAGTAAAACAGGATTATTTCTTGAAAGAAAGTCAGGGTGTGGTTAGAGTTAAGGTTAGAAATATATACTTGGAAGAAATATAAATGGATTCTGTGCTGGGAAAATAACAGTCTGAACTGGTAAAGGTCAGATTCGTGATTCAAATTTAGGCCTGTCTCTGAATACTAGATTCTTCGAGCCACAATACACTATGGAATTAATCACTCCCTCTTTGTTGTTCCATAGCCCTTTGACCATAGTGAAGAGAATCTTTTTGACATTATCTTCTGTTGTACACGTTTGTTTCTCTATGAGATTATGTATGAGTAGAAACTGAGTCTTATTCATCTGTTTGTTCACCATATAGCATGTGAGTAGCATCCAGTGGTCTCCAGTGATGTATGTTAGAGTGAATTAGTTAGCACTGGTGCTCAGTGAATACTTGCTTCATTATGAATAAATAATTCAAATTAATTATATTTTTAAAACTCTTACAGTGAGTGTGCTTTGTAATAACAAATTGATATACTCTTATAAAAATGCTTCAGAGTTTCTTGGTAGATTCAGAAACTTTGTTTTTACCACAGTAAAAAAAAAAAATGGAATTGAATAATATCTGGTGAAAGCTGCAAGATGTTCCTGTACTAAATCATTTAAACACATGCATCAAAGTTTACAACTGAGTAAACTTTATTTGCTTGACACTTTTAATGCCTTTAATCACATATTGGCTTTCTGCTGAAAGTGGAATTAATAGCCTCTATTATCACTCAATGTTTATAAAATTATCCTAAAAAACATTGTTTTTTTAAATTTCATGTTTTGGGGAGTAAGCAAAGCACTACAATAATTATTCCCATGAATAAACTGTAACTGTCTTTATCTATTTTTTTTTTAAGGAGATGTTGGGGGTAGGAGTTTATTAATTAATTTATTTATTTTTGCTGTGTTGGGTCTTCATTTCTGTGCGAGGGCTTTCTCTAGCTGTGGCAAGCGGGGGCCACTCTTCATTGCGGTGTGCGGGCCTCTCACCATCTATCGTGGCCTCTCTTATTGCGGAGCACAGGCTCCAGATGCACAGGCTCAGTAGTTGTGGCTCACGGGCCTAGTTGCTCTGCAGCATGTGGGATCCTCCCAGACCAGGGCTCGAACCTGTGTCCCCTGCATTAGCAGGCAGACTCTCAACCAGTGAGCCACCAGGGAAGCCCTATCTGTATGTTTATCTTAATATTCTCCTAAGTTGTTTACTTCTCTCTACCAAGCCTATATTATTTAGCACATTAATTCATCAATTAATCTCCGAATTTTATTTATTCTGTCATACCAAAACAACTTTGATTTTGAATATAAGACATACTTCTGCATTTATATTACCCTAATATTTGATCTGAAGTTTTTAAATGATTGTGTACATCCATGACCATATCAAACCTTTTTTTGGCAGCATAAGATAAGCTGTCTAAAATTGGTTAAAATTTGTATTGCTAGAAATAAATGGTGTCTCTTAGCTTCCTCTTTAGTTCTTTTCTGCCTCATCAAGTATACTAAATATTACTTATAAAAATAACATTTATTTGCTGTTTAGTTAGCGGCATAAATAATCTCATTTGATACTCCAAAAACTCTGAAGGGGAAACATTTACTACTCCATTTTACAGACATAGAAACTTACATAATTTCACTCAGAGTCACTTAGCTGCAAAGTGGTAGGTGGATGAATGTTTGCTTTTATGCTCAGCCTGTTTAAACTTGGACTTTCCTAAAAGGAAAGCATGTATGCACTGTTCCTTCAAGTGACCCCCTTGGTTTGGTGGAGGAGGTGCCTGGCAAAGTCGGCGAGGAGATGGTGAAGCTGGGTGAATAGTGAAGACTGCTCAGCTGACCTGCAGGCCTCCATCAGATGCAGCAGAAGGTGGAGTAGCCCAGCAGGGGAAGTGCAATAGCAATGGGATTTCCCAGTGTTCAACTTGCTTATAAGCACAGGTGGGATACTCTCTCATCTCCAAATATACTTAGCAGACACTTTACAGGTGAATGTGGTTCTGGATGAGCAGATAAGGTAAAAGCCATCAAAATCCCACTATTCTGTTAATATTGTTTCAGCTGAAAGAGTAGGGACAGATCTACCAGTGAATCTTGGTTTATTTCTACCTGGATATGCTATAGGTTAGTCATTAAAAGTATATCTTAATTTCTGTTCTAGTCAATAAAATTCATTCATCTCTAGAATTCTTCTAAAATATGAAATCCCACAGACTTTCCTTTTGATATTTATAGAATTGAAAAACTATTAGGGAGAAATGAATGGAAGAAGTCAGGAAAGTACCAGAAATCCTGTAAAAGAAGAACTTAGAACATTCAGCAAACAACAAAAATAATCTTGAAATTAGTTCCCTTACTACATTATGTAATTTAGTTTTGCCCAAACATCCTAAATATTACGTCATTATGTTAAATCCAGGATTTGTTCTTTTCATTTTTATTTAATTACCCATAGCTACCTGCCAAATCATTCTCTTCTCTGCATTAAGACAATGTTTATGTGTATTTAGATAACAAGTGAGCTAGAATTAGGAAGTTCTTGATTACTTACATAAAATAAACAATTCCACCCCTCTAATAGAGGATCCTTGTCTCATTTTACAACTAGGTCTAAGTCTTATCTGGGTCTTTAGTTAGATTTTAGCCCTTCCAACATAAAATAAAAACTTATCACTAACTGTGCCTTTCAGGCTCATATATAGTGCTGTTCCTTACTTACTTCTATTGTATTAAGAATCTTGTTTGTCAATTCATTCAAAATTACTGAGCAAAGGAAAAATATAAAAATGTTCATGCTATAAATAAGAAAAAAAATAATGTTTACTTTTAAAAAGTCACAATTATATACTCAGCATAAAAGACAATAATATTGTATTGTTAATCTTTATGAAACTGGAAGTTTGTATAAAATAACAATTTGTGTCAAAATTAACTCAAAAATATATAGAACAGAGGAAAATAAAAACATGAAATTCCTCTGGATTATACTTTTTATCAGTGATACATAACCTTTTATTTAGAGAAAAATGCCTAAGAATATACTACATTTAGATCTACATAATTGATATAACAACAGGCTATATATTATATATTTTGTTCAATGAAAACCTTAAATGCCTCACTGAATTGAATAATGTCCTTGTTTCACAAATGTTCAAAATCCTTTAGCAATAAGTCTTTAATTATCATGTTCCTTGTAAAGTTCTTTCAGAATAATATAAGGTATAATAATGCTTCTTTATAGAAACTTCAGGTACTCTGGAGATTTTTAGAAATTCTGAAATTGTCTGGCTCTGTCACCACATGCAGGTCAAACCATTTGGCCAACCAAGATACCATTCGCAAATATTTTGATTACTTCTCCCTTGATAAATCATCATAAATAGATGAAGCAGGCTGTTGTAAATATCTGTTATTAGAAACAAACAATAAGCATTTTGATTACATGTTGGGTAAATCAGTACTCAAGAAGAGTTTGAGAAATTGTTGATGCAGTTTCTAAGTGAAGTGTGGCAATTTTATGATTTCCATGAAGTTTTTAAGACCATCAGTGCATTGTATGATAAACAAGCAGTGCTTAGCTTATCAAATCATGATGAACAACTTAAAGAACAGCAATGACCAATCATAAAGAAAAATTATAAATACAACAAAAGCCTGTTTAACTCAGCCTTCTCCTGTATAGATTTTGTTAAAAAAAATGCCAGTATTTTGATTTCACATTGACTTTTACACTAGTCATTGTTGAACAACTTAATAATATAAAAATGTAAGTACATTTAAGAAAATAAGTAGGTTTAAAAAATTTTACAAGGGTTCTCCGCTCAGCACTATACACACCTAAAGTTACATATAAATTTCAAAGTTTATAGGTAAAGATAAAAGTATTTCTTAAAAAAAAAAACCCTTCCTAAATCAGAAAAATTTTTTTAACTTAGTTTACTCTTCCTAGAAATTAAAAAAGAACCATTGCTATAGTTAGCATTTTTATACTATATATATATATTTTTTTTTTAAATTGGGTGCTGTCTCAATTATCCTTTATTTGTAGTTTACCTTGAATTACTCTGGTAACCTATTGAGGTTTTTTTTTTTTTTCTCCAATTCGCGCTGTCTCGGCGCACGTACGTGTCACCAGCTCTTTTTTTTTTTTTTTTTTTTATGGCTGTGTTGGGTCTTCGTTTCTGTGCGAGGGCTTTCTCCAGTTGCGGCAAGCGGGGGCCACTCCTCATCGTGGTGCGCGGGCCCCCCACCACCGCGGCCTCTCCTGTTGCGGAGCACAGGCTCCAGACGCGCAGGCTCAGTAATTGTGGCTCGCGGGGCCAGCCGCTCCACGGCATGTGGGATCCTCCCAGACCAGGGCTCGAACCCGTGTCTGGCACCGGCAGGCGGACTCCCAACCACTGCACCACCAGGGAAGCCCTATACTATATTTAATAAAGAAACTATATTGAAATCATTGGTCATTTTTAGTGAATTTTGTAGAGTTAGAAAGGCAAAGGGATGCTGGAACAAAATTTCTTAAAATTGTCTACCTGTCTCTGAATCTTTAAATACAACAGGTTTTACCATAACCTCTAAGTTATATTTGTTCCACCAATATTTATTGAATTTCTACTATATGCCAGGCACAATTTAGATGCTAGAAAATAAACAGTGAATAAAAATCAAATCCCTGCCCTCCTGCAGCTTATATTATAGTGGAAAAAACAGACACGAAACAAATATATGATGTCAGATGCTCTGTAGAAGAACAAAGCAAGTAAAGAGATTGTGTGATACACTTGTGGAGGTTATTTAAGATTGTCTACATAAACCTTTTTAGGCAGTGATATTGAGCAGAAACCTAAATCAAGTGAGGGTATGTACTGTGTGAAGACTAACATTTCTAGTAAAGGAAACGGCAGATACAGAAAACCTGAGTCAGGTAAGAGTGTGGATACTTACAAGAACAGCAAGAAGATTAAAATGACTAGAGTGCAATTAATGAGGGAAGAAAGAGAGAGGGTAGAGCCAGACTATGTAGTAGTTTATGATTTTGTAGTAGTAGTAGGAGGAGAATGACTTGATATGATTTACATTTTTAAAAGATCACTCTGGCTTTGGTTTGAAAATTTACAGTGGAATGGAAGAAAATATTTGCAAACCGTATATCTGATAATGGGTTAATATCAAAAATACATAAGAAATTCATACAACTCAGTAGCAGAAAAACAAATAACCTAATTAAAAATGGGAATCTGAGTAGACACTTCTCAAAAGACAGCATGCAAATGACCAACAGGTACTTGAAAAGGTGTTCAACATCACTAATCATCAGGGACATGCAAATGAAAACCACAGTGAGATACCCCTTACATCTGTTAGGGCACCTATTTTCAAAAAGCCAAAGGGTAACAAATGTTGGCAAAGGTGTAGAGAAAAGGGAACCCTTTTACACTGTTGATAGAAATGTAAATTGGTACCACCATTATGGAAAAAAGTGTGAAGTTTCCTCAAAAAGTTAAAATAGAACTACCACATGATCCAGCAATTCCACTTCTGGGTATATATCCAAAGAAATGAAATCTAGATCTGGAAGAGATATTCATGCTCCTGTATTCATTGTGCAGCATTATTCATAAAAGCCAAGGTATGAAAACAACCTAAGTGTGTCAGTGGATGAATAGATAAAAATAATGTATAGATATAATATACACACTCAATGGAATATAATTATATGTGTGTGTATATATGTGTGTATGTATATTTATATTACACACACATTCAATGGAATATTATTCAGCTTTAAAAAGAAGGAGATCCTGCCACTTGTGACAACATAAAATCCTGGAGAACATTAAGTCAAATCATCTTGCTTTATGCTTAAAATTATATCTAAAAATTGTATATATTTAATCTCAGTAAAACTTGCAGGGAAAATTACAGTAAGAAAACGTGAATGGAATTAGGGAGACCCAGGAAGTCAACAGATAGTTTGCATCTAGGAGATTGACAACGGTGATTTGAACTAGTGTAGTAATAGTGGGGTACAGAGAAGCACTTAGATGTAAATTTAAGACATATCCAAAGATCAGAACAAAAGGGCTGGTTGATATGGGGTAGAAAGAAGAGAGAGAAGGCAAAGATCACTCTGAAGACTTTTGGGCTGAGCAGATTTAAATGTAGCTGCTTTTCACTGAACTTGAGGGAAGTCAGGGGAGGTAATTAGTGTTGAGAAACAAGAATTCTGTTTTGGACATGTTAACTCTAAAACAGCAGTCCAAGAGGAGATGTTATATAGGCCGTTGGATATATGTGCCTGGTATTCATGTAAGTGGACAGAACTAGATATATAATTTCAGTAATCAGCATATACATGGTTTTCTGTGTAATTATTTTAGAAAACTAATTCCCTTTTCCTTTACATTGTTCCTTTTTGAATTTCAATTTTTTTTTTTTACATCTGTATGGCTTGCAGGATCAGATAAGATCCCTTCTTTTCACCAACTCAAATCCCACGTAACTCCCAACGACTGGAAAATTCTAAGCCCTCTGCCTCATAAATCTCCATCTCTATCCTTCCCTTTAGAAAAGAAATTGAATAAAACTGAAGAAAAAACAGACATTATAATAGTTTGAGAGATAGTTCAGAAATAATTGACTCATCCTTTGCTTAAATTAATAAAAAACATCCCAAAACATGAAATGGTAATGTTCTTTTTTTCTTTTTAAATACACCACTATAAAAATATAGCCAGTTCTGTTGTTTGAGCTATTCTCAACTTTTAAATTCACCTTTGTAAGCTATACTAATTTGTTTAAGACTGTTCTTTGTCAGATTAATGAAAATGAATTATTTTTAATTTTCCATATTCTTTCTGCAAACTCCTCTTGTGACCATTGGCACATATTGATAAATTGATGTTAAATTAACATAAATTAACAAATTAAATTCCTATGGTTAGGAATGAAAACTTTAGTTACAAACAGAATAAAATATTTGTTTACTAAAGGTTTAGTTTTGAACTCCTTAACTACATTTATTTGTAATAGGTATAACTGAACAGAAAGTTCAATAGATATTGTACAATCTGTTATCATTCAAGTTCACATCATTGTCTCTAGGGAGTGGATATGAGACTATATTGTTTTTAGCACTTACTATGTGAAAGTCAATATTCATTCAATAGTCAACAAATGTTTCCTGCACATCTACTCTGGGTTAAATACTCTTTTTGGTGTTTGAAATACATCAGGAAGAAGTCAGATCTAAAAGCAATTTATTTTTCATGTAACGACACACTTAGCCCTTTTAGCAATCTCGGGTGATATATGTTAGGCATTTTTACAAAATTTCTAAGTAACAAAGCAACCTCAAACCCCGTGCCTTCCACATTTTTCAGGCTCTTAGGTCTGCAAGGCAATTGTGGATACGATGCTGTGTATTGGTCTCAGCTTGGTGGAGTGCCTCAGGTTATAGGTTGATAGAACTTGGCTCTTGGTGGTGGTTTGGGCTTAGGACTTATGTGTTTTTGTTGTTGAGCCCAAGCTGAAAAGATATCAGTACACCAAAGTCATGTTCTTCTCATGGTAGATTACAAAGCACGTTTTATGTTTCTTGTATGTCACATCTACAATAGCCCATTGGCCAAAGCAAGCTATGAGGACAAGTCTAAAGTTAATAAGCACAAAGCCATGGCAAGAATGTGGATACATTACAGGGAAGAGAAGATTTTGGAAAGGGAATTAATTCTACCAGAGTGGCAGATGCAAATATTATTACCATTTTAAGGTGAGTTATAGAGAAACTATTGGCTGTTCCAAGGTCACACTTCTAAAGGGTGGCATTGAGGATTGTCTGATTCCAGAGACTATGATTTTAACCACTGTTTTATACCCCCTAAGAATTTATGTTTTTGGTTACTTAACTTATGTGTAGAATGATATAAGTTAAGTAACAAAAAGCGTAGTGTAATAGAAAGAATGGAAACTTGGAATCAAAGATGGGTTTTTAATCCTGGCTTGGCTACTGCACATCCATATGAACTTAAGCAATTTGTCCCTCTGAATCTTGGTCTTATTTATTATTAATGAAGCAGTTTTATCTGAAATGTCTGTTATTAAAACTATATAGAAAATTTATTCAATGTTCCAGGTTCACAGTTCATAACTTATAGTTCCTCATTCTTAGTTTCCACCCTCTCCCCTCTTCCAGGTAGTAAAGGAAGTTGGTCTGCTAGACATGTATCATAAGAGGGAGAAACATTATTATAGTTTAGAGAAACATTATTATAGTTTAGAGAAAGTATATTATAGCTATCTACAGATATATTAAATATAAGACCTTGTGATATCAACAAATGGCTTCTGTAGATCCAAAATAATTTCATGTGTCTTAGAAATTTAGTTATTCATTTTATGACATTCTTCAAACTATAAAAACATTATGTTTATATTTTTCACACAAAATACCTATACATGTATTAAAATATTTCATAATTTTGGAATTTAGAAAAAAATTTTCCATGCTGATGGCCAGAGAACTAATGAATAGAAAATATTTGTTTTCCATACAAATTACATTTATGGACTATCTCTTGAATCTCTTAAACCTAAATTATCAGGGTTTAAAAGAATTTGTAAAAATTAAATGCACACAAACCTAAGACACACTCATGAATCCTAAAATCCATATCTTACTACCCTGATTATAGGGCCCCCATTTATTTTTCCTATTTGTGTAAATAAGTTGTAAGATTCATGGCCTAAAAAGAAAAGATAAAAATGTGGAATTTTCAGACGGATTAAGGTTACTAGTGGGTTAGTACTTTGTTTTATTAATTTAAGTATTTTTTCATAAGTTTCTATATCAGGAAACCCCCTGGAATATTTAGATGATGTCTACAAAATATGGAAGATTTGAGGAGACAATGTAATGACAATATTTGACAATGAGAATATCTGACATGAGAATATCTGACAGAGTGAAAGGGGGGGCGGGCACAGTGGTCTCTCCATAATTGGGGACTTTCAAAATGTAAATTCCTTGGGTGGGTACTGAACATCTGATTTTAAAAAATGAAATAATTAAATAGAATAGCATGAAAACTGTTATGTTGATCAATTTTAATTCTTAGATAAATTTTATCATTTTTTATAAAAATAAAATTTTCAAATTGAGTTAAGTAGAGATAGACAAGAGACTATAAAGGTATTTAATCATTATTCAAAACCTACTCCCACACACAAAGGCAACAGGTCCACATAGTTTTATAGACACATTTTACCAAACTACAAAGAAGTAATCTCCCTGTTATATATCTTTTTTAGAAAATATAAAAAGATAAATCAGTTTATACATTCAATTTTGAAGCCTGTGAAACAATTATAGTAAAACCAGACAGTCAGTTTGAGAAAGGAAAATTATTTGCTGATCTCATTTTATAAATTCTGTAAGTTGTATAAATTTTCAGATCTCATTGTTATAAAAACAAATGTTACCAGAAAATAAATAGCAAATAAAATCCAGTAGAGAGAGAGAGAGAGAGAGAGAGTGTGTGTGTGTAGATACATTATGCCTAAATAGGATTTATTCTTGAAATACAAAGATGATTTAACATTAAAAAAAATCTATTGATAGAATTCATTATGTAATTGAGTTATATATAAATCACTAACAAATTAAAAGGAACAATCATGTAATGTACATAGAAAACTTAGAGTATTAAAAGCATGTCCTTGACCTAATAAAGGAACAACAAAATCCATGGACATAGAATGTTTTCCAATTTATTCATGTCTTTAATTTCTTTCATCAAAGTTTTGTAGTTTTCAGTGTACAAGTCTTTCACCTCCTTGGTTAACTTTATTCCTAAATATTTTATTATTTTTGATGCTGTTGTAAATAGGATTGTTTTCTTAATTTCCTTTATGGATAGTTCAGTGTTAGTGTACAGAGACACAAAAGATTTTTGTATGTTGATTTTGTATCCTGCAACTTTACTGGATTCATTTATTTTAACAGTTTTTTGTGGAGTCTTTAGGGTTATTTATATATGACATTATGTCACCTGCAAAGAGAGATCATTTTACTCCTTTCTTTTCAATTTAGATGCTTTTTATCTCCCTTTATTCCCTAATTGCTCTGGCTAGGACTTTTAGTAATATGTTGAATAGAAGTGATGAGAGTGGAAATTCTTGTTTTATTCCTGATCTTAAAGTAAAAGCTTTCACTTGTTCAACATTGGGTATGATGTTAACTATGGGCTTCTTATTTATGGTCTTTATTATGTTGAGGTAAATTCTGTACCTAATTTGTTGAGAGTTGTTATCATGAAAGTTGTTGAATTTCATCAAATTATTTTTAATATTTATTGAAATGGTTATGTGATTTTTATCCTTCAATCTGTTAACATAGTGTGTCATATTAATTGATTTTCATATGAACCATCCTTTCATCCCAGGAATAAATTCCACTTGACTATAGTGTATGATCTTTTAAAAGTTCTGTTGAATTCAGTTTGATAGTATTTTGTTGATGATTTTTGCATCTATATTCATCAGGAATATTGGTTGTTTTCCTGCGATGTCTTTGGCTTTGGTATCAATGAGTTTTGAAGTGTTAACTCTTCTTAAATATTTTGGAGGAGTTTGAGAAGGACTAGTGTTAACTCTTCTTTAATGTTCAGCAGAATTAACCAGTGAAGCTATCTAGTCCTAGGCTTTTCTTTGTTGGGAGGTTTTAAATTACAGATTGAATCTCATTACACATTACTGGTCTGTTCAGATTTCCAGTTTTTCATGGTTCAGTCATGATAGGTTGTATGTTTCTAGGAAAACTTAATCTTGTTAAAATGTCCATACTATCCAAAGCAATACACAGATTCAATGTTATCCCCATCAAAATCCCAAAATCCCAGCATTTTTTAACAGAAATAGAAAAAAATATACTAAAATTCATGTGGAATTACAGAAGACCCCAAATAGCCAAAGCATTCTTGATAAAGAAGAATAAAACTGGAGTCATCACACTCCCTGATTTCAAAATACATTGAAGGGCTACAGTAATTCAAACAGTATAGCATTGCATAAAAACAGACATATAGATTAATGAAACAGAATAAAGAGCCCAGAAGAAACCCATGCATACTCAGTTAGCTGATCTTCAGTAGGGGTGCCAGAAATACACAATGAGGAAAAGATGGTCTCTTCAACAAATGTGTTGGGAAAACTGGGTATTCACATGCAAAAGAATAACATTGGATTCTCATCTTATATCATACACAAAGGCCAAGTAAAAATAGATTAAATTTATATTAAATAGATTAATCATAAGTCCTGAAACTATAAAAATGGGACAAAATACTTGAATAGACATTTCTCCAAAGAAGACAGATGGCCAACAGGTATATGAAAAACGTGCTCAATATCATCAGGGAAACACAGATCAAAGCCACAATGAGGTACCACTTCACACCTCTCAGAACTGTTATCAGCAAAAAGACAACCAAGAACAAGTGCTGGCTAGGATGTGGAGAAAAGGGAACCCTTGTTTACTAATGGTGAGATTGAAAACTGGTGCAGCTACCATAGAAAACAGTATGAAGATTCCTCAAAAAAATTAAAAATAGACATATCATTTGATCCAGAAATTTCACTTCTAGATATTTACCCAAAGAAAACAAAAACACTCATTCAAAAAGATAAATGCATTCCAATGTTCACTGTAGCATTATTTACAATAGCAAAGATATAGAAACAACCTAAATGTCCATTGATGGATGAATGAATAAAGAAGATATTGTATACTACTGAGACATTAAAAGGATGAAATCTTGCAATTTGCAACAACACGGATGGACTCTGAGGGTATTATGCTAAGTGAAATAAGTCAGGGAAAGATACATACCACATTACTTATATGTGGAATCTAAACAAAACAAACAAAACAAAATGAAAACAGACTCATAAATACAATGAACAAATGGGTGGTTGTGGTGATGGTTTTATAGGTTCCTGCATATATTCAAATGCATCATATTGTATATATTAAATATGTACAGCTTTGTGTATATCAATTATACCTCAATAAAGCTATTTTTTAAAGGACTACTAAAAACAATAGCAAATATTAGTGGTGAATGATTAGATGAAATCCCTTTAAAATCAGGTACATACAAGCTAGACTACCATTGTTATTTCTACTAGGGTCACAGTGTGTATAATGTCTAAATAGGCTAGAGCAGGCAGCTAGGCAGTACCCCAGCTCTGTCATTTATTAGCTGTAAAGACTTGAACCAGGTACTTATCTTCTTTTTACCTCATTTTCATCATCTGTAAAATTTAAATAATTATCTACCTTATATAGGGTGTTGTGAGTTTTAAATAACTTATTATATGTACCTTGGATAAAATCTAGGATATAATAAGCGCTCAATAAATGTTACCCAATAATATTATCTACCCTTTTATTCAGTAGTGGATTGGAGGTCCTACTTAGTGCAATTAGAAAATAATCAAATTTTAGAAAATAAGGTTTTGAAAACTAAAACTGTGTCATTATGATAAAAAATTCAAGAAAATCTACAGAAAATTTTAATTGACAAGAAAAGCGCACACTCACTATGGCAGCAAATATATACAGTACCTAGGAATACTTATAATAACTTATGTGAGACATTTATAAATATTATAAAACTCAATGGAATAAAAAAACTGAATACATGTAGAGATATACCATTTTAATGGATGTGATGACAATTTTTAAAAAATCCTCTCTTTTAAAAACAATTTATTATAATTGAAATTAAAAGAAAAATAGAGAATATGTATGCTTATGTATATGTAACTTAAAAAACTGGTTTAGACAGGCACAGAGAAGGTTATAAAAAATAAAGGCGGGCTTCCCTGGTGGCTCAGTGGTTGAGAGTCCGTCTGCCAATGCCGGGGACACGGGTTCGTACCCCGGTCCGGGAAGATCCCACATGCCGTGGAGAGGCTAGGCCTGTGAGCCATGGCTGCTGAGCCTGCGTGTCCAGAGCCTGTGCTCCACAACGGGAGAGGCCACCACAGTGAGAGGCCCATGTACCGCAAAACAAACAAATAAATAAATAATAAAAAATAAAGGCAATTTTACATATATCTTAATATATGACTTAATCTACCAGATACACACACACACACACACACACACACATACACATATATATATATATATATAATGAATATAAGTAATTGGTATATACAAATCACTCAGGAAGAGGTAAGAATGGACTATTTATTAAATCATGTTGAAATAATTAACTATACCTGAAAGTAAGATAAATTTAGCACTCTCATACTATAAACAAAGACAAATTCTATGTTGATTAATGACCTAAATGTGAAAAGCATTTCTTTGAAACATTTCTTCACAAAAGAGAAAATGCATTAATCGCAAAGAAAATTACTCTTATTTCAAATTAAAACTGTAGCACAAAGGCACCAGTAACAACATTAAAAAAAGAAAAAGAAGCAACAAAAACGAAGCAACAACAGAAACAAACAAGTCATAGATTGACAGAAGATATTTGTAATGCATTTATGTAGGACAATGGACTCAGAATTCATTCCACAAGTCAGTAAGAAAAACAGCCCACATGACCAATTCAAAAATTGCAAATATAAGCAATTCACAGAAGAGGAAACAGGAATGGCCAAAAATAAATGTGATAATCTTGCTATTATGCATGAAGGGTGAATTTAAATAATGATACAGAATTTTACATTTGTCAGATTGACACAATTTGGCAGTGTTAAAATCAAATGCTGTTGGGGGTAAAGAGAAATAATTATGCAAATCTGGTTCACAGAGTGGCTCCCGCTGAGAGGGCATATTTCAGGCATTCTTCAGGATATAGAGAAAACTCCATCCAAGTGATTTTTTTCAACTCTTGAATATCAACCTCTGATTTAAAAAATGCTCAAAAACTAAGCTATAATATGTCTATTGGAAGCATTTCCTGTCATATACATTTTAAAGTAAGGGTTTGCCTTCCTGGAATCATAATACTTCATGAATCAGAAAAAGTAAGCAAAGCAGTTCTAAGTGAACAGGGCATTAGGAGCTGAAACCATTATTCTGATTTAGATCACATATACAACATAATCTTCTCACATTTGATATCCTGTGTCCTCGTGTTTTAATATACACTTCCTTATTTTGAGATTAAAATTGCAGATGTGTGACAACCCTAACATCAGTGAACAGATGAGCAGAACATTAAAGTCCCTCAACAGCTATATGATCAGATTATATACTATTATACTATATACGGACATTTTCAAGAACCTAGACTAGAATCTATGGATATGTAAAATACATATCAAGCCTTAAAACCACAGAAGATAAAGGTCAAATAGATCAGACATTTCCACAATACTAATTATTTATGTGGACTCTTTAAAAGTCTCACAAAAGCATGTGGCAACTTTCACTCAAGGATCACTCAGTCCCACTTCAGGGTCCTCAATATTCAGCCAAAAGTGCCAACTGATGAATTTAGTGATAACTGAACTCATAGTTGCTTAGGTTGCTTATAATTTTCTGTTACATTAATTAAATTTTTATGAATATAAAATTCTATTTTATGCCTTTTTCCATGAAATTAGTGGACATAATTGAAACATTTGTTAATATTTTTATATTGAATTATATATTAAAGCTTAAGGAAAATACTACCAGGACAGGAAAAAAGAAATTTTGGCCTTCTGAAGAACAGCATGAAAATTACAAGAGCAAGCAATATAAGTATTGGAGTAAAAAAAGAGCAGAGATTGGATTCTGGCTCCACTACCTAAGAGTAATGCCCTATTAAAGTTACTTTTCTTTGCTTATTCTTTGTTATCTCATTTTAGATATGGGGATATTATTCCCTATCTCTCAATAATGTTTGGGTCCTATGTAAAGCACTTAGTGCTCTGTTCGTACGTAAAAACTGTGTAGTCCTTCCCCACATTGAATCTGGACTGGCCTGTGGCTTGAATTAACCAGTTGAAGGTGATAGAAGAATGTCCCAGGTCTGAAGAATCTAGGCATCAAGAAAGAACTGACAGCTTCTGCTTTTGACATTTTGGAATTCCTGAGCCACTACAAAGAAATCTAGTTACCCTACTGGAAAAACCAATTGGCGAGAACAAATAAAGAGGGCACATGAAGAAGGAGAGTCTTTGAGAAAGCATGAAAGGCAAAGAAGCCTCTCCATCCCAATATTACATTGGAGGCTCCAAATCACTCCAGTTCTGACAACCATCTGTCTGGAACCATATAGAGAACTAACTGAGAAGAGCAGAACTTCCCAGCTAAACCCAGTCAACCCACAGACCCATGAGATACATTGAATGGTTGCTGTTTTAAGTCATCAAATTTGGGATGGTTTGTCAAGCAATGCAAAAGGGAAAACAAAAACAAAAACAGAAAACCTAGACATGAAAATCATTTTATCAAAATATTTTGTAGAACATTCACTCATCCAGTAAAATAGAATTTGTTGAGTTTCTCTTATTTGCCAGGCCCAATAATAAGGATACAATGGTAAACTCAAACAGTAGAAGTTTCTGCCCACATGAAATGAGAGTCTAGTAGAATTATACACATGAAAGCAAATGATTAAAATAAGGTGATGCGATGGAAAGTTACAAATGCTGTGAGGAAATATTACATGGTCAAGACTGTCATGCAGGATCCTGAAGAGGTAAATTGGAATTGACATAAGGAAAAATAGGGGTTAAGTAGGTAAAGTGACAGTGGGAGATGCATGTTCAGGTGGAAAGGAAAGCTTGTGCAAATGTTCTTTAGCAATAGCAAAACACTCAAGGGGCCCAAAGGTAACTACTGAGGCTGGAACACTGAGAATAAAGGGGAGAGGAAGACAAGATGAGTTTGATTAAGGCCAGTTTAGGATGAATCTTGCAGACTACGGTAGGGGAGAGCTAATTTAGGTAAAAAGCACATACCCTCCATTTCTTCCTCATTATATACAGAATGATCTCACAAAGAGGGTTATTTTTGGGGATATGGTAGGTTGGCCTTTTTGGCAGAGAGGAAGAACTGTCTTATAAATATAGATAGGGGTTTTCAAGTCACACTTGAGTTCCACTGAATGCAAATTTTCAGAAGCTGGATATCAGGATTCAGTGTGTATATATATATATATATATATATATATATATATATATATATATATATTTTAAATATCCTCTTCACTTCTGATGCAAAGAATCCACAGACTGGTATTAGGGAAGCAGAGGTCTAGAGGAGCACGAGCTAAGTATATATACTGTTTATTTTATCCACTTTATCTCACTTAATCCTCACAGCTCTGAGGCTTTCTTTCTCCATTTTATAAGCAGAAACATCCAGAAGTAAATGAGGTTCAGCAACACGGCTACAGTTGCACCGTTAACAAGTAGCATAGCTGAAATTCTGACACAGGCAGCTTGACTCCAGAACTTGTCCTTTGAAGCCATCCACTACAGTGGACATTAATCCCATCTCTAACACTGACCTGAACAAATGGTTTAAATGCCTTTGTGCTAAGTTTCCTCACATTTAAACAGAGGAAACTGGACTACCTGATTTCTTCAATCACTCTAATCAATTAAGAACTTTGTCTACCTTTTTCCCTAAATTTGGGGACTGAGCATCAGTGTACAATATGAGAACATGCAGGGAACTCATTGATACTCAAGTAATCACATGATTACTTCCATACACACCAGACATGCCATCAGTTCACACTTGCAGTTTCTGTGACCCTTGAACAAAACAGGCCGCTAAGCATGTTTCAAAGAAGCTAAGATCCTATTAAAACAGAAATAGGATAAATGGCTTACTTTTTCAGAGAATAGATCCATTGCTGGATTTCTGGTTATTGACCTGAGTGGGAGTAGCCCACAGGTGTCTACCATGGAGCTGCACGTGAGCCAAAACACAGGTGTTACAGTGAAACCTGAAACAATTCAAGCACCTCATCAAAATAAGGCATATCCACTTAAAAGAGATGTTTTCTGAACACTGAAAAGAAAGGCACAATTGATATAGGACTGTGGAATCCAATTTGGATAGAGGCATTGATCTTAGAAAAACTGGTTGAGCTTGAGGAATGATGAAGTGGTACAAAGGTGGAAGTGCTGAAAGGGCTTTATATCAATTCCCTGTGGCATCTTTTCTGGGTCAGTGGGTCCACACTGAGAAGGATCAAATTTCTTCTCTCTCTACCTTTCTCATGAGCCATCCCATTTTATCTGTCATGTCTTTGGGGCCGAATAAATTAAGAAAGGAAGTTCTGAATATACCACAATATTTTTAACTGGAAAATATCTGTCAGTGTCTCAGAGGTTGTTTGTTTCAACAACTCAGTTCATTGTGGTGAATGAGAATATAGGTACACTGAACACTTGAAGGATTTTTAAATAATCATTAAGTAATAATTAGAACCTGAATTTATTAAATTTCTTTATAAATGCTGTTTAACTCCAAGGGATTATTTAGACACAGGGAACTCCAAGGTAGTTTTCATTAAAATAATAATTACTCTTCCTTTCTATATAGACAATTGAATGTCATTGAGCCAAAGTCTAAGACATAAGTGATTGTGAGAGAAGGTAAAGACAGAGGATTTTTCAATAGTTTATTGTCTAGTGAACAATTTCTAATCATCTCGTTCCTTCCCCTACACCCACCATGGAATAAATATCTGACAAGAGATAAGTGTTTTTCAGAGTAGATTTCTAGAAGACCAAATTATACAGAAAAACCTCCATCTCAAATTTATTTTATGATGTGCATTTTGTTTTTCTAAAGAATTGCTCTCATGGTAAAATGGTATTTTAATGTTTGCATACATAAAATAAATTCAATTATGAAAGTAAAGGATTAATCCATATTTTAAAGGAACAAAGAGACAGTTTTTTGAGGTCTGCAGTTTTAACTATCTTCAATTACTATGATCATATGCCACCAAAATATTCTGAAATATGTCTGTTAATTTGGATGTAGCCTGCATATATTTTTATAAATTCTATCTTTCACCGTATCATGTAAGTAAAACTTGAGTGTTCCATGTGCCAATTTTGTCCCTTGGAATATTTTATCATTAAAGTTATATATTGGAGTATTTCCATATTTAAGAGCTATAAACCTAAGGAGACAGATGGCTGAATGTTGGGCAGATAAATAAAAATGATGAATATTTCAAGAAAGGTTATTGACAGTACATTTGTCCACCACATTAGTCCAATTTGCTTCTGTCTAGACTACAGCTTGATTATTGAGGAAATTTTCAATGAAGAAAATAATTTTTATACTTCATTTTCCTGATTAAACATTATGTGTTAGTTGAAAACATATATCTCCTTACATATGTTACATTTTAATTGTAGATTTAGTGTTACATATATTTTGTATTCCATCACTCTTAAGTAGGGTATATATGCCCTATTATTATAGTAGTAGTATATGTTAGGCAACATCTGTTATTGAAACTTATAGCTTGTCTTTTCGAAAATTCTTAGATTTTTGTCAAGTTTGTATCATTTTAATGTTTCAAGTGTGAAGGATTTAAGAACGATCTGTATGAATCAGTGTTAAATAATATTGAACAAAAATTACCAGAAAACAATTTAGAATTTGAGCTTAAGGTATATTTAATAAGTTGAAAGTTTATTTCAATTCTCTTTTCCCTGTGTTGTCTGACAGAAAATAATGAATGAATAACTGAGGAAACAATCACTCAGAATAAAAAACAAGTTTAAAACATACTTAAAAAATAAATATTTGAAGACCTGTAGTTAAATTTGATAGCTTAAACACATGAGCTTTTAACCAGTACTTCCTGAAATCCCACTAAAGTTTAATGAGTACATGAAAAAGTTATAAACTTCTGGGTAAAGATGTGATAAAGGAGGTAACACCAAAGAATAGATATCAAAAAATTTTGCAAGAAGAAAGTGGATTGATGTATCCAAAATGAATTAGCAAAGTGCAGAAAGCTGAAAACTTACAAACGGCAGAGGAAAGGCCAAAGCAAGTTAAGAAAAAATTGGAGACACTAGTTAACTGTGAAAATAAGTAGAGGATAGTTTGATTAACAAGTTTGTAGTTAGATGCTCAGAGTATCACTAAACCAGGTGAGTACCACTTTTCTATTCTGGTAAGAGAAAGGAGGCATGTTGGACAGCTTGAACCAGACAGGCTCTGGTCTCCTGCCCCCAGGCACTACAGAAGGAAGGGGTTTGCTCTTCTACTGAAATCTGAAAACTGGGAGAGTAAGTGAGAGTCCTTCTAGGAATGCTAAGAGTCTCCACCTTCCTTCCTTTAATTGGCTATGAGAATCCCAGCAGCCAAGTTAATTATCACTGTCCCTCCCTCAACCCCCACTATAAACACATATGCACACACACACACACCCCTGTGAACTCCATCACACCAGCAGAATAGTGATGAGCCAAGAAAGAAGACCTGTGTAATGGCTTGGTCCTCACCTGATTACCCTAACAAGTCCACCCTCATAAAATGTTCCATAGTCATTTTCTAGTGCTGCCAGAACAAATTAGCACAGACTGAGTGGTTAAAGACAATAATAATTTATTCTCTTTCAGTTTTGGAGGCTAGAAATTTGAAATCTAGGTGTATGCAAGGCTATGACCCCTCTGAAGGCTCTCGTCTCTTCCTAGCTTCTGGTGGTTGCTGGCAATCCTTAGTTTCTTTGGTTTGTAGTTGTTACCACTCTGATCTCTGCCACCATTTTCACATAACCTTTCTCCCTCTGTGTGTCTCTGTGTCTGAATTGCCCTTACCTTATAAAGACACAAGTCACTGGATTTAGGGCCCACCCTAATCTAGCAGGACCTCGTCTTGACTTAATTACATCTGCAAAGACTATTTCCACGTGAAGTCAAATTCTGAGGTTCCAAGTGGAGGTGGATTTTGGAGGACATTATTCAGCCCCAGTGCAAGTTCCCTGCATTTTTAATGTGAATATAAAAATTAAAAAAATATTAGGCATTTGAGAAAAGCATAGGAGACCTGGATGGCCAAATAAAAAAAGGAACTTGAGAAATGCATAAACATGAAAAGATAAGGAAACCAAAATCAATATTTTTAAAGATCCAATAGAAGATACTACACTTATGAAATAAGAATGAAAAGCTATTTTAAAAAACCCAGAAAATATAGAACAAGATGCCTTGAAATTATAAATATGATAGCAAAAATCTTTTCAACAAATTTCTTAACATTTGGAACATAAAGTTGAGGGAATATCCCAAAAAATAATATTTTAAAAAATAAGAAAAAAAGGAAAATAGTAAAAAGATGAGGAATTTAGAGGCTCAATCCAGGCATTTTTGTATCTAATAGAACTTCCAAAAAGAGAGAACAGGGAAAATAAATGGCAGAAAAATTGTTTTTTCAGAAAACATGAAAAAGCCCAGTAGTGCCCAACATTATTGTCTATTAACTCTGCGTTCCTTCGTTTGGCTTCATTCTCAGGCTGACTCTCTCCCTTACCCAGAAGGACCCTACCTCAGTGTCCTCCAGAGTGAACCATTGTTGGTTCCTCTGGGAATCGCACATCCCCCTGCATTTCCCTCCCCTCGCACACACAAAAAATCACTGGTATTAAGATATTAGTTTCTCTCTTTGTCCAACATGTATCTTCTTTTCTTTTAATAGAGGAGTAAGATCGTATGATTGACAGAGGCAGATCCATAAGAAGAAAGAGAAGGAACTCTCCGCAGGAAAAACAAAAACAATCCAGTCAAAAAAAAGATGCCTGCCAGAATAACTTTTGCTTCTATAAAATGTTATATCTAAAACATATTTTACTCACCTACTAATATAGATTATATGCATTACAGGTATTTACAGGGATCCCCTACTTCTTGAAAGTTTGCTTAGGCCACTTTGCTTTTAGGAAAGACCTACATTAGCACCTACTTTTGCTAACCAAAAGATATCTGAAGAGGAATTTCATTTTCATGAAAAAAGGAAAAAATCAAAAATAGCATTCATGGTTTGTTTTACAGTGAGCTATTATAGAGGCAGCACAAATCTAGATCAGGGATAATGGCACCACCAAGCTCCTTTCCTGGGAACTACACTCCATATCTCAGCATCAAACCGCCATAGCTTTGAACAGTGTCTGTGAGCATCTGTGCCTTATCTCGATTTATTTTATGCACCCCTTAGCAGGATGTCTCCTAAGGTAATTGCTTCTTTGCTTTAAGCCATTTCGGCTTACAAAAAGTTTCATAGGAATGATCGTCTTTCTGATAGTGGGGTAAACCTGTACTAAGATTTATGCCTATCAAAAAAACTGCACCATTTTCATCTTCTACATGAGAAATAAATCTAATAAGTATGTTGATTTAAAATCAGAGTGAAATATACTTGAAAAACATGACCTCAGTCACTTAAAAATACTTTCCCTCAGCTGTAGTATAAAGGTATGATTTTTATTTCTGTATAGACTGTAGATATAAGAATTAAATTATTCAAAAATTATTTTCTAAGATCATGTTTGAAAATAGGGTCAACCTATAATTTAATGCTTGTTTCCACAATAATCTTGTTTTTCCCAGGAAAATATCAAGCAAGCAAAAACACAAATGCAAAGTCATACATCTGCAGGTAGCTTTGTATGATTTATTTTTGAAAAGAATAAAAACAACTAAAGATTTATTTTTTCTTTCCATATCTTCTAGAAATCCTAAACTAAAATGCACAATTCAAATTTCTGGCAACATCTTTCTTTCCAATATGACTTCTCTGTTTTATATTTCAGAGTATTTCCTTGTTCTGCTAGACTGAATTTATGATGGTATAATGGTTAAGAAAATAGTTTTCATATAATGGCTCCTAATACTAGTGTAATCTAACAGGCTACTTAACCCTAAGCTTCAGTGTTTTCATTTGAAAAGAGGGATAATAATGTCACAGTATAAGAATTAAATGAGACAATGTAGTTATAGCACTTAGCACCATGACAGACATGTCCATTCATCCATTTATTCATACTCATTCTCTAAACACTTATTAAACATATAGTATGTGCCAGTTATTATTATTTTAGATATAATTTTGAGTGAATAGGTGGAAAATATGACCCCATGAAGTTTAGGTCATTAAATACCTAATAAATGGGGACTACAATTACTAAAACTGTAACAAGCTATGAAGTTAAAAGCTACTTTAAAAGGAACAACATAGCATGGCTGTAATTATAAAATCATGAAACTATATTTGCCTCAGATTAATTTGATTATTTTTATTAACCTATGTATACTCTACAGGTCATATTTCCAACTATTACTTGACCTGCAGTGATTTCTTTACATGCACTCATCTTTGAAATCTTGACACAAGCAATAAATTTATGTTGTTTCATGATGAAATAGTGCAACAGATGAAACTCCTTCCTACTATAACTGTAGTGTGAATAGTGCAACTGATGAAACTCCTTCCTACTATAACTGTAGTGTGGCATAACTAGCCTGAGCCATCCCTCTCTCACATGCACACACTGCTGCAACCTAGTAGTAAGTCAACAGAGATAAGATTGCATGTCTATTTATCTTTGTATCCAACAGTGACGAGCACAGTGTTTCACATTCCAACAAGTAATTTTGGAATTGAAATGAATTCTATAGATTTGGTGTTTAGTCACCACTATTATTCTAATTGAGCAAGTTCCTCAATTTTCTTGCTTGCCAAATGAAAGGGTTAAAAAAAGATGATCCCTCATTTCCCTGTCCTACCCACCACTGTACCTTATGTTTACCTTCATCACTGTCCTCATTATATGCAGTTATGATTTTCCTGTTACATAGTAAAAACTACAATATATCATTTCGTTTATAGTGCCTAGTTGACACATTCACTGAGTAAATATTTGTTGAATAAATATGACCTGTAGACTTAAAGGATGCATCCTTATTATACTTATAATACATATTATAGTAATTTAATGCATTAATTACTTCAAGCCTTATTTTAATTATTGAATTGTACTTATTTTCTCCTAAAACATTTGAGAATGCATAATGAGCAGTTGGGGAAATGTAATATTTTTATGAAGGTTGTTAGATAAAATATTGAGTAAGGATTTTCAGCACACCTGCAAAAACTCATTTGAAAGCAGAAGATGTAGAGTTGTTTGTCTAGCAGAACAGTGCCTTGGTGATAAAACAGAAAATATCTGCATTAAATTTTATTTCTAAATGGCACAATGTTACAAACGTTTAGTCCAACTAAATTATTGTGGAAATGCGTATTCTTTAAAGACATTTGTGCATAAATTACTTCTAAAATTCAAAGGACATGAGTTTACACTGTTCATACAATATGAATCGCACACCTAACAGTGAAATTCCAATTAAATGTCAGTAATTTCTTTTTTCCTTTGGCCACCAAGAAAATTAGGAGAGCTTCACTTGAAAAGAGCAACTTGTCCCATATATCATAAATTCTAATTTACAAGTCAAAATGATTGAACTGTTTAACGAAAGGAAATTAATGAAAGGAAATGTCATTGAGAATGCAGAAAGGTTTGGGGATTAAAACAATATCAATCACTTTAAAGAATTATTGAAAAACACATTTATATGAATGTCCAACAAATCAAGGAAGGAAAAAGATACTTTTTAATTGAAGTATAGTTGATTTACAATATTATATTAGTTTCAGGTATACAACATAGTGATTGAACATTTTTATAAAGTTATTATAAATTATTGGCTGTATTCCTTGTGCTGTAAAATATATCCTTGTAGCTTATTAGTTTTATATATAGTAGTTTGGGCCTCTTAATCCCTTACCCCATTTTGCTACTTCTCCCTTCCCTCTCCCCAGTGATAACCACTATTTGCTCTCTATATCTGTGAGTCTGTTTCTGTTACATTTATTCATTTGTTTTATTTGTTAGACTCCATATATAAGCGCTAGTATACAACATTTGTCTATCTCTGTTTGACTTATTTCACTAAGCACAGTACCCTCCAGGTCCATTCATGCTGCTTCAAGTGGCAAAATTTCACTCTGTTTTATGGCTGAGTAGTATTCCATTTGTGTATGTGTATGTGTATGTACACACACACATACCACATTTTCTTTATCCATTCATCTGTTAATGGACACTTAGATTGCTTCCACGTCTTGGCTATTGTAAATAATGCTGCTATGAGCATTCAAAGCTACTTTTTTCAAAGGAAAGCAGTAATATAGCTTTTCTTTCTTTCTTACAATACTCTTTTCACCATTGGGTGATGTGTTAGCATTCTAACTGCTGACAAAAATAAACCGTAAAATTTCACTGACTTAAGCAAAGTTTATTTCTTGATCATTTAAGAGTTCAGTATGGAAGGTCCTAGTTCATGAGTAGCTTTCCACTTCAGGGCTGGTTAGAGACTCAGGCTTCTTTCTGTTCTGTAGTTTGTCATTCCTTGTGTTTCAGTCTTCTGCATTTATCTGGCAGATGGGAGAATAGAGGGTAGGTAATATATACTAATGGTTCCATATAGTAGCAAGCCACTTGAACATGTAGTTCCCAGAAAGACAGCTACTTCTCAATGATATTATCATACTGTGGAAAGGGGGACACAAATTTATGATGGAAAGTTAATCATCTCTACTTCATGCATTCAGGGTCCCTCTTGCATAGGAAATTAAGTCATAGTCTTACCTATTGCTTTATCATTCTGGCTTGAATCTCCCTAATAGTTTAATGTGTATGTTTTCCTCTTTAATTTGGGGATGGAGGTCCTGGTAAGAATCATAAACCAATGCTGACAAAAACATTTTATGAGCAAATAGTCAACAGATAGGAAAATATTTGCATGAGTCAATTGAGATTGGAAATTTCTTATCCATGCTCCTTTTTGTAACACCTGTATGTCCATCTTTACAAAGAGCTTTTGCTAATATCTATAGCATAAATATAGATATTTCATTTAGTTGATCGCTTCCTTGTGACCACCTTTAGGAAATGCAGGAAAGAGATTGTAGCCTTTAATCAACCACTTTTTTTTTAAGCAAGGAAGAGTTATAGTTATCATCAATTAAACCAAAATTGAAATTTAAGTCATTGTGGTACTCTTTCTTGAAATAGTGTTCAAGAAAAGATTTATTGGAAACTTGAGTTAAATTGTAATTAATATAAAACTTTAACAACCAGATTCTGTCTCCTAAGGTATTTTAATTCTTACACAAGGGAAATGTTTTGAAGTAGAATTTAAATTTCTCTTTTTTTGATCTTACAAGCCATCTGAAAGGAGACTCACAGGGTTAATAAGTACCATGGGAGACAGAGAAGACAAAAATGATTTGAACTTTCTATAAACTAAAATATCTTCTCATAGACAATCCCTCTTTTGGGTATGAGTCTCAAATTATATGAATATTTAAATAAAAATATAACACACACAATGTACTTTAGAATGTTAAGAAATATTACATGATGCTGCTTGTGAGTAAAATCTGGAATTCTCATATTAAGATTGTTTAAAAGGTTATTCTTTCTTGCATTTTTATAGTTATCTTCTAATTTACCAGTTAACTTATCAATCTTATATCATCTGCCTCTCTTTATTATTGTTATCTCTCTGGCCTCAATAAACTCCATTTCCCTTGGAGTTAAGACAAAAATCATTAACATTATCTAAAGGTCTGGCATGATCCAAACTTTGACTACCTTGTCAGACTTATCTGCATCTTTCTCCTAATACTTTCTGTGTTCCAGCTGAATGGACATCTTTTGATTCCCTTAAAGTTTACTCTAGTCCCGCCCACTAGTTTCCCACACACATAGTGTTTCCTTGTTCGTAAGTCCTTCATTCTTCCTGCAGATCTTAGTTTAGGAAATACACACTCCTAAAAGATGGTATTCCATTCCTTCCCAAACACTTATACACTTTGAAATTATTCATTAGTTAGAATGAATATATATTTAATGTGTCTCCTCTACTACGTTGTGATTTGATGAAAATGAAGATCATATCTGCTGTTTTACCACTATAATTTCAATGCCCAAATAAGTTATTCACCCATAATTATGGTGACCACATGTCTCAGATTTCCCAGGGTTTCCTTGGTTTAAGCACATTGTCACAGCATAATTTTAATAGCACATCTTTTCAATCTCAAAATTTCAAGTTTGAACAATTCAATATATGATCCTTTTCTCATGATGACTGAACTGGAAATAATTGTTAAATATTGACTGAATTGATTGCTTCATTCATTCATCCATGTGAAAATACTTACTGATCGAATGTTGTGTGCTACACATTGTGCTTTGCTTTGAGATATAGCAGTGAACAAGACAGATTCATTCTCCATGATCATGAACTAGTTTATTCAATGAGCACAAACATACACAAGCCTTCTGGGTCTTAATGTGTATATACACATGAATATATATTTGTATACATATATATTTATATATGATTTTTATATATATCCTTTGTCCTAATTTCTTTTTACTTACATCTCAGAATCTAAACTTCTATCACTGTTTCTTTTTCATTTATTCTTTTTCTCATTATCAAACAATTGTTTTCAAATTGTAAATTATGTTAAAATATACTTAAAATTTACCATCTTGACCATTTTTAGGACTACAGTTCAGTTGTATTAAGCATTTTCACTTTGTTAGGCAACAAATCTCCAGAACTTCTTCATCTTTCAGAATTGGAACTCTATACCCATTAAACAACTACTCTCCATTTCCTCCTCCCACCCAACCCTGGCCACTACCATTTTATTTTCTGTATCTACGAATTTGACTACTCTAGATATCTCATTTAACTAGAAGCATACTGTATTTTTCTTTTTATGACTGGTTTATTTCATTAAGCATAATGTCCTCAAGGTTCATCCATACTGTAGCATGTGCCAGAAATTCCCAGTTTTCTAAGGCTGAATAATATTACATTGAATGTATATACCACATTTGTTTATCCATTTATCTGCCAACGAACACGTGGGTTGATTTTACTTCTTGACTATTGTGAATAATACTGCTATGAACATGTGTGTACAAATGTATCTCATGTCCCTGATTTCAGTTTTCTTTTTTTGATATAGAGTCAGAAGTAGGATTGATGGCTTATATTCTATATCTCTCTAATTTTTAGAGGACCCTCTATACTTTTTTCCACAGTGGCTGCACCATTTTACATTCCCAGCAACAGTGTACAAGGGTTCCAATTTCTTCACATCCACATCAACACTTTATTTAAAAAAATTTTTTTCTGCATTGGCTTAAAGTTCATAAAATTTAGTTATTTTAATATCTGTAGAATCTATAGTAAAATTTTCTGTTAATTTCTTGGGAATTTGTGTTTTTTCTCTTTATATTCTTGATTATACCCATGTGTTATTATAGAAGTGTATTGTCCAAATTGTAAATCCTTGGGACACTTACAGATGTTCTATTTTTAATGATTCCTAATTAAATTCCATGTGGTCAGAGAACATACTCTGTTGACTTTAAATTTTTGACATTTATTGATACTTATTTTATGGATTAACAAGCACATAGTCTCTCTAGGTGAGTGACCATATACTCTTAAGAAGAATGTTTATTCTATAGTTGTAGGGAGTACTATTCTGTAATACAAAGTGTTTATGTAGTTAAAATATTGTTCCGATCTTACAACCTTACTGAATTTTTGACTAGATAGTCCAACAGTTAGAAAGAAAGTAGTTTAATTTGTCTTTTGTATACATCCTTTCAAACAGTACCTTTCATATTTAATTTGTCTTTTGTACACAACGTATAGTAAGAAATGTCTTGTCCTGAGGAACACGTAAGAATGAGTCTGGCAATGAGTGACCTGGTAAATAAACCCTAAGCATTATCCAGGTCATTTTTGTGGTCTTTCAGGGAGCTAATAGTGGTACCAAGTGATCAAGAATTTTGTGGGCTGACTGCCTTTAGTACTCACCAAGTAAACAGATAGTATTTGATAGGATTCTAGAGGGCACCCCTGTATCAGACATTATGTCTTTAGTTGTTGAATTGTATCAAAGTTGGGGGATAGAAAGAAATTTGGAAGGAGAGGAGGTAGCTTTTTACTAGCAGTTCAATATTTTATATTTTTATTAACTGGTGCAGTTGTACAAATGTCAGCCTTGTTTATATGTAGACCCTTCAGATAGCAATAATTTTCTTCCTTCTTAGCAATCTTTAATCTGTTGTTTTTTTATTACTGAGTTATCTCTTCTCCATTTAGTTATTGTCTATTTTTATACTAATATCATACTAATTTTATTTCCATGCAATTGTAAAATTTCTTACATCTAGTAGGCCATTCTTTTCCTTTGCTCATCTTTTTTTAATGTATGGACAGTTTTCTTTTCTTACACATATTAGAATGAATTTCTTGCATTCCTAAAAAAAAAATCTATGAGAATTTTAATTAGTATTTCTTCAAATATATAGATTGTTATAGATATAGTTGCTATATTCACTTTTATATTGTACCATCCATGAACATGTTTTATCTCTTAGATTATTAAGATATTATTTTTCCTATAATGATTTTAAGTTTCATTCATAATAGTCTAGAGTATATTTTTAACTATTTTCTAATAATTCCATAATTTTATATTTTAGTGCATTATTCCTAGTATGGGGGATAACTATGAGTTATTTAATAAAAGTTTCATTAAATAATAACATATATATGAAAAAGTGTATAAATCATAAATTTATACCTTAGTAATTATCACAGGATTGAACATAACTGTTTAAACTTCATCTGGATCAAGAAATAATACTAAATCTTCTAGTGCTCCCAACTAAACACTGTTCTCTCCCCACTCATCAAACTTAAATACTCTCCAGGTTTTTGATGCCAAAGATTTATCCTTTATTGAACTTTATATAAATGAATTCCTATAGTAAATAGTATTTTGGTCTGGTTTCTTTCATTTAAAATTATGCTTGCAAAGTTTACCATGTTTTCTGTGTCTTGTAACTTCATTCATTCTATAGTTTTGTGGTATTCTATTATATAAATGCTTCACTGTTTTTAAATCTATCTATTGGTATATTTGATGTGCTCTTTTTTAGATGTTTCTCGTTTTTGGCTACTATCAATAATACTACTATAACTGCTTTTGTACATATATTTTGGAGCACATATGTGTGCATTTTTCTTGAGTCAATACCTAGGAATAGAATGACTGGGTCCTAGGGCAAGTGTATGGACACTCCTGTCAGCAGTGTGTGTTAGTTCCAGTTGCTCCAGATGTCCATCAAAACTTGTGCCATTAGGCAAAGCACATGATTCTTTCAGTTTCTTCATAATATTTTCCTGTGCCATTAGGCAAAGCATATACAATTTCCAACAACCCTCATCTACAAAGTCTAGCATTCTCTTTCCTATAATGATATTCCTTCAAGGGTTTGGCACTGGTTTATGTTTTGTTTCATTTTTGGTCAATCTTATTATTGGGCTTTAAAAAAATATGTCTTAGTACACATGTGAATGGGAAGACAGGAGCATGTCCATAGGAGCTTTGGACCAGTGTGATTTAAAATTGGAATTTCATCTTCTCTCCTTGAAACTCTCAATTTTATTGTCATCTGAAAACTATTGTATCCTATTTATATCTCTATTAATCTTCCTTCTTTGCTATATGAATCAGTCTAGGCCAAATCAGGAAAAAGAAACCATAGAGTAATTTGAACAGGGAAAGTATAGCATAAGGAATTATTGACAGAAATATGAAAATAGAGTAATGAGAGGTTGGCTAGAAAGCAGTATAGAAAACTTTAAAGACTATAGGATTAGAAAATTTATAAAATAATAATGGAAATAATATTAAAATAATGGAAATGATATAATATAATGGAAATAATATAATAATAGAAATAATATAATCATGGAAATAATTAAAGACTAGGATTAGCAAATTTATAAAATAATAATGAAATAGTATAACAATGGAAATATAATATAATGAAATAATATAATATATAATATATGATGTAATATAACATAATATAATATGCCACCATTCTGAGGGCTGATATAGAGCTCCCAAGGAAGAGTTCCCTCTCCACCAGAAATGTGATCCAGACCTTGTTGGAGACAGCATAACTGTGACTCACTGAATGGCAGAGAAATTGCTATAGTGATAGCAGAGCTTGCAGGAAATCCACTCTATAGAATGCCAGGAAAAGCTTTTCACAGGGAGGTGTCTCATCAGAAATACTCACTACAAAATTGTCTGATGAGGTTGCTGGCAGAAGGTGCTGGCTTTTGAGTGACGATAGGCACTGTGAATTGAAGGAGTCAGGCACTGGGGAAACCATGTGTTCTGCAAGAATTGGATGTTTGAGAAGCTGCTAGCAGGTGCTGTGTGACGCTGCCAAGGGAGCACACCCAAACCAGGAAGCACAACTGGTTTCTCCTGCAGTGTCTCTCTGTTACCACTGACTGACAAAACTTAACATTGTGGCAGCTGGCAAAGAAAAAAATATATTTAAAGGGCCAAGATTCATTTTTACAGAGCAGGCAAAAAGGGTGAATTTGGAGCTGAAAGGCAATAAATTAATAAATTGATAAAGCCCTTTTCTGGCTCTTCTTACTTTGTCCAGGCACACAAAGGACAAATAGCTTCCTTTCCATGCTTTGAATTTTTGGCTATCATTTCTTATCACTATACATGAGGAAAATGACTGTTTTTTTTCCATTGTATGCTCCTTAACTTGCAAAGCAGCTGGAATATAGAAAGAACTCAATGAATATTTTTGACTTAATAAGTGAATGCTGAGTAAGGTAATACCCAAATCTAAATCTCAACATGATGCTTTCCCCTAAGCCACTGGACACATTCACCTGATGGCCCTACATGTACTACAAGCTGAACTCACTGCTGTCCAGATCTGCTCCTCTTTCTATATTCCCTACGTTAGTAGATGACACCATTTCTTGCACAGTGACTCAACAGAGAAACCTAAAGTCTCCTTTTTCTCCCTTTCATTCTACAAACTTAAGCAATTAATCAGAGTTTTGCAACACTATCTCTCTTTTGTTGACTATGTTCCCAACTGTTATTTTCTTGATTCAGGTCTTAGTCACAGCTCTTGTGCATTACTGTGGTGTTCTCCCTACTGACCTTTTTGCCTTCGGTTTTGCAAGCCTCTGATTTATCCTTCATACTATTGCCTCAGTTATCTAATAAAATGCAAATCTTACCATGTAACTGCTTTGCTTAAATCCTTCAGAGGTTTTCTGTTGCTTAAAGTACTGCTTTCAACTTGTGGTCTCAGGAATCCCCAAGAGAATACAGTGACCTTCAGGTGTTATGAAAAGAAAAAAGGAACAGAGAGGGCAGAATTCTGAGACCCACATTCTTGCTTCCTACTGAGAAACTTAACTTTACCTCTTTTACATATTTTTGAAGGTTTTGTTTGAATAATGTTTTTCACCAGAAGCAACTATAACAAAATTTCAACTAAACAGTTTTGAAAACAACTGCACTAAAGGATAAATTCCCAATATTTGATAAGCATACATGGTCATTTACAATCTGGCTTTTGACTAATTTTTATCCTGATCTGTAACCATTCATACCCAGCCAAGAAAGCAGAAATCAACCACAGCCATACTTAATTATTCAGATTTCCCTGAATATGCCACATTTTAAAATTTATTCATTATTTCAAGAAGTGTTGAATACCTACTATATACAAGCTACTATACCAATTGCTGGAGACATAGTGGTGATAAAAATAGAAAAAATTAAATTATTGAAATATACAATATAAGTACAGAAAAGTGCTATGGAAAGTAGCACTTTAAAAGTAGGATACTGGGGTAGAGAGTTTGAGCTATAGTCTCAATTGTGGGTATGGGTAATTCCATACATTTTTACCTGAGTAAGTAGAAACATGGAATTATTAACTGAGGAGAAGATTAAAAAATGGAGTCTAGGAGAACAACATAAGGAGTTCAACTGAACATAATAAATTTGAGAAATGCTTTAAACAGGTTGCCTGGAAAGTTTTGGTTCATACCTGTTGCCTATATTCAGTAAAATGCAGCATGTCTCCTGGTATTTTACATTTTCACAAAATATTCATATTAGTAGTGTAATAGTTCACTGTGGCTGCTATAACAAATTTCCAAAAACTGAGTGGCTTAAACCAATAAAACTTATTCTCTCAAAGTTCTGAGGGCCAGGGTTGATTCCTTCTAAAATTCCTTCCATGCCTCTTCTAGCTTCAGGTGGCTTCTAGTAATCCTTTGTATTCCCAGACTTATAAATGAATCACTCCAATATCTGCCTCCATATTCACATGGCCTTTTCCTCTGTGTGTCCCTTCCCTCTTCTCTTCTCATCTCTTCTCACACACTAACTAGATTTAGGGACCACCTCAATCCAATATGATCTCATCTTCAGGTCCCTAATTATATCTACAAAGATCCTTTTTCTAAATAAGCTTGCATTCACAGGTTCTGAATGGACCTATCATTTTTAAGGGGTGGGCAGAGGGTAACCATTCAGCCCACTGTAGATAATTACATTAAGATAAAGCAGATTGGCTTTGATAGACTTCCACTTCATGTTTACAACCTCTATTGTAGTCTTGTCTAGCAGTGTGGTAGACATATGAAGAATAAACAGAGTTCTCACTTTAATACGTGGTGTAATCTGAAAGAAGCCCAGAAATAACTTGTCATTCTTTTCAACCTTTCCATTTGAAAATGACTGACATTTTCCTTTCAAGGACTGTATGCAGGACATTTAGTGATAAAACCAAATTTATAGGAACAACAGCAACTACCTTCCTCTGGTCTGGTGGTGGTAGGAGAGATGTTTAATACTGGATGTACTATGGCCTGATTGTGCTTGCAAGTTGCACAAAACTCCAGGCCTATCGTGAGCCAAGTTAGTGGAAACTATTAACAAATATAAGCTAAGTGTATGTGAAATATGTACAAGAAATAGCTGAGAAGTCCTGCCAGAGAATATAGAGACAGTAGTCTGAATACCCTTGCTATAGTAGTATTAGCATTGAATTTATAGTGTAGGTATAAAATTTTTTTTTCACTTTATTGTTTGGTAATGCAATAAGCACTTTGACAGCAATAAGCTCAAGTAAATGATTACTTAATTAACATTTAATACTGAATTTTTGTTTTTTAAGCAATTTGATAATGAACATGTACTTGCACAATATGTTGGGGCTTTTCTCAACCACTGTGTGGGTGCTATAGAATGAAGTGTGTCCCCCCAAAATTCATATGTTGAAACTCTGATCTCCACTGTGACTATTTGGAGATAGAGACTTTAGGGAGGAAAATGAAGTTAAATGAGGTCATAATAGTGAGGTCCTAATCCGATAGGAATGTTGACTGTATAAGAAGAGGAAGTTAGAAACATCTCTCCTTCTCCATAAAGGCCATGCAAAGGCACAGCAAGAAGGACCATCTGAAATCAGGAAGAGAGTCCTCACCAGAAATCAATCATGCTGACACTCTGATCTTAGACGTCCTAGCTTCTAGAATTGTGAGAAACATATTTCTCCTGTTTAAGCCACCTAGTCTGTGGTATTTTGTAATGACAGCCTGAGCTGACTGAAACAGTGGGCCAAAGTGGTTCCACTGACTACATGTAAATCAGAGGGCAAAAACCTAGTTCAAACATTTATAGTTATTTAAAAAGTTTCTGCCTGATGATAATGATTTAACGCATGCAACAGCGGAAGGTGTGTTTAAGCACTTTCTGATGTTTGACTTTTCATTTTGGTGAGATTTTTTTTTAACAGATGGAATTTCTCCTCTAAAATAAGTTTTCTCATTTAGGGTTTTGAGTTTTCTTGTGCACACATGAAATGTGAAGTGATAGCTCCATTAACAGAAGTACTTCACAGTTAGATGATGCCAGTTTTGTATCAAAGACTTTAAATACTTCAGATAGAAAAAAACATTAATTCTAATAATGGCTTGATTTTTTTCATTGAGATTCATAAGATAAAAGTAAAAATGTTGACCATTTATAGTGATCAGATGAAATATCTGACAAAATTGTAGTTATTTTTATAAATTCAACTAAATGGTTCAACATTTAAAATAGAATGAAGTGATGTTAGGAAAACAAATTTTGGTGCAGAAAATCTAAAAGATTAAAAATTGTAAAAGTTACTAAGTTAAAAACTTTGGAATTAAATGTATTTACCTATACATATACATGCTACATATCACATAGTAAATTGACTGTAGTTCAAGTATTTGGTGTCAGAACTGCTGTTGGAAGACCTACTAGAGAATGGACTTGAGGATATGGGGAGGGGGAAGGGTAAGCTGGGACAAAGTGAGAGAGTGGCATGGACATATATACACTACCAAATGTAAAATAGATAGTTAGTGGGAAGCAGCCGCATAGCGCAGGGAGATCAGCTTGGTGCTTTGTGACCACCTAGAGGGGTGGGATAGGGAGGATGGGAGGGAGGGAGATGTAAGACGGAAGAGATATGGGGATATATGTATATGCAAAGCTGATTCACTTTGTTATAAAGCAGAAACTAACACACCATTGTAAAGCAATTATACTCCAATAAAGATGTTAAAAAATAATAATAATAAAAAAAAAAACTGCTGTTGGAGACAAAAATGTCTCCAAGTATAGCAATGTTTACTCTCTTTGATGTTCATGTAGAGATATTTGAACCTTTGAAGAATTACTTTGTAAATGAACATAAATGCCCTTTGATAATATTGAATGATTTTGTAAAGTAGTCCTCTAAATTTTGTGTGTATTTTATTCTCTTACTTTTAGCACCATTTTTATTTTCAGAAGTCCCAGTTAAGATAACTTATATGAACACTAGCTTTAGAAATCCAATTACATGTTTCAAGAAAGCAGTTAGACAAATGTGTAGGGAATGCAGGAGAGAAGTCTATCTAGGCCAGATATGCAATTTGTAAGTCAACAGTATATAGATGGAAATTGAAGCCATAAAATAGGACTTTTTCTTTTACTCTGAAAGGATGAATGATTCATAATCTTTTATATGTAAAATCATAATCCTCACTTAAATATGTATTAAAAACGGCCCTTCAACCTGAATGCCCTTACACTAACTGCTTTCGGGAGTGTTGTGTTTTATAGAGTATTGTTTTTCCATAATAGAATATTGCCTAACCTAAATTAATAGAGCTGTGAAAACAGACAAAAATATCTGGTACAATAAAATTATGTAACTCATTCATTTCATATTTTCAGTACTTAATGGGAATTAGCTTTAGGAGTAGCAATTGTGTATTTTATTTTTATGATTGCATTCTCTAAGCAGTTTAGGATAACTATGAATAGTTTTAAGAAATATTCTGTATTTCATTTCAAGAAAAAGGCTGAACATAAAAGAGGTTTATACTTAGATTTCCAACTCCTTAGTGAAAAAAAACTTTATCTGGTTGTTCTGCCAGGAACTCAAAATCAAATGTACCAAAAGCTAACTACAGTTTCCCACCCCTCCTAATTATTCCCCAAATATTTCCTTCTCCTCCATTTTCTGTTTCTACTTTGGAATCTCCAGTTTTGAGTTATCTTAGCTTTAAAATATTAGAATCACTTCAGATACTCTTTCTTTTTTTCTAAATGATTCCAGATATCCAGCCTTACTGATTGTACCTCTACAGTAACATCCAAGTCTCCTCCCTAACCTTTCTATCCTTAGCATATTCTGGAATCCATTTTATTTACATCTTTCTTATGATTATTGAAGAAATTTATATTCCTTAAATTATCAATTGAATCTCATTCTACTTTCTAATCCTACCTTTCACTTTTCCATTTTACATAGTGTGATCTAACCAAACCACTTCTTCCCACATTCTCTCCTCAATTCCATTCCTGAAGTGGTTTCTTCTGCCCAATTCTGCCTTCTCTCACTTCTGCATATCAAAAGATATGTAATTCAAATGTCACCTGGCCTCATCAGATCTTGTATAAAATTGAGCTGCTGAATTATTTTTGTACTTAGTTCTAATTGTTTATTTTTATAAAAGCAATGTGTGTGTGTGTGTGTGTGTGTGTGTGTGTGTGTGTGTGTATAAGAGTTAAGGAAGTTCATATAACTTTATATAACTTATAGGAGTTCAAATCTTTATTCCATTTTCCTTACAGAGCCACTTTCCCTATATGCATTTATTTATTTTGGTGGTTATTTCCATAACTCTAAAGAACATGTTTTGATTTTATATCAATTTTTAAAAATCTAGATTAAAATGGAAAATTGAAGGCTTTGAGGTTTACCTTCCAAAACCTACATGTTAGATAAATATTTCTTGGTTGTCACTTGCTTTAACAGAAAGCAGTCTCTAAATAATGGCTTTCCAGTCTGTCCACAGGCTATTGAATACTCTATTTCAAAACAACTTCAGGACTGCCTGGCCCACCTTTCCTAAGGGCTCTATCTCTTTTTTTCCTGTACTTTAAGCTTGAGGAGAAACACTTTCCTAGACTCCCTCCAGTAACAGTTAATAAAAGCAAAACTTTAAATAAGATCAGAGATAACAAATTGCCTTCCAACAGAGAATATGAGATTCAGCTCTTTCTAATTATGGTTACTCTTAGATCCAGTCCCACATTTCAAGATGTCTGGGAAATTTCCCTCCTAGCCCAGCTCTTGGTCTGCCTCCTATGGCTAACGCCAGCTTAACTTTACTCACTGGGAATGCACTTAGACACGTCTATACTGCTCAGTGTAGCTGCGAGAACTAAGGCATGGTATGCCCCTCCTCTAAGGTAAGCTATGCCTCCTGAAGCCGTGTTTTCTGTCTTCAGATCTAGTTTTTTAAGACAAATGAAAAATCAGAATATCTTCTTTCTTTAAGAGAGACCCACAGGGTGGTCTTACCTTAGAGCTTTTAAAATTATCTCCAGAATATATAATATTTATGCCTGTTTTCCAAAAATTAGATTGTTCAGCTGTAAATAGTACCATATGTAGGATAACAATGTTCTATTCTAGGGAGAACTTTTGCAATTATCAGGCTCTTTCATTTATTAGCCTTATGTAAGTGAGAGTTGAGTATTGTGTTAACTCTTTCTGAAGTCTTCCAGATCTCTCTTCTCATAGGATACTATAGACACAGACATACAAACACACTTTTCACATAATCAGGTCATAATGAACACATATAGCAGAGATGAAATCCATAATTAAAAAGGAAACTTTTGCTAGGAGAAATATCTGTACAAATGCAACTTTTCTTGTAATAGAGGTGGCCTTTTAAATGATCATATAGAAAATTCAGGTCTCTTGGCTTCATAGCACTTCAGATAATTACAAAACTATATCAGGTTGTTGCTGTATTCTGTATATCTTATCAAAGAGAAAGCTATTTAACTACTTAAATCATTAAATTACACTATTTGTTTCTCTATTTTGTAAATTTCTTGTTATGATTGTAAGGTCCTTAGGACTAAAACTTAGAAGTTCCAGCTCAAAGGACCAAGATCTTCCTCTACCACTTAAAAACTGCAAAAGGAAAATTTCCTATTCTTGTGGCTGAGAAAGGCAGCTTCATTTTGAGAATCATCTGGAGGTTTCTCTACTCACGTGTGTAGAGAGGTTGATGTGGGATGGTTGTTACTTGGTGACAGAAGACAGTGGAAGAGCTACTTCTTTTTATCCTTTTCTATAATTAGATGTTAAAATTGTATAACAAGATGTGTCATACCACAGTTAGGTGACACTTAAAGATTTATAATTTACCAAAGAAATGTATAATAACATATTCAGTGACACTTGAACCGATCATTCAGATCAAGATTATAAAAAAAAAGCCAGGATGTGTATTTTGATGAAAGGATGTAGTTAGTAAAATTACCTTAAGAGAAAATGTAGTATATGGTATTTTCAAAGTTGGCCACAATAATCTCTCTCTTCCCAAATGCCCCTTTAGAACATTGATACTTGCTGTCTAGAGGCAAAGTCTAATTCTCTCTCCTTGAATCTGAGCAGTGACGCACTTGCAACCATCAGAAAGAGGCAGAAGTGATGCTTTATGTTTCTGTGGCTATGCCATAAAAGCTAATGAAACTTCCACCTTTTTATCTGGGTAATCAGTTTGGAGCCTAAACCACAATGTATAAAATCCAACCATATGCAGGCCACCAGAAAAGGTAAAATTTGGTGTCTGTCTAAAACTTCAAGAGAGGTCATAGTTGGTAGCTAGTATCAACTGCTATGCATGTAGCTGAAAACACCTCCAGATGATTCTATACCCCAATGATCAAGTCACTTCCCACCTTCAAGTGTTACCAGGATGGGGTTCCAGATATCATGGAACAAGGAAAGTCATCCCACTGTGCTCCATCTGAATTCCTGACCCGCCACATCTGTTAGCACAATAACATTAATTACTTACCAGTAAGTTTTAAAATATTTTGTTACACAACATAACAACCAGAATAGAAGAACACTAAACTGAGTACAAATGAGAGACAGGAGAAGAGTCCCTAAAGAGTCACCTGAAACCTGAAGTATTCCCCAAAGCCTGATTTGCATTCCCTGCAGTTGAATGACCCCAGGACTGACACCTGATATAGCTAATGTGGTTGTGACAGAACAGAAGGGGGAAACCAGAGGGCTGCAATAGGCCTTCAGCATTCTCATCGATGACAAGGAATATATGAGCATTTTCTATGGACTAGAGATAGGCAAAATGGAAGCGGCACCTTGCATAGAGACTTTTTATGTCCTATCAAAGAGGCTGCCTGGGATGGTGAGGAAACTCTGAGTTAATGTCTGAGAGTGAACCCGAGATAAAAGTGTCTAGCTGAAGAAGAGGTATCAGACATATCAAGGGATCTCTGGTTAGAAAAGCCCAGCAGGGAACTTCTGAAGAACGTTGAAAGTTGTCCAGGATAGAAGGAGTTTTAATATCTGCAAGGCCTAGAGAGTTAGAAGTCAGAATATAATATTAGTACAGTACAATACTATACCACGGTAGTATATAATATTAGTACGATATTACAAGAAAAGAAATTTCTTGTTTTCTCTTCCTTTGCCTCTCCTCCAAAATTGCAGTTCTATTTAGGGAGGAGATAAGAGGAAAAATAAAAAGTGAAAAAACAAATGAACAAAAAACCCTGACCTTTTATAGAAAAGGAGAATTGATCTAGTGAGCCTGCACTTTAACCCATAGCATTATAATTAGCTCAAAAGCAGAGCATGTGGTCCCAGCACAGATTCGTACATGTGGTTGGTCAGGGTCAGTAGAAGTCTTCTTTTTTTTTTTTGCTGTACGCGGGCCTCTCACTGTTGTGGCCTCTCCCATTGCGGAGCACAGGCTCCGGACGCGCAGGCTCAGCGGCCATGGCTCACGGGCCCAGCCGCTCCGCGGCATGTGGGATCTTCCCGGACCGGGGCACGAACCTGTGTCCCCTGCATCAGCAGGCGGACTCTCAACCACTGCGCCACCAGGGAAGCCCGGAAGTCTTCTTTTGATTCCACCCCCCTACATTTTCTCAATTAAATCTTTAGTAGGGGCTTCCCTGGTGGCGCAGTGGTTGAGAGTCCGCCTGCCGATGCAGGGGACACGGGTTCGTGCCCCGGTCTGGGAAGATCCCACATGCCGCAGAGCGGCTGGGCCCGTGAGCCATGGCTGCTGAGCCTGCGCATCCGGAGCCTGTGCTCTGCAAGGGGAGAGGCCACAACAGTGAGAGGCCCGCCTACCGCAAAAAAAAAAAAAAAAAAAAAAATCTTTAGTAGGATTATCATCAAGAGTGGGAGTGGGGAGAATATGCATGTATGAGGAGAAAGAAAAGCTATAAAGTAGTCATCAGGAAGAATGATTAGTCCAACTGTTTGGTGAGTAGTTCATTTGAAGTTGGTGATCAAGAATTTAAAGTGATTGGGCTTCCCTGGTGGCGCAGTGGTTGAGAGTCCGCCTGCCGATGCAGGGGACACGGGTTCGTGCCCCGGTCCGGGAAGATCCCACGTGCCGCAGAGCGGCTGGGCCCGTGAGCCATGGCCGCTGAGCCTGCGCGTCTGGAGCCTGTGCTCTGCAACGGGAGAGGCCACAACAGTGAGAGGCCCGCATACCTCAAAAAAAAAAAAAAAGAATTTAAAGTGATAAAGACTCAGTATAGTTATCTATTAGTCTCCAGCCATTGACTCTTGAATGGACACATAGCTTAAGTAAACAGTTGGATTTGACAAATTTTGAAGTTTTACCGGATAAAGATGCTGAGTGGAAATATAAGAAGGGGTGATTTTAATCAGGACCTTGAAATGTGAAGCATGGTAAAGGAAAGTAGAAGGCTAGTAGAATAAAAGCTGAAGGTTCTGAGCAGTTGGAGAGGAAGTGAGTTAAAAAGACAGCAGGTGGTTATCTTAACTTAATAAATCAATGATAGAATTGAAGCTTAGAATACATTGACCCATTATTAGGAGAAGTTTGTGTTGTATAGAATTATATATTATATGGATTATATTTTATAATCCATATAATATATAATCATACATTATTATACATTATAATCTTATATATGTAGCAATCATATTATATTATGTATTAATAATAATTAGGTTAATCAGCAAATTATAAGTTACCAAGGATATATCACTGAGTTCTTTGTATCCCATATGCCACATACCTCAATTTTGCTAGTTCTGGAGCCATTCAGAGGAAAGTTCTTTCAACTAAAATATTTTACAGATTTTTACTACACTCAAAGATACTTTTATAATTTCTGTTTGTTTTTAATGATAAAGTTTCTTCTACTCAACCTATCTGTTTAAAAAATTTTTATGAATGAGCAAATACAATGTCTGTTTTAGATGGCAAACCATTATGACAGGCATTGAGAGGGCTAGTAATTATAAATCTTCTGGAAGTTTTGAAAAATTTACTTTGTTGTTTAACTGAACTGAATTCACATACTTTGCCCCATCACACATGTATACTCTGACACACTCATTTAAGAGAGATGAAATAAGATCAGATAGGGAATTAATATACAGAATTGCATTCCCCCTCTCAATATAAATTACAATCTAACTATTAAACAATATATATGTGATATTTAGTATTCTGTATTCTTTTCCAGTTTTCCTTTTTAAATGACTTAATTTATTCACCAAAGCCTGTAATTTTTAGAATATTTATAGATACAGAGACCATTAAGCCTTGCTGCATAAATGATAAATAATGACACCATGAAAATAATCCTTTAATATTACTTTATGAATATGCATGATGTTATTGTGAGTAACAGTCATTTCTCAAAACTTCCTTATAAACAGAATAAGTACAAATAAAACAAGCAGTAGGTACTCCAATCATATTGGTTCTGTACATACATTCTATATGAATAATTTGTATAAAAATCCTTTAAAATTTTTGAAATTATCTTTTAGTTCTCTAGGTTAGTACTTTAAAAAAAGTTTTATAAAGTTTTCTTTGCTACTAAGTAAGAGAAGAGGAGAAAAAGCATATTGTAGTGTAGGTGAAAGATGCCAACTGGAAATTCAACTTTTTTGTTTATAGTTTTCGGGGATAAGGTTGAAAAATAAAAAACAATGGTGAGCCCAAATCCACCCCCTCTGAACTGTATACTTCAAATTTGAATGTAGTTAAGTAAGAATTTTATTTTCAACATTGTTTTCATTGGCATTGAATCCCAACTATATCGAGAGATTGAAAAGTATTTTTATTGTCAAAGGTATTATACCTTGAAAAAACTAGATGGATCATGAAAGTTGAATTGTTATAATTTTTATGAAAAATTGTTTTTCTCAAAAGTAGTTCATAACTGTAATTATTAGATACCTATTGTAAATGCTGTACACATCAATAATGGCAAAATGATCTTAAATTTGTCCAAAGCATGGTTTATGAATTTAAATTGTTGCCTAACCTCTAGTAGACATGAACTCTTTTTTTTTAAAATACATTTTATTTATTTATTTATAGCCGCGTTGGATCTTCGTTGCTGAGCGGGGGTTGCGGCGAGTGGGGGCTATTCTTCATTGCGGTGTGTGGGCTTCTCATTGCGGTGGCTTCTCTTGTTGCAGAGCACGGGCTCTAGGCTCATGGGCTTCAGTAGTTGTGACATGTGGAACCTTCCCAGACCAGGGTTCGAACCGTGTCCCCTGCATTGGCAGGCGGATTCTTAATCACTGCACCACCAGGGAAGACCCAGACATAAACTCCTTTAACAGGAGACAATCCCCACTCAGAGTTGTCTACCTTTGGTGGTTTTCCATTGATTATCTAAACTGCAATTATTTTGGTAGAAATATATTGTTAAATATTATTACAATTAATAGCAATAACAATTAATGGGGTATCCTTCATGAAAGAGTCTTGTACACCATTTTAGGTAAGTAATATAAATAGCTATTGTGAAAAATAGTGGAATAGATTTTAAAATTATTACTTTATATAAAGAAAACATTTTTATGAAGCAATTACTATCCTTTTTTTTTTTTTTTTTTTTTTTTTTTGCGGTACGCGGGCCTCTCACTGCTGTGGCCTCCCCCGCTGCAGAGCACAGGCTCCGGACGCGCAGGCCCATCGGCCGTGGCTCACGGGCCCAGCAGCTCCGCGGCATGTGGGATCCTCCCAGACCGGGGCACGAACCCGTATCCCCTGCATCGGCAGGCGGACTCTCAACCACTGCGCCACTAGGGAGGCCCTATCCCTTTTTTTAAAATAAAGGAATATAAGATATTTTAAAAGAACATGTACCTTTAACATTTTTTCTCAAGGCAATTCCCTGCTTTCATATCATTTTCAAAAGAGCACATTTAATGTTTGGAATTTCAGACCCAATGGAAAGATATTTAAAAACAAAACAAAAAAACAAAAAAACCCCAGCTGTTAAAAAGACACCTTTGAGTAAATGTAAGTATGGTGAGGGAAAAGTACTAAATCAGGCAAATCTAATTTTAATCTTGGGCTCTAGCATTTACTTTGTAAATTTGAAAACTGCTTAATTTTTATGGAATTCTAATTTCTCTTTTAAGTTGGAGAACACAATATCTAACTTAAGGGTTGTTTTAGAGATTAGAAGAAAACTATAAAGAAGGTATAGCAGAGTCATAGCATATAGAAGACACTCAACAGATGCTAGTGATTTCCATTTACAGTGTTCTTGAAGTCATCTCGTAGATGTAGCTGCCTTTTTACCTACTTCATAGCTTGACTTCACACCAAAGAGTAGGGTGGCTTATGCTTTAAAGGTGAGAAGTGGCCAGAAAATTTCCTGTCCCTTTACTAAGAAATGTGGTGACAATCTGACGTCATAAAACTGTTTTTAAGCCCCAAACCACAAAGCCGTCCTAGATTTCCTTCTTTCCCTTCTTCCAAATTTATCTTTCCTTCATTAGCAAGTCATCTTAGTTCCACCTTCAAATTTTATCTCAAATATATATGTATATATAAAATATATATCTATCTTAAATATATATATATATATTCACATCAAATATATATATATATATATTTATCAAATATATGTACATTTATACTATTACTACAATTAACCTTAGTCCAGGACTCCAATTTTTCTGCCTAGAATATTGTAAAATCTACAACAGCATCCTAATTGCTCACTCAGGCCACTTTTGTCTCCTATAATACATTCATCTATTATTATCTTGAATGGTCTTGGAAGAGTCTCACATTCTACTGACTGAGCTAAACAGGAGGCTTGAAGGGTCTTTTGAAACATAAGCTAAACCAATCCACATCCCTACTTAAAACCACCCAAGGTCTTCACACTGCACTTAGAGTAAAACTAGTATTCCTTAGACATATACACCTATTTGACTACATGTGTTTATGGTTTCATGTGTTCCAGTCACACTAACCTTCTTATTCTTCCTTGAGCACATCCATGTCTGTTATTTGTGCATGTTATTCCCTCATCCTGGAGCATTTTGTTCTCATGTTTAGGATGACAGACTTCTTCCGGTCACTGAGATCACTGGTCAGTTGTCACTCCCTCAGAGACTTCTTTCCTGATCAGCCTAAGAATTCTACCCCCATCATTCTCCATCACATCAATTGGTTTTATGTTATTTATAGCATCTATTAATAGCTAAAATAAGTCTTATTTGTTACTGTACCTAATTGTAGTCTATCTTCCCCCTTTGTTGTGTTTGGTTCAGGAGCCTTGATGTTCTTACTCAGGACTCTATTACCTGTACCTGAAACTGTTTAGTGAACGAAGTCAGCATTACCATGGCAGATTTGACATTTAGAAATCATCATAACTACTTGTCAGTATAAAACTTTCCTGCAGGTTGAATTATAATTAATATAGAATTTCAAGAGAGACATTTGTCACTTCTAAATACTGACTTAGAGTTGGACTTTTCTATTTTCTTCAGGCAGTGTTTTCTGTTTAAGTCAGGATCCTGTATACTGTATGTCAATAACAGAAGGGAAGGTAAATGTATGCCAATGCCTGCAGTGTCCTGGAGTATTGCTTCAGAAGGTAGAGAATTAAACCAAAAATTTACTTAAGGATTTGGGGCACCACATTTTACTTTTATTTTTAAAAATTCTTTAAATAGCCTATATTTTAAGCCTTCCTAGTACCCATTGAATTGATTCAAATTAAAACAGTTAATTATGGTGGAAAATTTTTCTAATCATAAGAAATAATAAAATGAAATCTTTACTCCATCATTCACAAAGTAATTTCCAGAAAGATTAAAGATTTAAATGTAAAAAAACTAAGCTTTAATGCTTCAAACATATATAGGGATAGTTTTACAAAGCACAAAATCCCCGTAAACCACAAGAAGTCTTCACTAATTTTTTAAAAAAATCTTACATATGAGAAAACACCTGATTAAAAAGTAAAGCATAGGGCTTCCCTGGTGGGGCAGTGGTTGAGAGTCCGCCTGCCAATGCAGGGGACATGGGTTCGTGCCCCGGTCCGGGAAGATCCCACATGCCGCGGAGCGGCTGGGCCCGTGAGCCATGGTCGCTGAGCCTGTGCGTCCGGCACCTGTGCTCCACAACGGGAGAGGCAGCAGCAGTGAGAGGCCCACGTACTGCAAAAAAAAAAAAAAAAGTAAAGCATAGACAGCAGATTTCTAGAAGACAGTTTAAACATAAAACTAAATAAAAGTATTACTCATATAAATGACTGCTAAAAATAATAATATAATACCTCCTCCCCTCCGAGCCCCCAACACACACAAACACACAAAGGGCCAAAGGATATTTATTGAAAAATTAAAAAAATCATAAGTGCAAGCAATCAGATCTGCAAAGATCCAATATCATTTGTAATTAGGGAAATTCAAATATTTTTAAAATTATGAGGTACCATTTCATGCAGAATGTGGAAATAGAAACAGTCATGTACCCATAATGGTATAATCATTTTGTATAGTAATTTGTCAGTAGCCAACAGAGCTGAATATGTGCTTTTCAAACAGCTCAGCAAAGCGACTTCTAAGAATATTTGCTGGAGGAAGTCTCAAACAATGTACAAGAAAACGTGCTCAGAGATGTTAGTTGCATTGCTTGCAATTAAATTAGAAACCACATAACTATTCATCAAAAGAAAATAAATAGATGTTTGGTCTTATGATACAAAATGGTCTTACATTTAAAATGAGTGAACTAGAACTACAGGTATTTAGATGATAAATTTTGGAAAAATAATGTTTAGTGACTAGACACTGAATAATGACATAAATGTTATGGTTTTTATGTTACCAATGACTTAAAATTTAACACAATACTATATGTTGATTAGAGATTCCTAAATACATAGTGAAATATGAAAACATGCATGGGAAGAATTCAAACTTACTTCAAGGTAGTGCCTGTCCTTGGGGAGTTTGGGTAGTGTGGGAAGAGTACTACTATAGCTTTATTGTTTCATGTCTTTAAAAACATCTGAATCATATATGATAAATATTGATGTTTGTTACATTTGGGTAAGAATACATAGGAATTAAATTACTATTTTTATTTTTTCTATGTTTTAAATAGGGTATGTATTAATTTCTTATGGCTGCTGTAATAAATTACCACAAAATAGTAGTTTGAAATGACAGATATTTATTATTTCACATGCTGGAGGCCAGAAGTCCAAAATCAGTTTTGTTAGGCCAAAATCTGGGTGTTGACAGGACCACGATTCCTCTGGAGGTTCTAGGGGAGAATCCATTCCTTCCTTCTTGAACTTATGTTGGCTGCTGGCATTCCTTGGCTTGTAGCCCCTCAATTTTTTCCCTGCCTCTGTTTTATCATCACCTTCTCCTCTGCATGTCTAATCTCCCTCTGCTTCTCTTATTAGGACACTTGTGATGGCACTAAGGGCCCACGTAGATAATCTAGGATCATTCTGCAAAAAATGTATTATGTAAGGTAACATGCACAGGTTTCCGGTATTAGAACCTGAAATCTCTGGGACCACCATTTAGTTTACTACATTTTAAAACAAGTAAAAGGAAAGAAATCAAACTGCAGAACAGTATTTTCTTCTTTCCTTTTTTTTCTTTTTTCTTTTTCCAACAGATATTTGTAGAGGACCTATTATATACTAGGTACTCTTTAAGTTTTGAGGATATAATGGTGAATAAGATAAAAACTAGGTACCAGACTGAGGAACTTTACATTAGGGTGTGAGAAAGACACAGTAGGTAATTATGTAAATGAAAGCATTATAAAACATGATACAAGAGAGCCACTTTGTATTATTTACCTAGGGAAGGTCTTTCTGATTGGGTGACATTTAAGTTATTACTAAGAGGCTGAGAAGAGCTGGTGATACAAAGAACCAAGGCAAGAGCTGAAGAAGCAGTACCTGTAAAAATCTGCAAAGTCACAGGTGTACAGCTTTCTATGTCTAAATTTTCTCTGACAAGTTTCAGCCAACTTACTTTGTTGTCTTTGAAAACAGCAACAATCAAAAAACATGATTCAAACTAGATATTTTGCAGAATGAATTTTTTATTCATATGCAGCAGAAAAAAAACAACTTAATTCCTTCCTTCTGCATAATCCAGTCAACTAATATACTGTATTTAACTGCAATGTGAAAGCATTTGGCCAAATGCATAAATGCAATAGGAAGGGATGCATTTTTATGTATGCTAAAAGGGGTCACACAGTATTTACTGCTAATGAAATGAAGAAAAAAATTCCTACTACAAAACACTGATATTTTTAGGAATAAAAATACTTGAGAGGCCTATCCTTTCATATATATGAATATCCATGGAGATGATGAAAATCTCCATGCCTGCAAGAAATAATAGCAAGGTCACTTACTGAAGAAAAATAATTTTGGGGTGAGAAAAGGTGAATTTAGCTGGAGGATACTCAAGAGAGAGAAAAATAAATCAGGAAACATAATCAATAGGTATAAGGATAGGAGGTCATTAACCATGGGCAATGCTGATTTTTTGTGTGTGAACTTAAAATGAATACTATGTAGAGATTCTTTTTTGAAGTATATGTTTTATAAGTCCCATACTACAGAAGTTAAAATGTTGCAGAGAAACTATTCAGAAACAATGGAAGTCTAGTTTGCAACTGAGTCCCTTTGCCTAGAAATATTTCAAGAAATTACTCTGAATATCAGAATATAACAGCTTCAATGATCTTGTTTAGGCATATGAGAATGTAACAGCATCAACAGAAATCATGTTAAGAAAAATGAAGGACTAGGGACTTCCCTGGTGGTGCAGTGGTTAAGAATCCACCTGCCAGTGCAGGGGATATGGATTCAAGCCCTGGTCCGGAAGGATCCCACATGCCGCAGAGCAGCTAAGCCCGTGAGCCACAACTACTGAGCCTGCTCACTAGAGCCCACAAACCACAACTACTGAAGCCTGCTCTCCTAGATCCCGTGCTCCACAACAAGAGAAACCACCACAATGAGAAGCCCGGGCACCACAACAAAGAGTAGCTCCGGCCCGCTCGCTCGCCTCAACTAGAGAAAGCCCGTGCGCAGCAACAAAGATCCAACATAGCCAAAAAAATAAAAATAAATAAATAAAATTAAAATAATCTCTTCTGTTAAAAAAAAAAAGACTAAATAAACAAGTCCAGTGGCCTGAACTCCCACTGTTGCTATTTGCATTTCATCTCCGAACAGCAAGGTGCCATGTGACTCAAAGAAGCAAATGCTGTGTCATCTAGTCCTACATTTACTGTAGTACACCAAGAAAGGATTTTAGCATTTAACATGGAAAGATAGCCTATCAGTTTACCAAACAAGGTATATTCTATGAAGTTTGTATGTACAAAGCAATTGAGTATAACTGACTAAAACCAAAAAGATATGCATATAATTCTCAGGTAGAAAAACACTACCTTTATTATTTTTTTCCTTAAGAGATTTTATCTTTTAGAGTAAGTTTAGGTTTACAGCAAAAATGAGTACAGAGTTAGAGATTTCCCATATTAACACCTTCCCCCACACATATTACATAGTCTTACTTGTTATTAACATTCCTTTACCAGAGTGGTATGTTAAATTAATGAACCAATATTAATGTTGTATCACCTAAAGTCCATAGTTTACATTAGGGTTTACTCTTGGTGGTGTAAATTCTATGGGTTTGGACCAATGTATAATGACATGTATCCACATAGAGTAGTTTCACTGCCATGAAAAACCTGCTGTGCTCTGCCTATTCATCCCTCTCAACCCCCAACCCGGGAAACCACTGATTATTACTGTCTCCATAGTTTTGCCTTTTTCAGAATGTCGTATAGTTGGAATCAGATAGTATGTAGCCTTTTCAAGCTGGCTTCTTTCACTAGGTAATATACATTTACATTTCCTCCATGTCTTTTCATGGTTTGATAGGTCATTTCTTTTTAGTGTTGTGTAGCATTCCATTGTTTGGGGGTGGCACAGTATATTTACCCATTCATCTACTGAAGGATACCTTCTAGGTTTTGGAAGTTATGAAAAAAGCTGCTATAAATATCTCCCTGCAGGTTTTTTTGTGGTCGTGAGTATTCAACTCCTTTGGGTAAATACCAAGGAGCATGATTGCTGTATCATATGGTATGAGTATGTTTACTTTTGTAAGAAATTGTCAAACTATCTTCCAGAGTGGCTATACCATTTTGCATTCCCACCACCAGTGAATGTGAGTTCCTGTTGCTCCACATCCTTGCCAGCATTTGCTTTTGTCAGTATTCTGGATTATGGGCATTCTAATAGGTGTGTCATGGTATCACAATATTGTATTGATTTGCATTTCTCTGATGATACAAGATGTAGAGCATCTTCTCATGTCCTTATTTGCTATCTTTATATCTTTTTTGTTGAGGTGTCTGTTAAGATCTCTGACCCATTTTTTAATCAGATTGTGTTCTTGTTGAGTTTCAAGATTGTATGTATATTTCAGATAGACGTCCTTTATAAAATGTGTCTTTTGCAAATATTTTCTCCCAGTTTGTGGATTCTCTTTTTATTCTCTTGACAGTATTTTTCAAAGAGCAAAAATATTTAATTTTAATGAAATCCAGCTTAGAAATTATTTTTATCATGGATTGTGCCTTGTCTTACATCTAAAAAATTATCTCTATATTCAAAATCATCTAGGTTTTTATCCTACTCTCTTATAGAAGTTTTATAGTTTTGTATTTTACTTTACATTTAGGTCTCTGCTACATTTTGAGTTAACTTTCGTTACATGTGAATGTTCTGTTGTTCCAACACCATTTGTTGAAAAGACTACTGTTGCTCCATTGCATTGCCTTTGCTCCTTTGTCAAAGATCAGTTGATTATATAAATGGGGGTCTATTTCTGGGTTTTCTATTCTGTTGATCTATTTGTTTATTCTTTTGCCAATACCATAGTGTTCTGATTATTGTAAATTTATAATAAGTCTTACAGTTGAGTAGTAACAGTCCTCCAATATTTTTTTTCTTCTCTTTCAATACTATATTGGCTATTCTGGGTCATTTGCCTCTCCATATAAACTTTAGAATCAGGTTTTTGATATCCAAAAGTAACTTACTGGGATTTCATTGACTCTATAGATCAAGTTGTGAAGAACTGACATTTTAACAATTTTGAGTATTCCTATCCATGAACATGGAATATTTCTCCATTTATTTAGTTTTTGATACTTCCCATCAGAGTTTTTTAGTTTCCCTTGTACAGGTCTTAAATATATTTTTTAGATCTAAGCCTTAGTATTTCATTTTCTTGGGTGCTAATGTAAATGCTATTGTTTTTTATTTCAAATTCTGCTTGTTCATTACTAGTATATAGGGTCGCAATTCAATTTTATATATTAACCCCATATCCTGCTACTTTGCTCTAAGCACATTATTTCCAGGAGGTTTTTAAAATTTGTTTCAATTCTTTCAAATTTTCTATATATACAATTATGGCAACTGCAAACAAAGATAGTTTTATTTCTTCCTTCATGATCTGTATGCCTCTTATTTCATTTTATTTTTTTATTGCATTAGCTAGGACTTCCAGTACAATGTGGGAAAGCTGTGGTGAGAGGGGACCTCCTTGCTTTGCACTTGATCTTAGTGGGAAAGTGTTGAGCTCCTCACAATTAAGAATGATGTTATTTGTAGGATTATTTTATAGATATTCTTTATCAAGCTGAAGAATTTCCCTCTATTCCTAGTTTACTGAGAGTTTTTAATGTGAATGGGTTTTGAATCTTGTCAAATGCTTTTTCTGTGTGTATTAATAGAATAATGTCATTTTTCTTCTTTAGCCTATTGATGTGATGGATTATATAATTGATTTTGTAATGTTGAACCAGTCTTGCATAACTGGGATAAATAGCATTTGGTCATGGCATTATAACTTGTTTTATACATTGTTGGATTCTATATGCTAATATTTTGTTGAAGATAGTTGCATCTATGTTCATGAGAGATATTGGTCTGTAGATTTTTGTTTGTTTTTTCTTGTAAAATTTTTGTTTGATTTTAGTAGTGGGATAATGGGGTAATGCTGATAAAATGAGCTAGGGAGTAGTCTCTGTGCTTCTATCTTTGTAAGAGATTGTAGAAAATTGGTCTAATTTATACCTTAAATGTTTAGTAGAATTCACCAGTGAATCCAGTTGGGCCTGCTGCTTTCTGTTTTGGTATATAATTAATTGTTGATTCAATTTATTTAATAGATATAGGTCTATTTAAATTATCTATTTCTTCTTGTGTGAGTTTTGGAAGGTTGTATTTTTAAGGAGTTTGTCCACTTCACCTAGGTTATCAAATTTGTGGACACAGAGTTATTCATATTCTTCCTTTATTATGCTTTTAATGTTCATGATATCTATAGTGATGCCCCGACTTTCATATTTTATATTAGTAATCTATGTGTTCTTTTTATAATATATTGACCTAGCTAGAGGCTTTTGATTTGTTGATCTTTTCAAAGAGCTGGATTTTGGTTTCATTGATCTGTTTCTATTAATTTCCTGTTTTCAGTTTCATTGATTTCTGTTCTTTTATTTCTTTTCTTCTGTTCACTTTAGATTAAATTTGCTCTTCTTTTTCTACTTTCTGAAGATGGAAGCTTAGATTATTGATTTTAGATCCTTTTTTGTCTAATATATGCATTAACTGCTTAAATTTCCCTGCTTTTTTTGCATCCCACAAATATTGATAGGGTGTGAACACTATCTTCTGAATCAGTTTAATAGCACAGGGAGATCAGCTCGGTGCTTTGTGACCACCTAGAGGGGTGGGATAGGGAGGGTGGGAGGGAGATGCAAGAGGGAGGAGATATGGGGATATATGTGTATGTATAGCTGATTCACTTCATTATAAGCAGAAACTAACACATCATTGTAAAGCAATTATACTCCAATAAAGATGTTAAAAAAAAACCAATAAAAAAAGAAAAAAAGTTCAAATTCAGGGGTCAGTTTTTTAACGTTTAAAGATGTGTGTGTAAATGTGTGTGTTTAGTGTTTTTGATTATTGTTATACTTATTATGTGGGGAAATTGATTTTAAAATTATAAAGTAGTAAATGCATGGGTAACAGTGAACTCAGGAATTTGCTTCACACTTTAACCATGATACTTTTCCTCTTTTGGCATCAGAATCATACCTCCTAAGTGGTTTGGGAATTTCTTCTGCCTTCTTTTAAATTTTTTTTTAGATTTTTCATCCAGATTTCAGTTCTACAGTAGTTAAAGGAAAAATAAAAGTTCCACTGATGGAGTATCTCCACCTTTTATAGGTATTTCTAAAAATTACTATGGTAATGTCCCAGACACACTGAGAACTGGATCATCAGAACCAGTAGCATGAAATTTTCTCCCTTTATTCAAAGTAATCTACTACAGTTCTGGAAAATAATTTTTAAATTAGTAATTTTTTCCAATGGTCACATAATCAGAGTAATTATTATAATGTACAAACAAGCCTTCTCCCTTCTGTCTGGGCTTGATCAGAGTCAGGTAGGAGAACTTTCATTGTGAGAATATTCATTCCTTCATCATTCACTTATTGACTCATCAACCAATTGTTTTATGACATATCATAATATGAATGTCATATAAGTCAGAGTGTATCTTAATAGTTGTCTTTTGGAAAATTGTGTCTGTGAAGAGTACAGTTCTTCAAAATTCTGCTGCTTTAAAGATTCATTTTAATTTTGTTAGCAAATTTACCTCAGGAAACATTTAAAAAAAAATTTTCCTGATTGCTGAAAATATCAACTGTTTTTGAAATCATGCAGATAATATGCTAGTAACTCAACTACAGATTATCTTAGAAGTATTAAATGATGTGATGTTATGTAACATTTTTTGATCCTTACTAAAACATTCTTTGAGTTCTTTTTTCCTGATAAACTATTTCTATATAGGTAGAGCCTAAATCAGACTTTGTAACTAAGGTTTGATACATCGTGTATTCATTATTATCCTGGACTAACTTCTTATATATCATTTAATAAACATAGTATCTTATATTATTGATCTGTTAATATATAAACATTTATATATTCATGACTCATATTCTTAATAAATACATTTATTAATAGTGTATCACTGATACTAAAAATGTATATGTTTATTCTATCTTTGGTTATTAGATATGGGGACAGTTTAACATTATTTGGAATTTTGCTTCTTTCTTTTTAGCATTATATTGACATAAGCAGCTGCTTGTACTTAACAGACAGAAGTGCTGATGTGAAGTCAGAATAAGGTTAATGTATAGTTATCTATATATTTTTCAGGAAAACACTTGTTGTTGAACATCATACAAATATTTTGCCATTTATATAGCCAAATGGGATTTGATGTATAGCTTAAGTCTCACTGCTCTGTAATACATAGGAAAAGAATGTTTTGTTTTTTTTTAAGGGAACATGTCATTTGGAGAGTTTGAATAGCATCTTCGTCTATGACTACCAGTCCATCTCTCACAAGAGAAGCTAAACATGCCAGAACTCTCCTTGTTTCTGTTCCCTTTAGAATATCATATAATATGAGTTTTGATCATAGCCAATGGGACCTTAAAGTAAGTGTGCATGGGAGCTATAGGAGGAAAATAATTTTCATTAAAAGGGAAGCAAAGAAGGAGAAAAAGATGATCCTTTCTTCCATATTCTGTCATTTATATGTAAGATGTACAAATATCAGCCAATAATTTTGACAGCAGACATAAAGAAACAGAATAATCATGGATGCTTGATTGAATTACTAAATCTGGAAATATCTCCTTCCATATATGTTGTAATATGAGAGTCTTTTAAGCCTCTTTCAATTAGACATTTTATTTCTTGCATTTGAAAGCATCTTAACTGATACACCTACCTCATCTGTATGTCCTTTCCAATATCCTGGGAAAGCATATTTTGAATTGATTTCTCTTCACCTCTTTTAATTCTCTAGGCTACAGTACCATCATCTCTGACTTGGAATACCACAGTAGTCCCCTAAATGTTGTCCCTGCTTTCACTTTTGCTCCCATTCAAATTACCACACAACAGCTAGAAAAGTCTTTTTTAAAACATGCATTATTATGCCTCCTTCCTGCTTAAAAATTTCCAGAGCTTTCCCATTGCACTTAGGAAAAAGATCTACTGCTTATTGTGGACACATCGTTATGTCATCAGCTCTTGCTTACCTCTCCATCCTCATCTCATACCACTCTATGTCTCATTCACTCTGCTTTAGCCACATTAGAATATTTTGTTTTCACAAATATGTCAAGATGTTTCTATAGCAATTTTCCATCAACATTCCTACTGCCCATAATGCTTGTCCTATTGACTTTACAATACAATCCTTTTTGGCATTCATTCATACCTTAACTTAAAATGGTACTTCTTCAAGGAGAGTTTCCATGGCAATCTAATTTAAATTAGCCATCCAATGACTCCCTTTCATTTTAATTATTTTAATAGTATTTATTGCATTATGTTTTATTTTGTTCATATATTAATTAAACCTTTTAAGTTTGACTCTCCTTAGTAAAATGTAAGCTTCCTGTGAGGAGAAAATATGAGTGTCTTGATTTCATGTTATACACATTTAGAACACTACTGGGCTCAGAATAGGCCTTCAGTTCATATTTTTTAATTATGAAAAAGTGCTCAGTCTCTTATCATTTCTCCAGGCTTAGTTATATTTTATTTATATCAATAAACTGGCCTTTTCATGTTTTTCCCTACCGTTTTGTAGTTAGGTAAGTCTGACCCAGAGAATTCCATCACACTAGGATATATTGACAAAATTAATTTCCAAAACCTCTTGTGGCTTTTATAGTATTCTCCCTGAGTATCCAACCCAATTTTTTAAAGGAAAACCCTTTAGTTTTGTTCTGAATGTCCTTAAATTGTGTCTCAGAGTTTCTCCTGTATTTATTCTTTGCTCCCCAACTCGCTTTCCATCAAGGTAGTATGAAAGAATTCTTGATGTTGCCAAATGTATTGCCTAAAAGATTATTTTCTCCCTTTCTGGATTTTTCAGAGGAATTATTGAATATGAATTAAAACAATTTTTTAAACGGAAATTTTACACTGTTTCATTTTCCCATTCTAAACCTTGATGTAATAAATACATTAAATCATAATGAACATATTATAAGAACATGCTTAGTTTATTTGTAAATGGAATATTGTTCTAATAAGGTACCACGGATTTTAATTTCATAACAAAAAGGCTTTAAAATCATAATGTCACTTCAATATTACTAATAAAACATTAGGTTCTTTAACGGCACCACTTAAAAATTGGAACATGGCTTTAGGTTTCAATATGTTACCACTTAATTCAAGACTTCTTCAGAATGCAGTCTAATTTTATAACTCCAGTGCTTTGCAAAGTGTCTGACACCTAAGAAATGTGCAAATATTTTGATTCAGTTGGTCTATATTACTCAAGATGTTTGCAGTGGTAGGTTGGGGAAAAACAAAAGCAAAAAATCAAAAGTCTTCTAAGCCATTGTTAGGGGGAAAAAAAGTAAAGGCAAGGCTTATGTAGTTCTATAAACCTTTAGAAACTGATATATCAAATTTATTTTTAATACAAATATATATCCTACTAACCACAGCTAATGCTATAGAATTCAGAGAATTCATGTGTAATTCCATTCTCATACCTACTCTTTTCACATCAAATTTCCTGTGCTTGTATTTCCTAGTCTCCTTGTCTTCAATCTCACTTTTTATTTTTTCTTGTCCTTAAACTTCATTTTTCTATTTTTCGATGTGATGAATCTCTACTCAACTGGACTGATCCTGTAGATTGGCTAATTCATACCAACCACGTTAACCTTTTTCCTTATTGCCTTTTGCTTTATACGCTAGAAAATCTAGACATGCTCTTTTCAAATCCTCTTTCCACCCAAGATGGCCACGTGGCTAAATTCTCACCAGTGGAACATAAAAATTGTCTCATAGTAGAAAAATATTGCTTTCTCTACTAAAAGGGCAGATTTTGCTAGAGCTTTCCATCTAGTTCCATCCTGAATCTGGACTTATTATCTGGAGCTGCAGTGTCCATTTTTTTAAGCATGAAGAGGTCAACTGAATCAAAGAGATGCTGGGCCTGACTTTACTGCTCAACAACTGTGGCTCACTGACTATGCTGGCAGCCACCTATCTCCACGTTTCTCATCATCCGTAGAAATAAATCTCTGTTTAAATATTCTAGCGTAGGCCAAGTTTTATTTTACCAAGTAATAGTCATTACCTGTTCAGAACTAACTAGGATATTATCACTTCTATGACGAATTCACAACCCTCCCGGGCAGAACTGATGGTGCCTTTACCTGACATCTCACCATTCTTTGTTTAAGGTGCTTCTTTAACATCAGGGTGCTTACTCTTTAATGGTATACCTGCTATGGCATTTTTCTTACTTGCTTCTAAACTATGATCTTCATAAGGCACAGGCTACATTTATTTATTTTTGAAACCACAAAATCTAGAATGTGTCTTGGAGAGTGTAGTCATACAACCAATGTATATTAGATTGAAAATACTTTTGTGGATGGTATGCGGTAAAACAATTACTCGGCCTTTGAGAAAGTTATTTTTAACTTTAACTGTGGTGTTCCTTTGTAACAATACCTGGTATAGTAAAGAGACCAATACTCTTTAACACGAGTGAAATAGGGCCCAAAAGGGATTAAGAGGAGGATATTTATCCCCAGATGTTGCAGGCAATGAAGTCTTTGGTAGAAGACAATAAGTCAAGTCTTACTGAGCCAGCTTGATTTATTCATTCTTCAGGAAATTGCTGCTCCCTTTATGGCAGAGCTATTGAACCAGAATTTGTGCTACAACAGTCTATCCAAAACCCAAGAAGGCGAGAGTTAACCTGTGTTGCATTTAAAGTCGGGCGTACCTGGGCATTCACATCTAACCACACCCTCAGCCTCCAGAGTGTACTTGATAAGAGATAGAAGGAGAGCTGAGGCTTCTTTCTTGCATAAGACATGGAGTTCTTGATCAAACAGGTGGGAAAGAATGATTAGATGTAAAGCTTAAGGGAAATTCAGTGGCCAAATAATAAAAAACCTTTTACACATGTAGGTACATTTGAATTTATACTTTAAATGTAAGGAGATATTAAGAAAACAATTCAGACAGAGTAGAGGTATAGGTGGGAACTTCCAATTACCATTAAAATGATGAACTTCCAAAAGAATAATGGATAAAGGTATACTAAGTTCGTTTTGCTAACACAGCTGGGAACAGGAGCATACCTTGGTTCTGTATAGTCCTCTGAGGACACAGAATGATGGCATAACACAGGCCAACAGGTGCATGATGGTAAAATCGTGTGTAATAAAACTCAGAGTGCCTTCTCCAAGCTGAATTGTTGCTCAGTACTTCTCAAAACAAGGGACCTCATTTGTAATAGTGCACAGGAGGCTTCCATTGATAACCCAGCCAGGACTTTTTTTAGACAGTGTTTCCTCCCTCATGTTTCCTTTCTTAGGTACACTTATGGAAATAGAATTTTCTTTTCAGGGAAAATGAGAGAAGCAAACTTTTAATAGGAAGCTTCAGGTACTCCAAGATTCTGGTTCTCTACAGTTTTCTGTATCCTTTTCTATAAATAAACTATATTTGACAGAGAACTTTTGAATTGTATGAATGTCCTGTGCCAGGAACAGTCACAGTAACAAGAGACTTTTCAGTTGTGTGTCAAAACTCATCTCATGCAATAGGACCAGTTATCACATATGAAAAATAAATTAGAAGACATCTTTCTACTTATGCCCACTTCTCTCTACCATTAGGTCTTTAGTGTTGTTTGCATTCCTTGTTGCCACAAGGTAGAAAACAGAGCACCCAAAGCAGCTCTGAAACAGGATTTGGGTGGGAAGATGTTAACAGGTGCACATAGACTTATTAGCCTTTGAGAAGCCCATCGTGCCTTAGCTCTTTCATACACCAAAAGTAGCTGACTCTTGCTGAGGAGAAAGCTATAGTTTTGGAAAATAACAATGTCAAGATAAAGATACAGATGATAAAACCAGAGGCTTTTCAGTCTGAGACATACTACACTAAGTATATTGAAAGGGGCATAAAAGACTGCACTGAATTTAGTCTCTTCCCTAAATACTTACCACTTTTGCTAACCAAGGCAATTATTGTCTAAAATGTCACATTAAAAAATTAGAAAAATATTAAAAATAAAGGGATGGAAATAGATATAGCAGGGAAATATAAATCTAAAAAGTTTGGTGGATAAATTTTGATGTTTTAAGGCAATTTTAAGACAATAACACCATCTGGTTAAGGAAGAATATAATACTGAGAATATGAAAATCATGAATACATATATACCTAACATTATAGTTATAAAACACATCAAGCAACAAACTAGAGAACTGTAAGAAAAATGAAAATACAAAGATTTTACAAGACCAAACTTGGGTCCACTCGCCCTTGTGCAGTAAATCCAATCTACCGACACTGGGTGGTGGTGAAGGAAAGTGCAGTGTTTATTGAAGGGCACCAAGCAAGGAGTTCAGGACTGCTGGTGCTCAATACCCAAACTCACCATTGGGGTTCAGCAAAGCATTTTTAAAGACAAAGTGAGGGAGGGACCCAGGGTTTGTGATCAGCTCATGTACAATTCTCTGATCAGTTGATTGTGAGGTAACAGGCAGTGTCACAGGGGTTAACATTATCTATCCTTAAGGACCAGTAGATCTGGGAGCTTTGTATTCATGGTCATCAAGTAGTTAATTTCTTCCATTTGGTGGGAGTTTTAGCATCTGTAACACAACTGAGGAAATGTGCATCAGATACTATTATCTAGGTACTTCAGAAAGGAGCTAAAGCAGAGGATATGGGGGAGGTATCTGTCCCAGGAAGGCCCCATAGGATCCTACTTGGTTACAAAGAGATCAACAGTTATATTTGAAGATTGTGATACACTCCTCTCAGAAATGTATATATCAAAAATATATATAAAGAAAATAAATATGTGCAAATACATATGTTTATATATAAATATATATTTATATATTGTATATTTGTAGTTATATAAATATGTATTAAATATATCTCATTAAATTAATTATATTTATACTAAGTATATTTCATAGCATAAGGCTAACTTCTATAGTTCCAATCAAATGTTCTTTCTGTATTCAATTGAAACTCTCCAGTATGTTTACAATTATAACTTTAATCTTAAGGATATCTTATTAAGAAATAATATGTGAAAAAAAGTAACTACTTCTAAGTACATATTATGATTTATTTCTTTCTACTAGCACAGACCTCATTTTAAAAATAAATGAAATTGATATGAGATATTACTATTGAGATTTTATTTTGCAATCAAGCTGTTATTTTTATAATAGAACACAATAAGCATTTTTATGAGAATATGAAAATGAGTTAAACCAATATTGACTCCTAACTCTTATTAACACAGGATTAACTTTTAAAGAATAAGATTGAATTAGCAAACATCTATTCATTTTAACTCAGAACAAAATTACCCTGTAAAATAGCAGTACATCAAATGATAAATGCATACTGAAAATTGACATTTTTTCATTCAATGCACGTAAAATATGTAAAATTAAGCCCAAGAAAAAGAGTAATTTAAATGTAATCAAAGGGGAGTTTGAGTGGTTTAGATAGAAAATGTACTTTTATTCTGTTCTTCCATTTATCTTCATGTACTTACGAAAATACATTTTTTTCTCATTTACTTACATGAATCTTTATATTTCCAAATTTCAGAAAATAGAAGTTTAAATGCCAGAAAAAGTTGGATTCCGTCAATTCTTAGTTAACACAGATGTCTTGGGGTGGGTGGTGGATATTATTCTTCCTTAAGCCCTTATGTTAATTGAACTAGAAGCACACTCTTACAGCCTAGGGCTGTTCAAAGACCTTCCTATGATTTTTGCTCTTCACTTCTTCACTCCCTTAAGTTGTTCAGGTTTCTCTGTATCTGATATCCCCAACTTAACTTCCTCAAACCCAGGTGACCTCTTCATATTTCTCGATACATTCTCCAGTGGCACACAATATTGTATATTGTACGATTGTACTGAATATGGGTGGGGAGGGAGTAGAAAAATCACATCATGTACCCAAAGATTTCTGCTGTCTGTAGGAATCATTCTCATTTTTACTGTCTGGGGCTGCCCGAGTTCCATTCTACAAACTTATGTAGGGGAGGAAAAATAATTTTCTTTTTATCCTTCTGTGCTCTTTGCTGAGACCCCTGTAATAAAAGACAGATAAACAAAAGAAAAACAAACAAAAGTTTATTAACATGTATATCTCATGTATATGTGTGAGATATCCAGGGAAAAATGAGCAACTCCCTGAGGTGGCTTAGAATTCAGGATTAAATGCCATCTTAATAGGGAAAGGGGAGAAGGGATATAGGCCTCTTAGGATTGAGTAAATAATATTTAGGAAAGATGAATGAGTCTTTAGAAGAAAAAATGATGTTGTCAAAAACCCAAGTTCGTGTGCCAGATACACAGTGAGGCCAAACAAACTGAAACATCAAAGTTTGGAGTGAAGAAAGGTTTATTGCAATGGCCAAGCAAGGAAGACAGGGTGCCTCAGGCTCAAAAGACCAGAACTCTGATGGTTTTCAGGGAAGAGTTTTTATAGGTAACATTTAGAGGGAGGTCTGCAGGATGTGTGACCTTCCTCTGATTGGTTGGTGGTGAGGTTACAGGGTGGTGTCCCAGGAATCTGCCTTCTCGTTCCAACTAGTCTGGGGTCCACATGCTTATGCTCAGCCTGAAGTTACCATCCTGCACCTGGGTGGGGGCCTTAGCTCCTGTAGAAGAACTCAGAGATATGGATAAGATTGTCATATATATTCCTTGAGGAGGAAAGAGGACCCTGCCCCATCAGCACACTATTGTTTCTTTCTGTCTTCCTCACTCTCCTAATTAACAAGGGTTTGAATCTGCCCTTTGGAACTCAGGGAAAGCCTAGGAGGCGGAAAGCCATTTTTTTTCTACCAGCAAAAAACAAGAGACACAAAAAAAGCTTTTGGACGTGGAAGGGCTCACAGAGTCCTCTTCAGTTTTGATTCCCCCTTTTCTTCGATACCCTTCAATCTTGAGGGGAACAGGTGCTGGGCAAGAGAGTAACATTTTGGATAGAGAGGTTAATCATAAACTCTGCAGAGGACCTGGGTTTTAGGGGGACTCGGTTTCAATGGGAGGTGTTGAAGCCAAATCCAGCCTCTGTACCCCAGACTGAATTAAATCTCAGAGACAGAGTTTTGGGTGAAGTAGAAAAGAATAGCTTTATTGCCCCCAGGCAAAGGGGGCCACAGTGGGCTAATGCCCTTAGAACTGTGTGTCCCAATCTGGAGGAGGTAGTGAGGAGTTTTACAGTAATGGTTCAAAGAGGGTGTGATCAGCTCAAAGACATTCTTCTGATTGGTTAGTTGTGAAGTAAGTGGGAGTCAGCATCATCAGCCTTCTGGTTCCATCAGGTCTGGGGTCTGCATGCTTGTGGGCGCCATGCAGTTAACATCTCCCACCTGGTGGTTTCAATCTCTGCAAAACAGCTCAAAGATATTGTTATGTGGGAATCAGGACCTTCTCCCAAGGCTGCACTATTGTTTCTTGGCTGTTCCTCCCCTGTCTCTGCATCCCCTCTCTTCCCTAATTAGCAACTGTTTGAACCTGCCCTTAGGAACTCAGGGAAAGTCCTGGAGGCTGAATGAAGCCTATTTCCTATAATCAAAAACTGGGGGACCAGAAGGGCTTTTGTGCCCAGGAGCCCCACACGGTCCTGCTCAGTATCAGTGTGATGGTTTGAACAAAGTTCATCTGGGTGAGGTGTTGACTTCTAGTCTCCTCTCTCCTGGTAACAGTCAATCTTCCCTGGCTGATGACACCCTTGGGGAGAGCATTTATGACAAGTGAGTTCCTTTTTGAGTTTCTGTCTTTACGCGGGGAAGGGGAGTTCAGAGAAAGCCTCTCCCTGCATTTGCTGTTTTCCAAGTACCTACAGATCAAAATAATCAATATTCCAAGGTGCATATTTTTTTAACATCTTTATTGGAGTATAATTGCTTTACAATGGTGTGTTAGTTTCTGCTTTATAACAAAGTGAATCAGTTATACATATTTTGAGGTAGGGTGTCCTGAACTGTCATATTCTGCTAACCTTCACTTACAAAGCTTATGAACTCAACATCTGCCCCTCTTTGCTGTAACTTCCTAGAAGTGTGGTTCCATCTTTTGCCCTTGCTGCTTTTCTTTCAGAGTTTGATATGTTCACGGAGTGCATTTATGTGTCCATGAATTTTGTTTTGGACTGCAAGACAGACAAGAGATGAATTAATTTTACTCTGCAGATCTTAGCACACTATTATCCATGTGTGGAAGACCCTCCTCCAGTTAAATTTTGCTATGCTGTGGCACAGCATGTTTGTTTTACTTGGTTTATCAAACTCTATTTTTGCCTTTACTTCCAATCTTCTCTTCCTTTTCTCGCCCCTCATTGGAACCTACTCTAATATGTTTGGGTTATGACCTTGGACATGAGATATCTGAAAAAATGCTGGTCATAGTGAATGTATGTATCTTATTTGAAATACTTTTATAATGTTATAAATATTCTCCTGTTTCCTGCTTTTTAAAACCAGAGCTGTTTTTTGGTGATCTATCCACATTGTTTTGTGTTTCTCTATCACAGTTAATCTAATTGTTTTAAAATATTTAATTTTGAAATTTGATCTTTGTTCTTTAGAATATATATACTTAGATGAATTTTTCTATGCTTCTTTTATTTTTAAAATAGATTTATATTCTACTTGAATGTAATGGAATTGAGGTTTATATTTCATAATATCTAAATTTGGTGAAACATTCAATAATCAAAATTATAAAAAATTATTCAGTTAATTTTATCTTGTAAAAATCCTTTATAAAAAAATATCTTAAGGGATATTTCAGCTGAAATGTTTATACATTTCAATACAAAAATAATAGTAATATCAAGCTGTATTTTTCTTTGAGCCTACCAGTTACCTCAGCATCTGTGAAGAAATTATTTTTAATTTAAAAATTATGGGGCTTCCCTGGTGGTGCAGTGGTTGAGGTTCTGCCTGCCTATGCAGGGGATGAGGGTTCGTACCCCGGTCTGGGAAGATCCCACATGCCGCGGAGCGGCTGGGCCCATGAGTCATGGCCACTGAGCCTGCGCATCCAGAGCCTGTGCTCCACAACTGGAGGCCACAACAGTGAGAGGCCCGGGTACAGCAAAAAAAAAATTATGATCCATTGTGAGAACACAATTAAAATTTTCAACAATTCCAAATTTATTAATATGAAATACATTTTGGAGGAAGTTACGGGGAATTTTATTAAAAATTAAGAATAATAACACACTGCTGGAATCTTTGGTTGACACTCGTGGCTTTTGTGTGGTGTCCTTTCTTCTAACTCAGTGCCAGAATCCTTTGACTAGCTCTCTACTCAGCTTTTCTCTTGATGATCTGCCTGCCCTTAGCATCCTCATATTTAATTTCTAATTTTATTTTTTAATATTTATAGTCAAAATCTAAGACGGATTTGTGTTTGCATGACATGACATGCAGGTAGTCTGTCTCTGTTCTTCTGTCAAAGCCCTAATATATGACATTGATGTTTGAGAATGTTTGTATATGAGTCAAAGTCCTAATTAGAATATAGCCTGTTGATCACACTTTATCAGTGTATTTTCTAGCTCGCTATGCTATTTAAAAATTGTATCTGCATAATACTTCTTTGGAATTATCTCAGAAAAGAAGAGCACTCATATACAGTACAAACAAAAGCAACATGTCTTCTAAAATAAGTGTAGGCGTTGTGTCTCTAAGGTATGGTGTCATTATTCAGATGGGCTCTGCTAGAGGGATCTAGAACCATTGCCACACACTCCAGTCTGCAATTCAAAATAAATAGCAATTTATTATATTCTCCACTAGGGTCTTTCTGGTGGAGAGGGCTCTCTGACTAGTGGACTCATTTCTGATATGAGATTTATTTGCCTTTTTAGTTGTTTATTTGTTTTTGATTTTTGTTTCTGGTAGTTTTTGATGATCATACTTTATTCTTTTGAGTTCTATCTATCAGATCACTCTGATTTAACTATGCCATATGCTTAGGAGATCAAGAAACTTATTTAGGTAATACTAACAAGCTTGAGACAGTTTCTTTCCTGGTATATACAGATATTGAAATGTTCTAAGGAAGCTTAGCGTTTCTTGTAATGGCAAAGCAATGAAGTAGTCACACAAATGCCAAGTAAATAATTTTTTTTAATTCAATGAAATAGGTAAAGAGCTATTAAAAGACAGAAACTTAAAGAACATTTTATCTCAAAAATTGTAACAGGAAAGAGTAAAAATGAAAAATTAACAATTTCCTGGATCAAGATGACAACCTAACCCTCTCTGGATTTAGCTACAAAAAAACAGATAAAAGTAAATGAGAGATCAGGAGAACAGAAACCTTATCATTTAAAGATACCAGCTATTATAGTATTGAGCTGGAAAAACAGCTGGAAAGAAGAAGGGAAAAGTCAGCATCCTAAAAGTCATTGAAGGAGTGACTTCTAAATATAAATTATAGATTGCACACAGACATGATTGACAGATAAACTATGCATGTATGAGAGAGACACCTGTGGGGACAGCAAAAAACAAAAATGAAACAAAACAGAACAAAACAAAGCAGAACAAAACAAAACAGGAAGAGAGAAGAAAACAATCTATTTTTGAAAGATAAATCAATGAACTTGAACGTGGATCAATAGAAATTACCCAATTTGAAGAATAAAGTTTAAAATGATTAATAATAATCAGAGCCTTAGAGACCTGAGGGACAATTTAAACCAGTCCAACATATGGTCAAATAGATTTACACAAAGGTAGAAGAGAGAAAGGGGCAGAAAAAATACTTGAGGAAATAATGGCTGAAAATTTCCCAAATTTGTGGAAAATATTATAGATCCAAGTAGCTCAACAAACCCCAAGTAAGAAAAACACAAAGCCTCTATTTCCAGACACACCATAGTCAAATTGTTGAAAGGAAAAGAGAAAGAGAAAATGTTGAAAGCAAACAAAGGAAAATGTAATGATATGAACAGCAACAATAAAATAATGGATGAATTCTCAGAAACTATTAAACTATTAAAGCCAGAAACATTGGAATGATTTATTTCAAAGGATGAAGGAAAAACAAAAACCTGTAATAAAGAATTCTATATCCCACTAGGCTATGCCTCAAAAATAAAGGCAAATAAAACCATTTTTAGAACAAAAAGTATTATTTTTGTTCTAAAAATTTTGTTTTGGGGATTTTTTTGTTTGTTTATTGCCAAGAAATTGACACTATAAGAAATGCTAAAGAAAATTCTTCAGTCTGAAAGGAAATGTCATTAGGTGGCAATTCAGATCTGTAAATTGTGGAAGGGAGTTTGGGGGGAGGAAATATTTTTGTAGTAATTGATATATTTTATGTTCAGGTTGTGGTAACTAAATGTATTTATTTGTCAAGATTCATCAAATTGCATACTCTATATGTTATTATATGTAAATTATACCTCAACGAAATAAGTACTCCAACAAGAAAGGCCCTCAAATGAGTGTAATAGGGTGAAGTTCATGATTTGGTTCTTACTGTGAAGTAACAAAATAATTTCACATCACTATCTACAGCATCACACTTCTAATAACTCCTGACGGAGTTATTTATTTATCCAGAGTAAAATTTTTATTGGAGCTTGTATCATGGTTAAAAAATGCCAATAATGAGAGTCCAACATAATTATAAACATGATAGTTTCAAGTAGTTGGATAACTGACATTTCTTTAGGGTAAGATACTTCCAGTCTAAAATGCTTTTAACTAGATAATTTGACTTAGATAAAATAGTTAATCTTCTAATGACACTGGAAGTACAATTTGTCAGTTTGTTTCATAAGTGAACAGATTAAAAACACAAAGCATAATGGACAAAATTCTTCTTATTTTGGCTTTAAAACAGAAAGCTCAAACTTTTAGCTTTAAAACTTATTTAGAAAATTAATGAGTCCTAATAAAATAAGAGAAATTGAGTAAATTAAATCCTGAGGCTTATATATGGGATAGAGTGAGAGAGAAACCTGCTCTAGTATTTAATGAACCCAACTTTCTCAATAGATGAAAAAAATAGTATAAATGAAAATATAGAGAAAAACAAAAAAGAAATTTAAAAGTTGATATTAACATTTTTGTAGCCTGTTACAATTATTTTGTTTGTTGCCTATATTTTAAAAATGGTTGAAACATTTTAAGAGGATCTTAGATATTAGACATTAAAATCTTTGAAACAATTTGTAATCAGTACTTACATATTTGGAAAAATCTAATTTGTTGAAACTCTACTTTTTATTTATTAGCTCTATTCATATATCTATTTATAACAACTATTTTTTAGGTTTAATAAATTTAGTCAGTGGATAAAACTAATAATACTGCTATAATAGTGTGAAAGAACTTATGATAATTGTTCTCCATGAGCCTGCATGTTTTGGGAGATAAGCACATCAAAATATAAAACAGAGAAAAAGATATCTTTCCTTGCTGCCCTTCCCCCCAAATAAAGTCACCTGTACAAGTAAACCTTGGCAGCTTCCTAGCTTCCTTTCTTTAGTTCTCCTGAACTGTAGCAATTTTTATGTTTTATCATATTTCAGGAAATAAGAGGAACCTGCAAAAAGGGAATGACTGTCTAGAAGTGAGATAATATTAACACAGCATGATCAGTTTGGCTCCTTATGAAGCTCACTCTTAGATCCAGGACCCTTTTCCAACCCCTATGATGGAGTCTTTCTTTAACAAGTCTGAGATTCTTCCCTGAAGAAAGAGAAGGGGAAATGTATGATAAAAACATTTAAAATTCACTCATGGCTTTTATCAAATGGGAAAGGCAAAAATCATACTGTCCATAATAATATTTACTTCTTTCACAAAAATCAGCAAGCTGGTAAACAACAACTAACAGGGAAAACAAACAATGTGCAAACAGTGCGCAAGGGCAAAACATTAAACACAGAATTATAATTGAGTAATTCTGACATGAAAACTTAAAAAAAATTCATATACTCAAGTCAAAAATATTTTAGATAGAAGTAGACATGTGAACTCTCACAATATTAATAATAATAACAGTAATTCTTTTGGGGTTTTCTTCTGTGTCAGACACTCTTCAAGGTCATCTGCATATATTAACTTCTTTAGTCTTTGGGTTTGGCCTGTGACAAACTATTTCTGCAAATGTAGAACTAGGATGCACAAAGGTTAGATGGCATACTCCAGTGACATAGCCATTTCATTAGACCAAATTACATTAGAGATAAATGGCCTAAAGGTCATGGCTTACTAATTAAAAAGGCATTTAAATACTACTACCACTAACAGATTTGTCCTATGCACCAGCAATGTTGATCAAAAATATTAGTAAAATAATTGGGTCTCTTTACATTAAATTATTAAAAAATTAATGCATAATTTTAATATAAAGATGCTAAAAGAAAGGTAATTATCAGAAAAATAAAAATGTAATGCCCACATTAGTTCCTTTTTCTCACATTTACTGTACTGTGAAACTCTGTTTTAGAGTGTGTTCTAAATCTTTTTCCTTTATTGAGCTCTGGCCATGAAAATCTGTGTTGAGAGAAGAAAATAATTGGGTTCAAAGTAAAAACGTTTAAAGACACAAACTAAGAATGATTATTTACTTGGATTGGATGCCCTCCAAGTTGAAAATCAAAAATAATTAAGACTTGAAAATTCTGTGGATATGGTGTGAAAAAAGCAATTTCTCTTGTTTTTAAGATAAAATATGTTTTGTAAGTTTTCTGTCCTGGAAACAAAATTAGCACAGGTTAGTATTTTGATTAAATGTATATAAAAACTTGTTTAGGATAAAATATATAGGAACAGGCAATCCAAATGTTTAATAACTAATATTTCTCTCTCAGGCCTGAGTGTTTTGACATGGAACTTCCTAGCTGCGATATGGGGAAAATGTAAGTACATTCTTGGTCTTTGCCAAGGTGGCAAGTCATGGAACAGGAAAAAAAAAAATGGGGATTTTGAGCTGGGAAAGAAGTAGGTAGGTTAGTCAAATTCCTCTCGATTCCTTCTTTAATAAAAGACTTATTTGTTTATGTGTGGAAGAGGTGGAATCAGGGCCATTAGTCTATTAGTAAAGTCATTTAACAAAATACTTAGCAACGTATCCTGAATCAGAAGCCTGGGAAAGAAAGAAGTGTTTGGTGCATACGCGGGTTAGGATCTAGTGGGCAGAACCAGCAATTTCCCCAAACCTCCACCAGGCTGATGTCCTGTGGCAACCCCCATGCAGAGGCTGGACTTAGCCAAGTTAATACAGACAGTTGAGTGATAGGTTCAAAGTCAGTTCTGGTGAAGTAGAAGCTGAACTTCCCTGCTTCTTATTGAATAAGGGAAACTATGAGGAGAGAGAGGCTCAGATAAGAAACTGCTCAAAATGAAGAGCCTCAGAAGAAAGCAACTGGCTCTTCCCAGAGCCAGCATGAAGGTGAGGGCAAGGCGTCTTAACTTTGTCCCCTGAGGAAACCATTGACTTTTTCTGAACATAGCAGGAGAAAGGCCCAAGCGTGGGACTACAAGGTGATGTAGGTGGAGGAGCCTCCTTTCTCTGATTGAATACATGCACTAACTGGACATGAAAAATTAAATCATCTTTTATCCAGCAACAGTTTAAAGCCGTTAAATCTCTGAGGGTTTCATGGGCAAGGGCCACACCTACACAACACAGTCTGTTAAAAAAAAATTACTGGACCCACTCGGGGAAGTGACAAAACCAAATGTTTAGATAGCCAATAAATAAAAGATAACTGCATTAACTTAAATATCTTTAAAATTTTTGGTGTTCAACACTTGTCACATAAAATTAAAGAATTAAGTAAGAGTTCTTAGCAAAATTTCAAAGATGTTATTTCTTTCATCGTCATTTTCTACTAACTGTATGAGGTTCTGGGTTTTATTTTAGGTCTTGCACATTTTTATTTTCTCTAATATACCTTTGGGGAGATATTAAAATTTCTTCTCTCTTTTAAGATTCTATACTGTGTTGATATGCCATTAGGAGGCCACATCTAGATTTGTAAACTAATTCTCAAACCTAATTTGAGATAATTGACAATATTTCAAAGAAAATTTTTAGTAAGCTATTCAAAAAAATACCTTAGATGATTCTGGTTCTGCAGCCAGGGTATTGATTTCCTTTTTTCCTTCTTGATGGCTTTTTTTTCCCCACTTTTATTCTTTTAATTTTAATTTTAATTTTTTGGCTGCGTGGCTTACAAGATCTTAGTTCCCCAACCAGGGACTGGACCTGGGACCCTGGCAGTGGAAGCTTGGAGTCCTAACCACTGGACCACCAGGGAATTTCCTCACCCATTTAAAGTGTACATTTCAATGCTTTTTAGTATAGTCACAGATATGTACAACCATGAGCCCTCTGAGTTCTTTTTATTTTCATAAATTTGTTGAAAGTCAGACACTTCAAATAATATGATATGCCAACTCTGGAAATCAGAGATTGCTCTTTTTTTTTTATTAAACTAAATATACTATTTCTAAAACGCTTGCTAGAAGCTGTGAAGCATTTTTAAGATCACATTCTAAATTTAAACAAATTTAACTAAAAGAGAAAATTTAATTTCATATGCAGAAAATTTGTGACAAGTTTGGAATGATTGGCTGGTGGTCCCTCAGATTATTTTTCCTTGTCACGTTTGCATACTCTATTCTATGTCTCATGGGAAAAGAGATAACATGACAAATTTGTTTGGGTTTTTTTTTGCCCTGAATTAAGGGAAAATTGATGTGAATGCTGTCTACCAATTATATGCTTATTTTCACATTAATCAAATCTATCAGAAAAATTGACTCAGTTACATCACACATGACAAGTTCAAATGGTTCCATTCCTTGTTGTGGGTTGCCAGTTTTAACTGCCAGTGAGTGGCACACCCATTTCACAGGTTGAGTAAAATTTAATAGACAACAATTCCTGTACTGCTAATTTACTTCTAAGAAGTATTTGAGAGTATAAGCAGATTTTGAATATCAAGTTAACTAAAGTGTGACAACATGTGTTTAAAACCCGTCTAAAGCCTTACCATAAGCTCTTCCAAGTATCAAGTCTATACTAAATGGAAAACTAGGAGCAGCCCTTATAAAAGCATTACAGGAAAGCTCATATGAATACTTACATCTGCACCATGACCATATCTAGCCCTAACCTCATATCATCAGGATCTTCTAAGTTGTTTCCAAAGGTAAAGTCCAGCTTCTTAGAGCTTTTTACTTGTCTGCTTCCTGATCAAGTTCTGGCCACGAAAAACCATATTAGAGCCCTGTTGGATTAAACATTGTCAGATGTTCTCAACATTTCACAATGCCATAAAGTGCTAGTAATGAAAATTTAGACCCCTCTGTCCCACTGAAAATCAATTCTTTACTCAGTGGAATATTCTTCTTTTACTGATTATCAAATAAACATAATTAATAACACCACCCCTAAAGCATGGTGCACAGAGGCACCTCTTAAGTCTGCGCTCAGCACTTAAGTCTGCACAATGAAGGCTAGTCTAACATGTATCCCATTTTTTGAAAAAGCCAGTTTATGAAAAATCCACCGTAACTTGTGCTCCTGGTAGGTAATAAATATATTTTGAGACAGAGGTAGTTCTTGAGGTCTATGCTTCAAATTAAGCAAAGGATTGATGATGAAACACTAAAAAACTGAATCATGAAAAAGTCAAAATATATGCTATTGGGATAGCATGAGAGAGAATTGAGGCAATATTATTTTCTGAACTTTTAATCACCTTCATTATATTTATCCTCTGCGTAGTCTTTGGCTTACATAGTCTTTGGTTCCCTGATTGACCGATTCCATCTGCCCTAGAAACTCCAAGTCTCCAGATAAGGGATATGGTCCTGATTTCAGGAAGTTTAGTTTCTAGATAACACTTGTCCAGGTGCCACTTGTCCAGAATAAGTAGTATTATTGATATATCCATCCTGTTTACAAAACTATTCTGGAGGATTTTCTGGTTCACTCTTTACTAGAAATCTTATACTTTATGTATTCTCACTTAAAAGGATTCTCCAAAAGTCACAAGATAGATCTTTAATAAAGCCAGCAGTGTTGAGTAAAGAATTTACCACTCAAACTTGTTTGATTTAATCCCACATTGATCAACCAGGAAAAAAAAAAGTAAGCAAAGAATCAAAGAATTCAGAGTAAATCAGGGAGCCTCTAGGAGTTTACATGTTTTCCTTAACCCTGCTTAAAATTTAAGGATGAGAACATAATCTGTTTTTTTACCATGACATAAACCATTTCTACTTTAGGAAAACTAATCCAGTTGATGGATTTATGCTCATGTGATCCCTTATGGATCCCAGCTTGTCTTGTTATCATTCCTGTCAGACTGTACTTCTGGAGCAAAAATCATCTTAATAGTTACCTAAATATATTGTTTTGAACTAACTACATCAGCCATGTCAATGCAACAGTGTGACTGTTGCATCAGCAGTTGGAAAGTTCATCATGGTGTTGATGTACTGTAGTTTGTGCTTAGCCACAGGGAGGATTGAGGATTCCAAACCCACTGTTACTGTGTGTATCTTGCATTACTTGTCTAGGTTGTTTGTTTTGGATAAAAGGTCCTTTTAATTTCTGAGTTCTAATTTTCTTTGCTCATTAATTTAACTAATACATATTAGTACTTACTAGAACAGACACTGTTCTAGGTGCTGGGGGTTAGCAGTGAGCAAAACAGACTACATTTCTATTACCTTGAAGTTTGTTCTCTAGTGAGAGGGAGACACAATACTAGAGCTGGTGAAGAAGAGTGCAACAAAGAAAAATAGAGTAGAAAGGAACAGAGTGATGGGGATACTATCTTCTATAGGGAAATCAGAGATGAGGTAAAAACATTTAATTTTTGATAATGAGATTTACAGTCTAACAACAGATATTTCTAGGAGCCACTAAGGAAGTTAACCTATCAACAGTCTTTTAATGACTGCAAAATCATAGTTCTTTTAGTAACCATTTTCTCTTTCCTTTCTATGAAGTGTTCTTACTCATTTATTCAGATTGAAACTCAATGTAATAACGTGTCTTTTTAAGCTGGGTAGCTCATGATGCTATAACAATTAAAATATGTGTGTGTAGAGTATTTTTTTGCATTGTAAATAGAATAAAAGTAGGGAAAACGTGGGGATGTTTTAGGTGAATTCTAATCACTTACAGACATGGAACATTTTATTGCAAAATTTTGGATGAGTTTGTGTCTTAAAATCAGTCCTTCTTATCAATGACACTGGTATCTATGAATGTTTGCATAAACTTTTGACCTATCTGGGTGCCTCTGCTTGCAGACCACATCTCTTCTCACGTGTTTTTTGCTTACTAAATGGTGTAGTGTTTTAGACTGTGCTAAAAGTGTAGATCATTTCCCAAGCATTCTAAATTAACTCAGAACAACCATTACTAATCTGAATGCACTTTACATGTGACAGGTGAAGTATTTTAAAACTGGCAAACTACTCTTTGGATGTCTTCTGTATTGTGCTGATTTCAACTGGTAGCAGATACAAACTTGCCTGGACTTAGCATTGTGAGAATATACTAAATATTTTAAATATAATTATTTTAGAGGAAGAAATATCCTAATTGACTATCATGTCTTGAAATTCCCTCACTGTGTATCTCATGAACCAGTTTTTGCCCTGGGTGTTTATTTGTAGATCTTCTTTGGATACGACTTTGAAATATCAGGAATTATAGAGGTCGTGTGCTAACCCTACAGCTTTCACTCTTAATTCTATAGCATTCTTTATCTCAAATAATCATTTGATATACAGAATGAATGAAAATGTTACACTTTTATCATGGACAACTAACTAACATGGGCTGTTGCTGACTTCCTTCTCTGAATGTAATACTGGAGATAGAGAAATGTGATTGAATCTGACAGATTTTGGAACCTAACATAAGAAGTGAATAGAGAAAAATGTGTGGAGGCCAAAGACATTTGATTACAGTTTGAGATGGGAATGTAAAGAGCTAGATTCCTAAGACAAGCAAGAGGCTAGGGAAGAATACTTTGCTTTTGTCCTTTTGCTTATTCCCCGGTGCAAACCCAGGGGCCGTCCTGGTATTGTAGGTAAACATTGGCAACTTAGTATCTGGCAGAGGGTTCCCTGTGGTTGAGAGTTCGTTTCTTCTCAGTACTTAACTCCAAAAACTACATGATTAAAATCCAGAAAGGCAACTATTAAAAAAAAGAAAAGTTTGATGTCAAGGGCAGTTACCTGAGGGAATGCCATGCCGTAGAAGAGGATGGATGTGGAGGAAGGTCAGTCTGTAGTTAACACCAAAGACTCTGCATTGAGGCTTGACTTTTCCTCTAATTTTAAATATGATGAAGCAAAATTAATAGATATTAAAAATATAAGAATTTTAAATAAGCATAAAAATTTTCAAAGACATGAATAGGATAATGGAAACATAAAGCAGGAGCAAGAAGTCATTAAAATAATCAACTTAGAATATTACATGCAAAATTTTGAAATAAATAAGCCAGCAGTTGGGTTGACAAACAGTGTAGATCAACATAAAATTGAATTAGGAAGTCAAATAATAAATTGGTAACTCTTTCAGAGGGCATTAGGAGGAGGTAACTAAATATAAAATATAAAATAAAATAAAAGTAAAAATAAGTTCAAAGTGTGAGCATAGACAAACAAAATAGTTAGGAAAAAGAAAAATACATGGAAGGGAGGGAATATTAAAGGAAACAGTAATTCAAAATTTCCCCAAATTAATGAAATGTATAGGATATTAGAAAATTTTAAACAAAACTCACACTAATCAAAATAGTCACACCTGAAATCAATCACTTGTAAACTTCAAAGTTAAAGAATTATAACTAAAGTCCCAATAAAAAAAAATGCATTGACTTAGATTTTCAAACAGCATCACCAAACAAAAGAAGAAAACAGGGTAAGGTTTTCAAAGATTTGAAAAAAATTTCAAACTTGTAATTATATATATATATATTCCTAGAATATAATTTACATGCAAGTCTGAAATAAAGATTCTCATTTACAAAAATAGATGTTTTATGACAAAAAAAAAACACTTTGAAACACTCATGAAAGGAATACTCAAACAAGAAGAGAAATAAATACAGAAGAATATAACTAGTCATTGCCAGGAAGAATGAGCAAATTTTGCTCTTTTCACCTATGAAATAACCATCTCTCCTCCTCATACTCGCTTTCCAAGCCATATAAATAGTAGGAGCCCAGAATGAAAACTCTAGGATGACGGCAATATGTGTGTGTGTGTGTATGTCCGAGGAGGGAGGCGGGGTGGGGGGGGAGTATAGTTTGGGAGTAGAAGACCAGAGGGAGGTGGTAGTTTGTTGTGATTCTTGTGGTCTGATAGACAGATAAAAATAAGTATAAAAATTTGGCAAGGAAAAATAATTATAAATACAGGTCTTAAATAGGTACATGTAACTACTAGAGACATAAAAATTAGTAAGTATACTTCCAGTTAAACGTGGTGGATTAATTAAATGTTCACCTTCTACACTCTCCTAAAATTATACTTAAATAATCTTGAATGAATAGCAGTGGTATACATGCGGGGCAAAAAGAGAATGGGAGGGAAGACAACCCTGGATGAGTGTTGTCAACATAATTTTGGAGGAAGAAAGTAAACGGTAAAGTGGTCACTGACTGAAAGCTGGGAATGCTGAAACTTGTGTGGAAAAGGGGAATCCAACAAGAAGAAGATTATTTGCTTCTCCCATCCACAGTGATCAGGGTTCTAGTTCCTGGATACTTCTGGGGAGTCAGTGCTAATTGGAAGTGGGGCTGAAATGATAAAGGATTTGTGGAAAATCATAGATGGCCTCCTCCATCACAAGAGCCAAGTGACTACAATTCTTTCACTATTAAAAGACAAGGGAGGTTTATAGTCTGGGGAAATTGGAAAGGAGATTCTACACTCAAAAACTCTAGGCATAGCAAAGGGCAATGTATGAGGCACCTTACCAAAAAATAGAGGAATTAATAAGTGTTTACATTCATGGTAAATACCAAGACTGCTGACTCCCTTCTTCCACCCATCATCCAGAAGCTTGTCAATTGGACTTCAGCCTTTACACAAGAGAGTGGAAGATTCCTGTGTGGAGAAATTTAGCAGTCCAAAGAATTTAGGTAATGGAATTAGTTGTCTCCCAAAGGAATAGGCAAGGCACACTGTATAGTGATTGCATAGTGACGAGCCCCGACTACCACCTTCAAGTAGCAAAACCACAAGATTTTCACTCTTAAATATAAATGAATAGTCATGGACCTCTAGATATTTCAGACATCTTCTTATATCAAAGAAAAAAGAATAAAGCAAGCTAAATTTTTTTAAAAGACAATACAACTTTCAAAAAATATAATATCCTCAGAGACAGAAGATACTGTATTTATACAGTAAAAATTATATAGAAAGGAACATTCAGAAAACAAGAAAGTGTTCTTGGAATGAAAAATATGAGAGTGGAAGAAAAAAAGTGGAAAAAGTATAAGAAAAAGATGAGAAAATCCAGAGTAGGCTTGAAAATGCAAAGAGATGAAAAAGTGTAGTGAAAAATAAGAATTTAGAGAATCAGTCTAGGAAATTGTGTATCTGGCAAATTACCCAGAAAAAATATGGAGAGAAAATGGATAGAAGAAAATAATCAGACACACTAAAGTCTGCCACTTCCAACAATATGTAGGATTAAATGTTCTAGAAGTGTTTCTGCTACAAAACAATTTAAAATGCTAGGTGATATGTGAATCATATCTCAAGCTGTTATGATTTTTTAATGCTCGATGAAATGTTTGAAAACATCTTTTAAAAATACAAAGCTGAATCGAGAAACTAAGCAAACTCCTCGAGGACAAGAATGAGCCTGGAGCATGAATCCAGTTTAGTCTGTGAGTTGAGTTCATAGCTGCCCTAAGGGCACCTGTTTCAAGAATTTGTTTTAATGGTTGCAGTGAGGAAAAGAAGTAAGACTTAGTGTCTGTGCATGGTAGAGAATCAGACTAACAACTCTACACAAAGATGAATGAACGTCTACAATCTCAGCGTCAGAGAAACTAAAAATAATCCATTCTCTAAAGGGAGATAGGTGGCATAGTTGCCACAGCTTTGGCACTTGTTTGTAGAATGAAAAAAGTCACCCCAGAGAATTCATAACTGTAAGCTGTCCTCATACAAGACTGGTTTAAATTCCTATTACATAGGAAGTATCAAAAACCTCCAACTTTGGAAATTAATTTGAACAGACCCCAAGTTAAGGAGCACCTTAAACAATCACAGATATTCTCTAGAGCATTGTGCTTTTACACCAAGGCTCATAGAATTCACTCAGATAAAGCAGTACACATGTGCTCACCATTTCAAAAAAATCACAAAATAATGGAGTAAAACAGCAGTCTACCTTCCTTATCCCCAGAGATAATCACTTCCAAGCCTTCAGTTGTTTCTTCTGTTATTTAGCTTCCATTTTTATAAAAGATATAAATAAGTAATATATTTGTTCTGCAGTTGTTTTTTATAGATGAGACTTTATTATTGTATTACTGTGCAGGAAGAGTATTTTAATTTTTTGTCTGCCTTCTTGCCCATGAGTGTTTGTTCACGCACATAAAACAAATGCACATTTTCTAGCCCCAGCCTCACAATATGAAATCAATTTTAGACTTCTAGAGTTTTGATTATTGTGAAAAAATGCAGTTTACATTTGAGCCGCATGGACTATATTTGTAGTGAATATAGCTTTTCCTAGACAATAAAGTACATATTTATCTCATCATTTCATTAGCTCTTTTTTATGGCCTATGAATCTGTCATTAATTTGCTCCCACAGATACAAAATTCCTTCATTGCTGAAGTGCCTCAGGTCATAACACCACCTGCATTTCTTTAGCGCCCTCAATCCCCCTGTCTGGACCACTTGCTTTCTCGCTCTTCTGCCCACTTACAAGCCTGGTTTTTATTTCAGCAACATGCTGAGCATCTCCTTTGCCACCTGCCTGAGTAAGATTCGATGATCCTTGAGCCCCCTGTATTTCTGTTATTATTTTACTTTTAAATTTATTCATTTATTTGGGTTAGTCAGTCCTCCAGTAGCATACTAAGGAAAGCATGCATTGGATTCCATATTTATAATGCTTACATGTCTAAACATGTCTTTAATTCTGGGCAGCTAATCAAAGAGAAAACTGGAATGACTGATATGCATAGAAGGAAGTTTTCAGCTTCATCAGCAATTCAAAGAACCACGTCACAGGGCAGATGTGAGAAATATTGTGGCCTGGGAACAGGAATATTCCAAGATAGTGGATGGGTTAGGGGATGCTCAGGAACATGCATCAATGACCTATGTAGTTTCACTAATACTTAGATCCAGTATGTGTTGGTATTATTTCTGATGGATTAAACCTTTAAGATACTGTATTTTGAGCATCGTCAAGTACAGAGTGTTATGCTACCAGTTGCAGTGTAATTTCCCATGTGTTAAGTAAAAAGTGATAATCTTCATCTCCTTACCACCACCCAAGGATGGGAGGTTTAGACACTTCATATTAGTGAAAAGCAATGTAATTGTTTTTATGAAGCAGAATTTTAATTAGGAAAAAATATAAACAACCTAACTTGGATTGGATTTATTATTATGGATAGGTTCAGTGTGGTATGCCAATTAAAACAACATATTTGAAGTATTTAATGTATTAAAAATATTCAACTGTAGAAAATTCATGTATTTTATATGTGTGTGTGTAAAGATACAGGAGGAAATATTCCTAGTTTCAAGGGCTTTACAAATTGTAAGGAAAGAAAGACTTATTGACAAATAGAATAATAGAAGGTAAAAGGTGATGAGGACAATAATAGGGAGACATATTTGTATGTGATAATGAGGATTACTTCTAGCTCAAAAGTTTCACAGTTTGGACCTTGATGAATAAGATACTAACCAAATTAAGGTATGGATATCTGAAGTATAGTTAATAGTTTACAGAGATTCACAGTGTTTCAAAACCATATTGAACATTTTGACAGCTTGAAATAGCTGAAATATAAGAGGTAGTGTCCAATTTGTACTTCTGGGTTATTCTTATGGTTTCTGATGTTGACTGGCTTTGTTGACCATCTTCTGAATAAGAAACAATTTATAAGATTCAACTCTTCATATATTTGTCATGTTCAGAGTAGGTGAACTTACATAATTCAATAGAATCATAAGCACATTTCATATTAACTGCATGTGTGTAGGATTATGCAATAGCAAGCTGCAACTTATGACTTTAGCCATATATTTGTAATTTTATCAGAGAACATAAATGTTGCATGTAAATTTATTTGACCTAGTGCATATTTACAAAAAAAGAATAGTTTAATTTTAATCCCTACTAGTGTTTTATTTTATTATATCATTTAATTTGCTTAATACCACAATGCAAATGATTATACTAGTGATATACGAGTGACTCTGGAATTGTTTCATAAGGTTAGAAATGTATATTTTTCCAGCTTTTTCTTTTTTGCCATCTCTGAGGAGTTTGTAAATGAAGCAGCGACAGTAATTCTTGAGATGAAACTTGCCTTTCAAAGGCCACAGTCATGTGTGTGAGAAATTTGTAAAGATTGCCACTGGCGTATTTAAGCTGATTGCATTCCATATGAAAAAAGGAGGAGGATTATAAGGGTACTTCTTGGTGCTTGTACCTTCTAACTCACAACCTTCATTTTCAAATGATATTTTACAGGCCAGTGAGTTCTCATCTAGAATAATTTTATAGTTGTGGGATCTTTAAAGTTTGATTATGGGGAAAAACATGCTTACAGCATTCATGCGAATATACTTTGTGGTCCAATGACAAACTGGCAGTGATGCAACCTGTTTGCTCTGCCTTAAGATTTTTTTTGAATCGCTTTCTTCTTTTTTCTTTGAATTTCTTCTGTGATTGTATTTTATTCTTACTGAATTGATTTGGATTAAATCCAGAAAAGACAAAAAGAGCAAGGACTCTGAATTCAGTGAGATATGTGTTCAGATCCCAGGTCTGCTATTTATTAGCTGTGTTTCTTTAAGCAATTTATTGTGCTTCAGTTTTCTGAAGAAGTCGGACAAGATATCATCGGGTTTATTAGCAATTAGATGAAATGCCTCATACAAAATGTCTAGCACAGTGTGTGGCTTTCTAAGAGGAATTCAGTAATCTCTTCCTCTTCCTTCTTGAAGAAAGCTACTATTTCAGCATTTCAGAATACATGCTAAGACCTTGTATTAAGCTGTATCACCTTTGGTGACTTAGATCCCTGTTAATAAGTCAAGTCCCTTTTTTTAATTTTTAATGCGTGAGGTTATACGTGATTGGTTGTGAATGATAATAAAACATTTGGAGTTTTTTTTGGACTGACTGCAAACCTCCTACCTTTCTCTTCATTGTCATTTTCCACCTTTGTTTGATACTTAAATTACTGACAGCATTAATAAGCTCACCACTGCATTTTACGTAGATTAAACTAAATTGGTTCTTAATTACATAACCTAATTCTTATGCTAAAATGAGCATGACTTCTTAGGTTGAACCATAAGAAATTTCCATTATTAGTCTGTATTTGATCTAAAAAATTGCAATTTCATATAGTTCAAACTAATACATTCAAAAAGTAATAACATTTGAAAAAATTTTAATAAGTACTGATTTTCTGTAATAAGGAGCTTTACATTGGTTGTTTATTCCTATGTACAAAACGTACATATATGTGAGAGAAACTGAGAAGTGATAGATGAACCTGGGTTTCTTAAGAGAAATTGAGTCCTACGGAAAGGGGTTATGTAAGTAGTAATTTGGGGAGGGAGGAATGGAAGTATTTTGTTAAATTAAGGGGTAAATTTTGATTTGTAACCAGTTTCTCTAATTTAAATAATTAACTTAGGATGTTTCTTTTTGAATAAATGCCAGATCCTAATGGATTTTTCCGAATTATTAATTTTTATTTATTTATTTTTAAACTTTTTGAATTTTATTCTATTTAACATTTTATACAACAGATTCTTATTAGTCATCCATTTTATACACATCAGTGTATACATGTAAATTCCAACCTCCCAATTCATCCCCCCCCCACCCCCTGCTTTCCCCCCTTGGTGTCCATATGTTTGTTATCTACATCTGTGTCTCAATTTATGCCCTGCAAACTGGTTCATCTGTACCATTTTTCTAGGTTCCACATAAATGCGTTAATATATGATATTTGTTTTTCTCTTTCTGACTTACTTCACTCTGTATGACAGTCTCTAGATCCATCCACGTCTCAACAAATGACCCAATTTCATTCTTTTTTATAGCTGAATAATATTCCATTGTACATATGTACCACATCTTCTTTATCCATTCATCTACCGATGGACATTTAGGTTTCTTCCATGACCTGGCTATTATAAATAGTGCTGCAATGAACATTGGGGTGCATGTGACTTTTTGAATTATGGTTTTCTCTGGGTATATGCCCAGTAGTGGGATTGCTGGATCACATGGTAATTTTATTTTTAGTTTTTTAAGGAACCTCCATACTGTTCTCCATAGTGGCTGTATCAGTTTACATTCCCACAAACAGTACAAGAGAGTTCCCTTTTCTCCACACCCTTTCCAGCATTTCTTTTTGTAGATTTTCTGATGATAACCATTGTAACTGGTGTGAGGTGATACCTCATTGTAGTTTTGATTTGCATTGCTCTAATAAATGGTGATGTTGTGTGGCTTTTCATGTGCTTCTTGGCCATCTGTATGTCTTCTTTGGAGAAATGTCTATTTAGGTCTTCTGCGCATTTTTGGATTGGGTTGTTTGACTTTTTAATATTGAGCTGCATGAGCTCTTTATGTATTTTGGAGATTAATTCTTTGTCCGTTTATTCATTTGCAAATTTTTCTCCCATTCTGAGGGTTGTCTTTTCATCTTCTTTGTAGTTTGCTTTGCGAAAGCTTTTACATTTCCTTAGGTCCCATTTGTTTATTTCTGTTTTTATTTCCATTACTCTAGGAGGTAGATTAAAAAAGATCTTGCTGTGATTTATGTCAAAGAGTGTTCTTCCTATGTTTTTGTCTAAGAGTTTTATAGTGTCCGGTCTTACATTTAGGTCTCTAATCCATTTTGAGTTTATTTTTGTGTATGGTGTTAGTGAGTATTCTAATTTCATTCTTTTACATGTAGCTGTCCAGTTTTCCCAGCACCACTTATTGAAGAGACTGTCTTTTCTCCATTGTATATCCTTGCCTCCTTTGTCATAGATTAGTTGACCATAGGTGCATGTGTTTATCTCTGGGCTTTCTATCTTGTTCCATTGATCTATATTTCTGTTTTTGTGCCAGTACCACATTGTCTTGATTACTGTAGCTTTGTAGTATAGTCTGAAGTCAGGGAGTCTGATTCCTCCAGCTCTGCTTTTTTTCCCTGAAGACTGCTTTGGCTATTCTGGGTCTTTTGTGTCTCCATACAAATTTTAAGATTTTTTGTTCCAGTTCTGTAAAAACTGTCACTGGTAAATTGATAGGGATTGCATTGAATCTGTAGGTTGCTTTGTGTAGTATAGTCATTTTCACAATATTGATTCTTCCAATACAAGAACATGGTATATCACTCCAGCTGCTGGTACCATCTTTAATCTCTTTCATCAGTGTCTTATAGTTTTCTGCATACAGGTCTTTTGTCTCCCTAGGTAGGTTTATTCCTAGGGATTTTATTCTTTTTGTTGCAATGGTAAATAGGAGTGTTTCCCTAATTTCTCTTTCATAATTTTCATCATTAGTATATAGGAATGCAAGAGATTTCTGTGCATTAATTTTGTATCCTGCAACTTTACCAAATTCATTGATTAGCTCTAGTAGTTTTCTGGTGGCATCTTTAGGATTCTCTATGTATAGTATCATGTCATCTGCAAACAGTGACAGTTGTACTTCTTCTCTTCCAATTTGTATTCCTTTTATTTCTTTTTATCCTCTGATTGCCATGGCTAGGACTTCCAAAACTATGCTGAATAATAGTGGTGAGAGTGGACATCCTTACCTTGTTCCTTATATTTGAGGAAAAGCTGTCAGTTTTTCACCATTGAGAATGACGTTTGCTGTGCGTTTGTCATGTATGGCCTTTATTATGTTGATGTAGGTTCCCGCTCTGACTATTCTCTGGAGAGTTTTTATCATAAATGGGTGTTGAATTTTGTCAGAAGCTTTTTCTGCATCTATTGAGATGATGATATGGTTTTCCTTCTTCAGTTTGTTAATATGGTGTATCACATTGATTGATTTGCATATATTGTAGAATCCTTGCATCCCTGGGATAAATCACACTTGATCATGGTGTATGATTCTTTTAATGTTTTGTTGGATTCTGTTTGCTAGTATTTTGTTGAGGATTTTTGCATCTATCTTCATCAGTGATATTGGTCTATAATTTTCTTTTTTTACAGTATCTTTGTCTGGTTTTGGTATCAGGGTGATGGTTGCCTCATAGAATGAGTTTGTGAGTGTTCCTTCCTCCACAGATTTTTGGAAGAGTTTGAGAAGAATGGGTGTTAGCTGTTCTCTAAATGTTTGATAGAATTCACCTGTGAAGCCAGGTGGTCCTGGACTTTTGTTTGTTGGAAGATTTTTAATCACAGTTTCAATTTCATTACTTGTGATTGGTCTGTTTGTATTTTCTATTTCTTCCTGGTTCAGTGTTGGAAGATTATACCTTTCTAAGAATTTGTCCATTTCTTCCAGGTTGTCCATTTTATTGGCATTGACTTGCCTGTAGTACTCTCTTAGGATGCTTTGTACTTCTGCAGTGACTGTTTTAACTTGTCCTTTTTCTTTTCCAATTTTATTGATTTGAGTCCTCTTCCTGTTTTTCTTGATGAGTCTGGCTAATGTTTTATCACATTTGTTTATCTTCTCAAAGAATCAGCTTTTAGTTTTATTGATCTTTGCTATTGTTTTCTTTGTTTCTATTTCATTTATTTCTGCTCTGATCTTTATGATTTCTTTCCTTCTGCTAACTTTGGGTTTTGTTTGTTGTTCTTTCTCTAGTTCCTTTAGGTGTAAGATTAGATTGTTTATTTGAGATTTTTCTTATTTCTTGAGGTAGGTTTGTATAGCTATAAACTTCCCTCTTGGAACTGCTTTTGCTGCATCCCATAGGTTTTGGATCATTGTGTTTTCATTGTCATTTGTCTCTAGGTATTTTTTTTTATTTCCTCTTTGATTTCTTCAGTGATCTCTTGGTTATTTAGTAACGTTTTTAGCCTCCATGTGTTAGTGTATTTTACAGTTCTTTCCCTGTAACTCATTTCTAATCTCATAGCTTTGTGGTCAGAAAAGATGCTTGATATGATTTCAGTTTTCTTAAATTTACTGAGGCTTGATTTGTGACCCAAGATTTGATCTCTCCTGGAGAATGTTCCATGTGCACTTGAGAAGAAAGTGTAATCTGCTGTTTTTGGATGGAATGTCCCATAAATACCAATTAAATCTATCTGGTGTATTGTGTCATTTAAAGCTTGTATTTCCTTAGTAATTTTCTGTTTGGGTGATCTGTCTATTGGTGTAAGTGAGGTGTTAATGTCCCCCACTATTATTGTGTTACTGTCCATTTCCTCTTTTTTAGCTGTTAGCAGTTGCCTTATGTATTGAGGTGCTCCTGTGTTGGGTGCATATATATTTATAATTGTTATATCTTTTTCTTGGATTGATACCTTGATCATTATGAAGTGTCCTTTCTTGTCTCTTGTAACATTCTTTATTTTAAAGTCTATTTTATCTGATATGAGTATTGCTACTCCAGCTTTCTTTTGCTTTCCATTCACATGTAATATCTTTTTCCATCCCCTCACTTTCAGTCTGTATGTGTCCCTTGATCTGAAATGGGTCTCTTGTAGACAGCATATATATGGGTCTTGGTTTTGTATCCATTCAGCAAGCCTGTGTCTTTTGCTTGAAGCATTTAATCCATTCACATTTAAGGTAATTATTGGTATGTATCTTCCTATGACCATTTTCTTAATTGTTTTGTGTTTTGCTTTTTCTCTTCTTTTCTTGTGTTTCCCACTTAGAGAAGTTCCTTTAGCATTTGTTGTAGAGCTGGTTTGGTGGTGCTGAATTCTCTTAGCTTTTGCTTGTCTGTAAAACTTTTGATTTCTCCATTGAATCTGAATGAGATCCTCGCCGGGTGGAGTAATCTTGGTTGTAATTTCTTCCCTTTCATCACTTTAAGTATATCATGCTACTCCCTTCTGGCTTGTAGAGTTTCTGCTGTGAAATCAGCTCTTAACCTTATGGGAGTTCCCTTGTATGTTATTTGTCATTTTTCCCTTGCTGCTTTCAATAATTTTTCTTTGTCTTTAATTTTTGCCAGTTTGATTACTGTGTGTCTCAGTGTGTTTCTCCTTGGGTTTATCCTGTATGGGACTCTCTGCTCTTCCTGGTCTTGGGTGGATATTTCCTTTCCCATGTTAAGGAAGTTTTTGACTATAATCTCTTCAGATATTTTCTCCGGTCCTTTCTCTCTCTCTTCTTCTGGGACCCCTATAATGTGAATTTTGTTGCATTTAATGTTGTCCCAGAGGTCTCTTAGGCTGTCTTCATTTCTTTTCATTCTTTTTTCTTTATTCTATTCCACAGCAGTGAATTCCACCATTCTGTCTTCCAGGTCACTTATCCATTCTTCTGCCTCAGTTATTCTGCTATTGATTCCTTCTAGTGTAATTTTCATTTCAGTTATTGTATTGTTCATCTCTGTTTGTTTGTTCTTTAATTCTTCTAGGTCTGTGTTAAACATTTCTTGCATCTTCTTGATCTTTGCCTCCATTCTTTTTCTGAGGTCCTGGATCATATTCACTATCATTATTCTGAATTCTTTTTCTGGAAGGTTGTCTATCTCCACTGCATTTAATTCTTTTTCTGGGGTTTTATTTTGTTCCTTCATCTGTTGCAAAGCCCTGTGCCTTTTCATCTTGTCTATCTTTCTGTGAATGTGGGTTTTGTTTCACAGTCTGTAGGATTGTACTTCTTGCTTCTGCTCTCTGCCCTCTGGTGGATGAGGCTATTCAAGAGGCTTGTGCAAGTTTCCTGATGGGAGGGACTGATGGTGGTTAGAGCTGGCTGTTGCTCTAGTGGGCAGAGCTCAGTAAAACTTTAATCTGCTTGACTGCTGATGGGTGGGACTGGGTTCCCTCCCTGTTGGCTGTTTGGCCTGAGGCAACCCAACACTGGAGCCTACCTGGGCTTTTTGGTAGGGCTAATGGCAGACTCTGGGAGGGCTTACACCAAGGAGTACTTCCCAAAACTTCTGCTGCAAGTGTCCTTGTCCTCACGGTGAGACAGAGTCACCCCCCGCCTCTGCAGGAGACCCTCCAACACTAGCAGGTAGGTCTGGGTCAGTCTCCCCTGGGGTCACTGTTCCTTCCCCTGGGTCCCGATGTGCACACTACTTTGTGTGTGCCATCCAAGAGTGTAGTCTCTGTTTCCCCCAGTCCTTTCGAAGTCCTGCAATCAAATCCCGCCAGGTTTCAAAGTCCGATTCTCTAGGAATTCCTCCTCCCATTGCCAGACCCCAGGTTCAGAAGCCTGATGTGGGGCTCAGAACCTTAACTCCAGTGTGTGGACTTCTGTGGTATGTGTTCTCCAGTTTGTGAGTCCCCCACCCAGCAGTTATGGGATTTGATTTTATTGTGATTGTGCACCTCCTACCATCTCATTGTGGCTTCTCCTTTGTCTTTGGATGTGGGGTGTCTTTTTTGGTGAGTTCCAGTGTCTTCCTGTTGATGATTGTTCAGCAGTTAGTTGTGATTCTGGTGTTCTCACAAGAGGGAATGAGAGCCTGTCCTTATACTCCTCCGTCTTGAACCAATATCTCCCTAATGGATTTTTAAGGCAGTTTTTATGAAATAAAGATCAGCTTTAAGAGTATGCTTTGCTTTTTCTCCTTAACAGCCTCAACATTAACAGAGAAGTTGAAATTCATATATAATCCTGACAAACCTGAACAATTTGTAAGTCCATAAATAGAGGCATTGAGGGAGTTCATCAGTGCATTGTGCATCTTCACTTCAGCTAAGAAAATCATCATTCCAGATAAAAATAATTATTTCCAGAAAACGTCTCCACACATTTTCAACAGTCAGTCAGCAAATTATCATTTCAGTTCTTTATATAAGATGATAATACCATTGACTAAGATAATGACAGTCAATTTCCCACTTAAATTTTTTAAATTGTATTCATTTTTCTTATAATGTCTAATCCTACTCGGTTTGAAATATGCAAGAAAATCCCTGGATTAGTGTCTTAAGTATAGTCTTGGTTAATGTTGCTAGGTAGATGATTCCTCAGTGCTGAATATTTTAAAAAAGAGGCCTATTTTTTCCAACCATCTGAGAAGATAAGCAATCTTTAAGTGGATGATCTAGTTTTCTGTACCCCTAATTCTGGCAGATGAGCTATTTACAGGGCATGGATAGAGAAAAGTTATGTATGATTAAGGTCTTCCTTTGGACTTCCAAATTTGGAAATTTGGACTTCCTCTTACCAAAGTTACTGCAGTGTTAAGCCTTGCTGACTTCACCTCTTGCCTACCTTAAAGCCCTATGCAGAGATCCTTGTGTAGCATAATTTCCTGGGGGCTCAGATTGATTTCATTTGACCTCTTCCATCAAGGAGGGGACACTGGAATACATCTGTATTTTGCATATTGGTTTGCCTCCATGCTAACAACTTTTCTTCCAGTATCATCATTAGTAGACTTTTAGAATGCTTTCACGGTGTTGTGCTGGTAAATATTTAACAACCAGTTATCCAAGAAAAAAGGTACACATGTATGTGTATATGTATACATATACTTATTATGAATTATATAGTGATATAAGGTATGTATGATACATGTATAAGTAACATTATAATGTATGAAACTGTTTATTGTAAGTTCCATGGAACCAATTTATTCTTACAAAATGAATGTGATGATTTATGCTGACTTCTATCCATGATCAACTGTGGTTGCAACTAATGAATTAATGACATTCAAACATGAAGGATGATTGTTATTTTCCTTTACACTGATAAGACACAAGTGAAATAACAAAGACATATGTAGGAATTTCACTCATTGTTTCTGATGTATATATACTTTTACATTGGATAATAGTTCTTGAATACTGGAAGGAAATTTTCTCTCTGTCTCTGTCTCTTTTTATTATTCACAATGTGGTAGCTGCAGACATGACATACTTTAAAGTTGAGTATCTATTATTAACATTTTCTCTATCACTTTCTTAAGTCTAGGTAATCAATAAAACAATAAACTTATGAGTGTAGTGTTTTCCAGTTTTCATGCTGTAAATACTACCACTATGTCCAATGTGTCATCCACTAAACTTGGACTAATTTGATAGCTTAATTATAGTATTTCCATCATATAGACAAAATAGGTGGACATAATTCAAGACTACAGAAAATAGTAAAATGTAGTAAAATAATTAAGAAATGATAAAATCTGTGTAGGTATTACCTTTGCTTTTAAAACATTTTCTTTAATCGTAAGTGTTGGATTTTTGATATTCATCTCTATTAATTTCACCTTGAATGCTCACACATGAAGTGTTGTAGATCAGAGACAAATGTCTTATTACTTAAAGTAAATAGTAAAGCTCACAGATGTCCCATCCTTTGCCCTGGGTTTTAACCCTGGGGTGACATGATAAAAAACAGGTCACATATCCTACCTGAGGAGCTGAACACTATATAGACAAAAGATGGAGAACAATGGATTTTCTCCATTTTTCTATAGGAGAAAGACAGTCATGCCCCTTCTCTCCCAAATGAGAGAGAGAATGAAAACACAAAGCAAAATAAACACACACACACAGAAACCCACTTTTGTTTCTTCGGAGCAGTTGGAAAGAATCCAAGGTTCTCCTATTCTGTTACTGTGCTCTAACCTTGGAATGTAAACGCATCTTTCCAAGGGCCAGATAAATCCCAGGTGATGTCTTTTATGACCTAGATATTTCTCCAAAGTTTTGGCTTCATACCTTGGGAGATAGCACCCAGGGTTTCTGGCGTCTTGGGAGCTTAACATAAGAACCTTTTCTGGGATGTAACTATTTGATCCTCTTAGGGAGATAAGAGAAGCTTTATTACCCTTTAGACCAGAGAAATTTAGACAGATAGCCACAAACATAATTCTCAAGGTATGAGAATGATCTTTTTACAGAAGCACTAAGAAACAGGGAAGTTTTCTTTTCCCACAGTAAGTTTAAATAATTTTTAATAATGGCTGTACTTAACAACCAATTTGTGAAGTTTTAAACAACTTCACAAGTTTGTTAAAATTATATCAATTTTCTCTCAGGAGTCAGTATGATCAGTCCAGGACCCTGGCGCACTATTCATCAACATGTTATACATGTAAATTTCTAATAGAGAATTCACATTAAGGCAAAAGATATGCAGGAATAGGCTCTCACCTGTGGAATTCCTTCATATTATCACAGGCCTATGCATGGTGAAATGGCTTCCCATAGATTCATTCAGAACTCCGTCTGAGGGACACACCTTGTGATATTGGGTTGTTGTTCTATAGGGTACCATTTATTCCTTAAAACAGAGGCTGATATGTAGGGTTACTTCCTCCACTGACAAAATATGAATCTAGGAACTAGGGGGTCTAAATGAATGAGACCTCTTTCGTATCATACTTAAGAATCTTGAGATTTTTTTCCTTCTCTTGTCCATAGCTTTCAACTCATAGCTTGTAGGTCATAGTGCCCAAGACAATATTAAGCTAAGACTGTTGACCAACAGTTTTTGACAACTCACACCAGTAAGCCAACAGGCAGAAAAGAGGTTTGCTCTACTGTCTGGGGTATTTGATTCAAATTACCAAGAAAAAATTGGATGGATGCTACACAATGAAAAAAGGAGGGTTGTGGTAGGTTGAAAAATTGTTCCCCAAAGATGTTCCTTATTTCTGGAATGTGTGAACTATGTTACCGTGTATGGCAAAAGGAACTTTGCAGGTGTGATTAAAGTTAAGGTATTGAGGTGGGGAGATTATGTTGAAATTACCTAGTTGGGCCCAATGATATAATCACAAGGATCCTTACAAAGACAGAAGGTGGAAACGGAGAGACAGAGTGAAAGAGATTTGAGGGTGCTACACTGCTACCTTTGAAAAGGAGGAAAGGAGTGATGAGCCAAAGATGTAGGTAGCTTCTGGAAGCTGGAAAGGGCAAGAAAACAGTCTCCCCTGGAACTTAAAGAAGGAATACCCTGTGAACCCATTTTAGACTTGTGACCTACAGAACTATAATATAATAAATGTGTATTGTTTTAAGTCACTAAGTTTGTGATAATTGGTTACAACAGCAATAGGAAACTAATACAAAGGCTACGTCCAGAAATCTGAGGATTCATTGGGACAGCTCTTAGTATCCCATGACCAGTAACAGAAGTCAGTGGGAAACTGTGAGAACCCAACAAATACAAGATAACTTGGAACCAGTGAGTATTATAATTGGGGTTACCTGCTAGTTAAAAATGCTCAACAGGCTGAGTCTAGCAGTGGGTAATGGGAAGGAGAATACAAAATAAGGGTTGGAAGCAAGAAACTATAATTTTCAACTTAGGCCCTATGGTCAGCAACAAAAATGGAGACTATAGAAGACATGTTATACAGAATATAGGGTACATGCAGTATTATGAGGACAACTAGTCACGACTCTGGCAATATTTGTTTATTCTATCAGAAGACATCCATTTCCATTTCTTAGTTATGAAATTCTGTTTTGGTTCCAAACCTTTTTGAGGCTAAGAAAAAAACATACTCATTTCCTCTGCCAAACTATGGCCTTTTAAAGTAGAATATCCCATGAGGATGCCTATTTTCATAATGTTCACTTTGGCTTCTTTACAAGGGAGGTATAAAATAGAAACGCTGAAATCTGCCCCTGAATCTGTGCATACACACGTAAGCCAAGTTAGTAGCTTGGATATTTAAAGTTCTTTCTAGTAGGACAAGTCAATAGAATTATCTCACTTATTAAGTATGACACATTTTGTTAGTACCTAAAAGGGGTTTGGGGAATAGGAGGAATTTCCACCTTAGAGGGAATGAGATGTAATTAAGGATTATTGTGGAATAAGTCATCTTCTGAGTGACTGTAATCAAGCTGATAATACACTAGATTAGATTTTCTTGGGGCTCTTCAGCCAAGAAATAGTCCTTGTGACAAACCCTTACCCTAGTTGTAAACCACTGAGTTTACCACTTCAGTTAACTACTCCAGGACATATCCACATTTCAATTCATACAAATGGTACCCCTGGAGATGTATGCTGCATCCCTGACCCAATGGCTACTGGCTTTCTTTCAGTTGGACTTAAGTTCCCACATCTCTAGTCTCTTAATAGCATTAACCATAGCTCTCATAGACTTAATTCTTTATAAATTGGAAAAGCTCATTTTAATTCATTCTAAAAATGAGCAAAATTAAATAGAAATATCTGGGCTTTTAAAATGCAAGTTTATTTGGGGGAGGGTGATTGTTTATAGTTAAACAAGATAACATAACTTCCCATTATCTTTCATACCCTTCACTTGAAGGGTAGGATATATTTTCTATAAAAAGCTGTTGTTCTGTGGGCTGAAAACAGAAATAACATATGTGATTGTAAGTATGGTTTTCCATATTAGTCCTGTGTAGTAGGTTATTTGCAGTTTCCCCAGTCTCTCAAGAAAAGTGAAAAAAAAAAACAGTGTGAGGTTAGATCTGCTATTGTCGCTCAGAAAGGGGAGCAATGCCCATTACAGTGACCTTGCCAGCTGAACTAGCAAAGAAAATTGATACCTTTGAGAATCAGTTTCTCAAACCCAGAGGTGAAAGAAATTTCTTGTCTGAAACAGTTCATTGAGAAGATAAATAAAAGCCATCATAGAGGAATGTTCTCATCTTGCCATCATAAAAATAATGTAACTTTCTGTGTCTCTGTCCTCACTGCCTTTGTTCCTCTAACAGTAGAAACATCTTTGCTCCTGTCAAGGCCACGCCTTCAAATTTTGGGCTGTATTTCATCATTGGTCAATTCTCGAGAATGCTGCTGTTTTAATCCCACCCTCCACCCTGCACTTTTGAATGATCCATCTCCACTGAATCATTGTTATCAGTGCTCAAACATGTTCTTGATGTTCAATGTTTGTTTATTTGTTTTTATTTTTTAATGGCTCTTAACCATGTATCCTTTTCTTCTTCTGAGCTTCTTCTTGTCTTCCACTCACTTCTTAGTAGAGTGTTTTATCTGTAGCTGGTGTGTGGATTTGCTCATCTCCCATTCTCTCCTCAACTCTCCAAACTCTGTATTCCTTATCAATCAGTGCACCAAGAATAATTGCCAAGGTCATCAAGGACTTACATTTTATTAAATAAAAAAGTAATTGCTCTTTCTTTTTTTCTAATTGAGTTCTCAGCAGCATCTGACCCTGTCATCCAGTTACTTCTTGAAACTTTCTTCTCATAGCTTTGAGATACAACACTCTCTTGTTTTTCTTTCTAGCTCCTTGATCATTGTGGCTCCTCCATTTCCTTTTCATTCATTTCTTCCCTTTCAACTCCAAATGTTATAGTGTCATGCTTTCTAACTTGACACCACTTCTCTTTTATTTATATTCATTCTTCCTACATGATTTGTTTTAAACTCAGGATTTTAAATACCGTGTACTGAGGACTCCAAACTGCACACCCATTCCTGCCTTCCTCCACAGCTTCAGACTCTCTTCCACTGATTCCAAATGTTAACGTCTCCAAATGGATGACTACTTGGCACCTCAGATGCAATATGGTCAGAAAAGAACTAGGAATTGCTCTCCTTAACTGCACTCTGCTGCTTGTCCAGTCTTCTACATCTCCGTAAGTGTTTGTGCTCAGTTGTTAGAACCTAAAATCTAACACTTAGTCTTCATTTCTTTTTACTCCTTACTCCCACACCATCCAGTCTTATTGAATCTCCCTTTAAAACATATCTCAGAACTATCGCTTTTTCTCCATCTTCACTAATAACCACTTTTTCCCAAGTTTTTTTCTCTGGACTATTGTCATATATTCATAATTTGCCCCCTCACTGTCTCCTAAAATCTTCCCACTCAGCCAGTAAAGTGATCTGTTCAATCTGTTAATTAGTAAATGTTATTTCCTGACTAAAACCCTTCAAAAGCCTTCTGTCACCACACACAGATGACTCACTACTTATTAACAGTGCTGGACTCAGAGTGAATAAGAAAGACACATTTCTGTACCATTTTACCATGCCATTCAAAATCACTCTTGGAATTTTACTCTCCATTTCTGGCTGTTTTTATGAGCTAATTCTATTGATTTTTCTTGTTACATTTATGTAGTGATTAGAAGCCTTAATCTCTGGTATTAGAAATACCAGATCAGTGAAATATCAAAATTCTTCAATCTATCAAACATTTAAAGTATCTCCCTCTACAGCTTAGGCCAGATCCAGATTTTTGAGATTATTGTAGGAAAGAGAAACATGCTTCATAGCTTTTCTTTTTCTCTCTCCATCAACTCCCTGGCTCTATAGTTTCTATTCCTTGATCCTCCAGAATCTGATATAGAGGAAAGAAGAATTTAGAAGAAATGGCAAAGTCTTACATGACTCATGCCGTTATATCTGTTGTCATATCCTTTTATAAATTAGAAGCCTAAAAGTGTGTTTCTGTGTTTGGGTTTTTATTTGTTTTGTTTTGAGATCCATCATTCTATTGAGATCTCCAACTATGTCTTTTTCTGGTATGGATCATATTCCAACATTTGGCCACTTGTAACTTCCCTCTGACACTATTTCCCGTGTAAATTGTTTCTGATACCATCACATCACACTGATAGGCGAGCCTCTTTGGTGGGGTCCCATCACATACCTCCCATACCATGTTGAAGCCAAAAGACTTAAGAAAAACTGATTCTTTATGAGACTGTCTGCTTCTTGACAAGTTCTTCCACTGCTTTGACATGATCTAGCAGTAGGTGATGAGGTATGAGTTTCTAAATGGGTTTTTATCCACCCCTTTGTCAACTTTATTTGTGGTCTAACACATCATTTGGTATTTTGTGGTACTTGCCTCTTATAAGTCCCAGTTTTTTAGGAAACAGATAAAAATCACACACACATACATACACACACACACATCAGAAATCATCTACTTAATGGGTGACTATGTGTTTTATCAGTCTAGTCTTTTTCCCTTGTTCACATAGCTTGACAAGATTTGGCTTTTGCCTAATTCTCCTACCACATCTACATACATACACACCTACTACATACTGTAGTACCCTCTCCCTCACACCCATGCTCAAACAGTGCTGGCTTTATGTCAGAGCCTTAAACAAAAGCTTGTTCTTACCTTAAGATATTTTGTTTGTTATTCCTTCTTCCTGGAATAATCTTTCCCCTGATATTTGCATGACTGCCTCCTTTTTGTTTAGTGCTTTTGTTAAATGCCCCTTTCTCAGAGGAGCATACACCACCCTTCCTATCTGTAGTAGCAACAAAGCCACTGTTACAACAAACCTACCACATTTCTGTAGAAAATTTCCTTCCCCACTCTCTCAGACAGCCTTTTCACTCCTATCCTTCTATCCACAAACACCTAACACTTCTTTCCTTTTCTCTTATTTTACGACTTTCCTTCTTATTTCTCTGAGAAACCAGGAGCAATAGTAAGGAAACTACAGTATCTTCTTACCACAAAATTTTTCATCTTATTTGTTTTTGTTCGCCAACTCTGCCTTCTATTTACTATGGATGGACTCTCTCTCATATCCAGGTCCGACCCTGTCATCATGAGATGATCTCATCCTTCAGAAACACTGTTTAATTGCCCCTCATGCCCTGCCCTCACTCACTTGCACCATCCCAATCAGCAAATAAACATGCTGTAATGTCTCCTACCACAAATAAAACCCTCTGGTAGTCTCTTATTCCTCTCTAGATAATATCCCACTTCTCTCTCATTTATGGCAAGAATCCTTAAGAAACGTATTTAATCTGGCTGTCTCCATTTTTTTTTTTACCATGCAGTTTTTGTTCAATTCCATCAAGTTTCCGCTAGTGCACACACACACTCACACCCATAACTGAAAACCAAATATAATCCTACCTATTTTTCCCCATATTTTCATTAACTATGCTAATGAGTTTTATTGGCTCTTATCTGAAATATATCTTAAATCTGTAAATCTGACCTTTTTTTTCCCACTTCAAATGCCACCACTAAAATCTGTAGTACTTACCACAATCATTACCTTATAATCCTTCTTTCATTCCTTCATTCTTTTTCTGCTTCTTCCTTCCCTACCTGTCTCTCATCAGTAATGTACAAGCCCCAGGGGAGCACAGACCTAGCCTGATGTGTTCAGTGCTAAATCCTCAATTCCTATAACATTGCCTATCATGCCGTAGGTACAGTGTAACTATGTATTGAACAAATAATTGATCATCTCCCTGCTCAGAATGACTACAGGAAACAGAGTAGTTATTGCCATTGTTGAGTTCCATCATCAAATTAAAACTCATTGACATTTTGATAGATACTTGGTTCTTCATGTGGGTTTAGTAGATCCCCTCATTATTCCTCATGCTCATCCTCAAGGCAGCTTTTTTACACAAGAGTTTGTCAACCTATAATTTTGTTGAGCACACAATCTTTATAATGTCTTTGTTCCTCTTATACTGTTCACCTGATAAAGATCCCTGGGATTTCATTATATTTGTCTAGCACAAGACCTTTAAATGTATTGCATCAACAAAAGTCATTCCATGGAGTGAAAATATATTGAATAATATTTTACCAGTACTGTTCAGCTCACTTTTATTTTTGAGACGAAGTAATAACCATGGTTAATAAAAAGACATCAAGAAATAACAAAAATAATATGTCTGGGTAAAGTATTTTATGACTAATTTATACTATGAATCACCTTGTCTATTTAAATTAATGATTTATATTTCATATGCTCCCAGCCAGTTAAGTTCCCATAGTCAGGGATTTATGATTTACCCTAAGTGCTCCTAAAGACAATTATGAAAATAAGTTAGTATATTAAGTTTAGTTATCCATTGAGAATCTGAATTATTTTATAAGAAATTATGACCAGCCTACTCATTTTAAAGTCCCGTTTGAGGGAAGATGGATGGTCCATAAAAACTCCCTATCAAGTGGGTATCTTACCCACCTGACCCAGGAATAGAATACTGAAAACATCTAAGGACCGCATTATAAAAGGGAATTGAAGCAGTATGCTATGAGATTGAGCCAGGCTTGAAGAGGTCTTAATGAGGTTATTCCAAACTGCAAATATGAAGGAATAAAGACTATAGGAAACTTGTTCTTGTGTATCTGCTCTATAACTAGAGTCTGCTATCTAAAGAGATATGTCCCTTTGGAGTTCCCTGGTGGTCCAGTTGTTAAGACTCAGTGCTTTCACTGCCATGGCCGTGGGTTCAATCCCTGGTCAGGGAACTAATATCCCACAAGCTGCGTGGCATGCCCCCCCCCACCAAAAAACAAACAAACAAAAAAAGAGAGACATGTCCCTCTTGTCAAATCTCTATTTTTGTAGTCAAATTCAAAATTGGACCTATATTTCCCACTGTTGTGTTCTATCCATCTCACAAGAACGTCTTCCCTTCATGGTCCTCTGTAATGCTGATTTTTATTTAATCTGATCACAAATTCTACATATTTCAAATTATGCTTTTTCAAGGCAAAGGCTATGTGTTATAGTGCCAATTGTCAATTTCTTTCTTCAGTTTCTTTCTTTAGCTCCAAATTCACCCTTCAGTATACACTTTCTGGTAATAACTGGAATCCCTTTAAACATTTCTGCTAAGCATGAGCATGATATTACATTTTCTCACTAGAGAGCACTGGAGGTATTTCACAGGAGGAAGGGCTTTTTCTGCAGTTTCTGGCTGCTGTGCTTGGGTCAGGACAATGGGCATAAGGACGTTTGGTGGAGCTCTGGCCCAGTCACACTCAGAGAACGCATGGCCCCTCGGTGACATTGCAGCCTCATCCCTAGCACCACCCATCCTGCGGGAGAGTACTGAGCCCCTTTGCATGCTACCTGTTGTTTCCAATCTCTTTTTTCCCATCTGCACTTTAGAGAGTTGCTGCCTGCTGGCCCAATAAATATGGCTCAGTGCTGGCATGGGCAAACAAGCCAACTTCTCTGTTATCTAGTGGCCTGAACTACACCTTCTCCAAGGAAGTCTGAACTCCAACCTGGGAGAGGGGTCCTGCTTAACAATTTGTCCTTCCTTAGATACTCTTCATCATGTCTAGATACCATGTAGAGTTTCCTTATATCTTATAGCTACTCTCTTACCACAGTTGAATTTTTTTTTAATTGGGAGATTGTTGCTTTACAATGCTGTGTTAGCTTCTGCTGTACAATGAAGTGAATCAACTATACATATAAATATATTCCTTGCCTCTTGGACCTCCCTCTCCCACCCCCCTCCCACCCATCTAGGTCACCACAGAGCACCAAGCTTAGCTCCCTTCGTTATACAGCTGAGCTCCCTGTGTCAAAGCTGATAGTTCCCACCAGCTATCTGTTTTACTTATGGTAGTGTATATATGTCAATCCCAATTTCCCAATTCACCTCACCCCCCTTTCCCCTCTCCCCGCCATGTCCACACATCTGTTCTCTATGTCTATGTCTCTATTCCTTCCCTGTGTATAGGTTCATCTGTACCATTTTTCTAGATTCCACATATATGCGTTAATATATGATATTTGTTTTTCTCTTTCTAGCTTACTTCACTCTGTATGACAGACTCTAGGTCCATCCATGTCTCTACAAATGACCCAATTTTGTTCTTTCTTATGGCTGAGTAATATTCCATTGTGTATATGTACCACATCTTCTTTATCCATTCGTCTGTCAGTGGACATTTAGGTTGCCTCCATGTCCTGGCTATTGCAAATAGTGCTACAATGAACACTGGGGTGCATATGTCTTTTTGAATTATGGTTTTCTCTGGGTATATGCCCAGGAGTGGGATTGCTGGGTCATATGGTCATTCTATTTTTAGTTTTTTAAGGAAACTCCATACTGTTCTCCATAGTGCCTGTATCAATTTACATTCCCACCAACAATGCAAGAGGGTTCCCTTTTCTCCACACCCTCTCCAGCATTTCTTGTCTGTAGATTTTTTGATGATGCCCATTCTAACTGGTGTGAGATGACACCTCATTGTAGTTTTGATCTTCATTTCTCTAATAATTAGCGATATTGAGCATCTTTTCATGTGCCTACTGGCTATCTGTATGTCTTCTTTGGAGAAACGTCTATCTAGGTCTTCTGCCCATTTTTTGATTGGGTTGTTTGTTTTTTTGATATTGAGCTGCATGATCTGTGTGTATATTTTGCAGATTAATCCCTTGTCAGTTGTTTCATTTGCAAATATTTTCTTCCATTCTGAGGGTTGTCTTTTCATCTTGTTTATTGTTTCCTTTGCTGTGCAAAAGATTTTAAGTTTAATTAGGTCCCATTTGTTTATTTTTTTATTTTCATTATTCTAGGAGGTGGGTCAAAAAAGAACTTGCTGTGATTTATGTCAAAGAGTGTTCTTCCTATGTTTTCCTCTAAGAGCTTTATAGTGTCTGGTCTTAATTTAGGTCTTTTATCCATTTTGAATTTATTTTTGTGTATGGTGTTAGGGAGTGTTCTAATTTCATTCTTTTGGTGTAGTTTGAAGTCAGGGAGCATGACACCTCTGGCTTTGTTCTTCTTTATTAAGATTGCCTTGGCTATTCAGGGTCTTTTGTATTTCTATACAAATTGTAGGATGATTTGTTCCAGATCCTTGAAAAATGCCATTGCCATTTTGATAGGGATTGCATTGAACCTGTAGATGGCTTTGCATAGTATGGACATTTTAACAATATAAATTCTTCCAATCCATGTGCATGGTATATCTTTCCATTTATTTTTGTCATCTTCAATTTCTTTAATCAATGTCTTATACTTTTCAGAGTACAGGCCTTTCACCTTGTTGGTTAAAGAAAGCTAATTTTGAATCATGAATCCCTCTTGGTAATTCCTATTGAGTTTGTGGCCCAGGATTAGAAAGGTGTCAGCCATGGAGGCCCGAAAATTTAAGAGTCTGTAGAGCACACAGGTGGTTTTTATTCTGGTTACTCTTGCATTGTGTCTTTTTCTTTGTGCAGAGTCTGAACACAGTGTTTCCTGGGTTTGGGGTTGTTAACCAGAGACAGGGAAATGGGGCCCCAGGGTTAGGGAGTCTGACACAATAGAGGTGGCTGAGTTTTTTCCAGAGAAACTGAGGCATTGGAAATCAATGGGAAGTTTGTGATGGGCAAAACTACAAGCTTTGTGTCAAGTCTAGCAGTTATTTGGAGATTGCATTACCCTTCTTTGTAATGGTCTGAGATATCATTATCTTTCCAGGCCAGATCCAGGCAAAAGAAGTACAAAAGTATAATAAGGATCTTTATGGTATAAGAATTAAGAAAAGGACTGTTGGAGAGGGAAAGAAGAATGAAAAGAAACATTCTTGATCTGACATCTTGGGAGGAAGCAGTCTACCTTGTTGCCCACTTCTTGTCTTCCAAGTCAATCTGATTTTCAGGAATCCAGCTGGTATGCAGTTCATAGAGTCTAAAGGAGACCATTCTAAGTAGGAGATGTGGATACAAGATTAAAGTCTCTGATGTTTGGCTGCCATCTAGGTAGTAAGGAGGACCTGGTTTAGTCCCTTCCAAGAAAATGCAAGGGCAGTATATGTTCTTAGTGATTCCAAATCATAAAGGTGGAAGAAAATTAGAAATGTTAGTTTGCAGAGTTGTAGCCAGATATTTAAGGAAACTGGAAGAATTCAGGATCCACTCCAGTTATAGGTATATAACAAAACCTCAAAAACAATGAAAAGATCTAGAATCCACATATACAAATGTGCAAACATATTTTCTTCTCTCTACAGTTACCCCCATTTTTTTAAACCAAAGGTAATTATAGTAAAACTAGTTTGTTTTTATTTATCTTGGCCTGATTATTTACAGCAAGGATAGTGATTGATAATATAAGCTCTTTTAAGACTGCTCTGCTGGAATTTTTCATAAAGAATCTCAGATTGAACTCTTAAAATAATCTGAGGTCAGGAAACCAAGCCAAGGACTTACCATCAAATTTTACTTTCAATACATATAGTTAAGGTAAATTCCTCTTTTCTCAATGTCCCCCCAAACTATCCTGAGGTTCCTGAGCCTGCCAGGAAATGACTTTCCTTACTCACCTGGTAATGCTGCCAGGAACCATGTAAGCAAGGTTCCAGGCCATTTTTTCCAAGCAGTTCCTTAAATCTGTCTGGTGTCTGAGCCTATGTACATCTCTCTCAAATATGATATTCCAAACAAAGCCTTGGTTATTTAGCCAATATTTCCAATTGTGTGTTGTTATAAGGAGAACAAATTCTTATTGAACTTCTGCAAATCAGTAATTATATTGCCCAAAAATAATTCTCGAGACTTTCTGAATTCTGGAGGAATCAGATAGGGAGAAAAGTAAATGTTTCATCTTTGTTTACAAAGGTATACTTTACTAAGTTGCTGTAAGTCACAGATAGCTGAAGAGAAAAGGTTTCCTTAAATCTCAAGAAACAAAACATTAAGGAAACAGTAATGTTTCAAACAAAACATCATATAAGAACGACTATTCAAATAAAGGAGTATAGAGGACAGCAGTAAGAGTTAAATCAGTCTTACAGTCTTTCGTTTTACTTACCTTTTATATATTTAATTTTTTATTAGCTTCTTGCAATGAATCTTTCAATGAAGCTATTTTGGAATTTTGAGGACTTTTGGAGGCTTCGGCATGACAGTTAAAATATGTATCCAATTCAGTTTGATTTGGGAACCCTTGCTTTTAAATGTATTTCGTAAATGATCTTGTTTAATTGGAATGTTCCTCATAATGACCATTGTAATTCTAGATTATAATTCCCCTGAGGGCTGGCAGCAGTTTGGTAGGACCGTAGCCTCAAATGGAGTTTAACCCACATTTGTGTCCACCCAAATCTAGCTGCAAATGGGGTGCAACCCACATTTCTGTCTGTCCATATTTTGGGGCCCTCAACCTGACAGTTACCAAGCCAAGTTCTCAGGACACAGATTTTAGTAACATTAGTAAGATTTAGTAACATTTTTCCATTTTTCTAGATATCTATAACTTCTGGGACCACAGTTCTTAGACATAAAATAAGTAGGTGTGTCAGAATTTGTTGCGCTCGATTCCTTGGAACTTAACTTCTTCTTTTTTTTTTTTTTTTTAAGAAAAGCCTTGGGATTCTCAGTCAAATTAATACTTAAGAGGATTGTGCCTCTTGGTGGGGGATTGGGTGGTATTTACAGTATATCTCATTGCATGGAAATTTTCTTGAAGTTAGCAGGTGGTCTAGTGTCAATCTAACATGTTCTGTGACCAACGTATCTTAACACAGGAATTTTAGAGTTAGATGGTAAGTGCTCTAACAGTTTTTAAGTTCTTGATCCATAGGCCCGTCAATTTTGAGCTTTTGGCTTCTGAGATTCTCGTTAGCAATAGCCTTTACCTCATGTGCACATTAATGTTACCAAACCAAACTTGGGTCTGCTCGCCCATGTGTAGTAAAACCAATTTGCTGAAACCAGTTTGCGGTGAAGGAAAGTGCAGCATTTACTTCAGGAGGCCAAGCAAGGAGTACAAGGAAGCTACTGCTCAGAACACCCAAACTCCCAGATGGTTTTTAGTGAAGCATTTTTAAAGGCAAGGTAAATGAGGGGCATCCCAGAGTTTGTGATCAGCTCATGCACAATTCTCTGATTGGTTGATGGTGAGGTAACAGGGTAGTATCACAGGGGTTAACAGCCTCAATCCTTAGGCTCCAGTAGGTCTGGGGGCTACATGCTTATGATCATCTATTAGTTAATTTCTTCCATTTGCTGGTGGTTTTAGCATCTGTAAAACAACTCAGTAAATGTGTATCAGATACTATGATCTAGGTTCTTCAGAAAGAAGCTAAAGCAGAAGATATGAGAGAGGGGGGTTGTCCCAGGAAGGACCCATAGCATCCTGCTTTGTTACATTAACACATCAGCAGTAACCAAAGAGATGTTACAGAAAACTGGCCAAGGGAAGGCCTTGTGTGTACCATAAGCAATTCCCAATGTGGAACTGGGGACTAGAGAAAGGACTGATCTAGCAGACCTCAACAGTGAGGACTGTGGAACTGGGTTTCAATGAAATGGAGAACTGTGAACTGAACCACCAGCAGTTCCCAGTGTGAAATCTGAGAACTGAACCAAAGGCTAGGGATCACAATTAAATGGAGAACTACAAACTGAACAAAGGTCTAGGGACTCAGGTTCCAGATGGAACCATCTGTCAGCTCAAACTGACTGGTAAGCCCTGGACAGGATAATCAATTTGATTGGGAACTAGCTATAAAAATAGTGGAGCTCAGAACTAAGAGAAACTTACCTGTGGCCCTCAGAAAGAGCACCTGTGTTTCTTGTTGTCCCCAAAGTCATCAGAAATTTTCTTTGGATCTTTTAACTGCTACCAAATCTGTTAAAAAACAAAATTCAAGTAAGTAAATTTCAAATATCTTATTGGCTTTATTCAGTGATTCATAAATCAGGCAACATCTCATCCAGCAAATAGATAGGAGCTCCTGAACCAGTGGAATTTGAAATTAAAAACAAAATATGTTTACACATTAACACCCCCAAAATGAAATACTTAGGTATAAATCTAACAAAATATGTCAAATTCTATAAAAGGAAACCTACAAAACTCTCATAAAATATATCAAAGAACTAAATAAGTGGAGAAAGAGTCCATGTTTATGAATACGAAGACAATATCTTTAAGATAACAGTTCTTCACAATTGATCAATGGATTTAATGCAATCCCAGCCAAAATCCCATCAAGTTTATTTAGTCTGCATCAACAAATTTATTTTAAATTTCATATAAGAGACAAAATACACAGAATAGACAACACAGTATTAAAGAAGAACAAAGCTGACTCTACTTGACTTCAAGTCTTACTATAAAGCTACAGTGTGGAACACTTAAAACTGTGGAATTGGTGAAAGAAGACATAAGTAAATCAGTGGAGCAGAGGAGAGAGACCAGAAATAGACCCACATGAATAGTCACCTGATCTTTGACAAAGAAGCAAAAGTAGTACAATGGAGCAAAGATAGTCTTTTCAATAAAATGAAATAAAACAGCAGAACATCTACATGTAAAAAAGTGAACCTAGACACAGGTCTTGCAGTCCTCACAAAAATTAACCCCAAAATGGGTCATATAGCTATATGTAAAATGTAAAACTGTAAAAATCCTAGAAGATAACAGGAAAAAAAACATATGACCTAGGGTTTGGTGATGACTTTTTAGATATAACTTACCAAAAGGCATCATCCATGAAAGAAAGAACTAATAAGCTAAATTTCATTAAAATTAAAAATTTGAGATTACGTGCAATCCCTATCAAAATACCAAATACATTTTTCACAGACCAGAACAAATAATTTAAAAATTTGGATGGAAACACAAAAACTCTGAACAGCCAAAACAATGTTGAAAAAGAAGAACAAAGCTGGAGGTGTCATACTTCCTGATTTCAAACTATACTACAAAGCTACAGTAATTTAAACAGTGTGGTACTAGCATAAAAACAGACACATAGATCAATGAAACAGAATAGAGAGCACAGAAATGAACCCAAACTTACATGGGCAATTGATGTACAACAAGGGAGGCAAAATTATACAATGGGGAAAAGACAGCCTTTTCAATAAGTGGTGTTGGGAAAACTGGACTGCTACATGCAAAAGAATCAACGTGGACTACTCTCTTACACCATGAGCAAAAATAACTTCAAAATGGATTAAAGACTTAAATGTAAGACCTGAAAATGTAAAGTTCCTAGGCAATATGTTCTTTGACAATGGTCTTAGCAATACTTTTTTTTTTGTATCTGTGTCCTCAGGCAAGGGCAACAAAAGCAAAAATAAAAAAAATGGGACTATATCCAACTAAAAAACTTTTATGCAGTGGAGGAAACCATCAAAAAAATGAAAAGACAACTTACTAAAAGGGAGAAGATATATATTTGCAAACAATATATTCTATAAGAGGTTAAGATCCAAACTATATAAAGCACTCATACAACTCAACATGAAAACACAAAAAACCCAACTGAAAATGGGCAGAGGACCTGAACAGACATTTTTCCAAAGAAGACATACAGGTGACTAACAGACACATGAAAAATGCCTAACATCACTAATTATCAGGGAAATATAAATGTAAAGATTACAATGCGATACTACTTCACACCTTTCAAAATGCTTATCATCAAAAGACAACAAATAACAAGTGTGGGCAAGGATGTGGAGAAAAGGGAATCTTCATGCATTGTTGGTGAAAATGTAAATTGGTGCAGCTATGATGGAAAACAGTATGAAGTTTCTTCCAAAAATTAAAAATAGAACTGTCATAGGATCCAGCAATTTCACTTCTGGGAATTAACCCAAAGAAAACAAAAACACTAATTTGAAAAGATATATGCAGATCAAAGTTTATTGTAGCATTATTTATAATAGCCAAGATATGGAAGTGACCTAAGTGTCCATCAATAGACAATTAGATAAAGAAGGTGTGGTATATATACAAAATGAAATATTACTCAGCTATAAAAAAGAAAGAAATCTTGCCATTTGTGACAACATGGATGTTTCTAGAGGGTATTATGCTAAGTGAAAGAGAATAAAAAGAGAGGCCACAGACTGGAAGAAAATATTTACAAATGCTATATCTGATAACAGACTATTATCTGAAATACACATAAAACTATTAAAACTCAAAAATAAGAAAATAATTGGATTAAAAAAATGGACCAAAAAATCTGCATAGATATCTCACCAAAGAGGATCTACAATAAGCAATAAACACATAAAAAGATGCTCCATCTCGTATATTATCAGGGAAATACAAATTAAAACAACAGTAGGATTCTATTACAAGCCTACTAGAAAGGCCCAAATCCTGAACACTGACAACAAATTCTGGCAAAGATGTGGAGCAACAGGAACTGATATATTGCTTGTGGAAAGGCAAAATGGTACAACCACTTTGAAAGTTTGACAGTTTCTTAAAAAACTACACCTACTCTTACATACAATCTAGCAGTTGTGCTCCTTGTTATTTGCTCATAAGAGCTGAAAATTTATGTCCATATGAAAACCTACAAGTGAATGTTTATAGAAGCTTTCATCATAATTGCCAAAACCATCTGAAAGTAACCAAGATGTCCCTCAGTACATGAATGGATAAACAAACTGTGATACATCCAGGCAATGAAATATTATTTGGCACTAAAAAGAAATGAGCTATCAAGCCACGAAAAATCATGGAGGAAGCTTAAATACATATTATTAAGTGAAAGAAGGCAGTTTGAAAAGGTTACATACTGTTTGATTCCCAATATATGGCATCCTGGAAAAGGCAAAACTATGGAGACAGTAAAACAGTCAGTGGTTGCCAAGGGTTGGGGGTAGGGAGAGCTGAATAGGTGAAGCACAGAGGATATTTAGGATGTGAAACTTTTCTGTATGATACTATATGGTGGATACACGTCGTTATACATTTGTCCAAACCCATAGAAAGTATTGTACAATACCATAAGTGAACCCTAATGTAAACTATGGATTTTGGGTGATAATGACATGCCAATGTAGGTTCATCAGTTGTAACAAAGGTACCACTGTGGTAGGGGATGTTGATAATGGGGGGAGACTATGTACCTGTGGGACAGGGATATATGAGAACTCTCTGTACCTTCTGCTCAATTTTGCTATAAACCAAAAACTGCTCTAAAAAAAGAGTCTATTTAAAAAAACAAAAGAAAAATATGTTTAAGTTCCAAAATGAAATTCATATGTTATGATGTGAGATAATTGAGGACACTTTTGGAGGAATTAAATTGTGTGGGCTAGCTGAAGTTTCCAAGTAAAAGTTTTAATTCTTTTTTGTTTCTAATACAAAATGAATTCATGCTGATTGTTAGCAAATTTAAACACTTCATACAAAAATATAAAGAGCAGTTTATAAAAGCTGTTCTTAGCTTTTTCTAAATTACTCATCTCTTAAATTAAGTCTTAAATTAACTATTCACTGTTAAAAGTTTCCTGTGCCTTCTTCCAGACCATCTCATATTCACTTATGAACATTGCATTATTTTTTATTAAAATGTATAATAAAAAACCAAGGACCTTTTTTTTCTTATTTGCCAATTTATAATCCCTGCACAGAGCACTGCTTAGCCTGTAGTAATTCCTCAAGAAGTGTTTATTGAGTTAAAAATGAATGTGTGTGTGTGTGTGTGTGTGTGTGTGTGTGTGTGTGTAGGTAGGTAGGTAGGTAGGTAGATAGATGTGCATGTATACAGAGAAAAAATACAACTATAGTTTATATATTTTAATGTAATGGGCTTGCTATCATCAAACAGCATGCTTGATATGTTGGAATCTTCTTATTAATATATTAAACTGTCTTCCTTGATCTAAATAACTACCTGGAATCTAATTGTACCTTAATGTATTGAGCCTGTCTCCAAAAGATGGAGTTTCGGGTTGTCTATAATTATTCATTAATATGTACAATTGAATGTTCTTATATATGTATTTTTTGCATGGTTTTAGAATTGCTAGATGAAAGTGTACTTGAGTTTTGCATTTTGGTGAGTTTTGGACAAATTCTACTCCAAAAGTTTGAAGCCAATGGTGTGGAAGGATTAGGGGCTATATTAAACTTAGATTTATAAAATTGGGTCCTTGTCAGAAAGTCAAGACAATCTCTAAAATTCAGCATTTGAATGCTTTATTACTCAGTGTAAAGTTTATTTTCTTTAATGTGATTTAGTAAATGGGAAAACTAATTCCAAGTTTTGCTAATTGGGGGCTATCACATCTTCTTGTGTTACTGAGTCCAAGCTAATACTGCTCACCACATGGTAGGCTAATAAATCAGGAGACCAGTTATTGGGGCAAGGAATACTGTTGACTTTATTTGGAAAACCAGCAGACTGAGAAGATGGTGGACTAGTGTCCCAAAGAGCCATCTTACTGGAGGTACAATTCAGGGTTCTTTTATGGTAAAAAGGGGGAGAGGGTGTGGTTAGTTGTTGCAGACTTCTTCCTGTCAGAATCCTTTGTATTTGCAGCTGTCCCTGTAGGTTAACTCATGATGTTCATGCAACCTCCAACAAGATGAATGTTATTCTCTGTTCTAAATATTTTTATCTCTCTATGAATGGGAAAATGTTATACTTTTGAAGGTCAGAACCTTGAGAATGAGCTCTATTGTATATTTCAGGCTATAGGCAACATTCTTAACTTGTAGCAAAAGCAAGAGAATACAAAGGTTAAAGTAAAAGAAACAGATCCAATATGGAGTCAGATTTGTTCTTCCCTATTAAACTTGCAGTGTTTAAAAATGACAAACTCTTACACCTCTTATTTGAAAAGTCAATAACATATGCATTCAATCCCAGTGTCCTTTCTGTTCACACACTTCCTCATTCATTCATTTACTTGATAAGATAATAGTTATTGAGCTTCTCTTATTTGCTGATTATTTATATAGACCTAGGTGATCAAGACAGATACAGTCCCTGAATTTAGGGACTTAATGGTCTTGTGGGAAGGTAGTATAAATAGCATTTATAATAATGTAACAATTGCTATATTTTGATTATGGGAAGCATACAGTGAGAACACAGATTGGCCCTTAATTACATCTCCAGTGATAAGGTAGCAGTCAAAACCAGCAAGCTGACATCTGAAGAAGTGAGACATGACCAGGTAAAGATGGGAAAGAATAGAGATCCAAGCAAAAGAACAGTGTATAAAGTTCTTAGAGAACTTGTCCAAGGACCTAAAAAAAAAAAGTGTCTAGAGCATGGAACAAAGGGGTGGGGTTTTTTCCTTTTTTTTTTTTTCTTCTGAAGCATGTTGCAAGTTTAAGCTTTCTTTTTGAAAAATAAGATATTCTCCTGATACATCTTAGTATATTCCAATTTTTACTGTAAAGTGAATTATTTATAGTTTTTTCTTCCAGTATAGGTTTTTATGGAAAATTTTCCCTGAGTGGTACTTGAATTTCAAATAAATATTTTTTCTGATGCTAGGACTCTTCTGGCAACTGTAACTTAAAAATATTTTGTCCATCTGCATTGCTAAGTTTGAAGTAAATTAACACTTGTTTATAATTTATAAGTTATGAATATCTAACCTTACCTTTCAGTAAGATCCACAAGCTTCATAAAATAGCTGATAAAAATGTAGGAAACATGTAATGATTGTTAGCTAAATTTATAGACTCTTGAACTCATAGGGCTTGCAAAAATGTCGTTAGCTCTCATAAATTATACTTGAAGTAAAATGTCATTGTGTATTTGGAAACTCTCCATTTAATAAATCATTATATGCCAGAGATGAATTCATACTGTAAGGATATCAAGTACTAATGTGATAGAATTTAAATTTCTCTCTTATTCCAAGTGAATTCTTTTTGTGAGACATCTGAATTAGCCAATAAAGAACACATAAAGGAATTTATATTTTTTTCCTTAGTGTCGAACAGAATTAGATCATCTGAAATTTGCAGCCAGACTCTTTAATCTTCTAACACATAATCCTGGCAGCTTTCTGTAACTCTTATTTTAGTTAGACTTTCAAGAGTATTTCTATTTGACACATGTACAAGTTTTTGTTCCTAAGGTAATGATTTTCCCACAGAACACATAGCATTTCTAGTTTGAAAATCTTTCATAATTAAACTTTGAGGCTTTAGTGAATAATCTAATACCTGACCATGCTAATTATATCAGCTGAAAATGTGATTGATTTTTTGTAAAATGATACGTATTGGTGGACTCTCATTATTCCTCAAGAGGTGCATGCATGCAAAAGACAAAATAACAAACAAGACAAAAAGCTATAACAGTTTTCACTGCTTTTCAAAAGTCTGAATGTGATGAAATGGCCAGAAATAGAAACTTTGTGTACAGTAATTTTTACTTAGTGGAATTTTCAAATGTGTAGTTTTCACATACTCTATGACTGCATCCTATAATTTTCCTTAGTTTTGCTTTTACATAATTTAGGTTGAAGCCTTGTAATTTATCTTCTGAAGTCCTTTCTATACAAGAATGTAGTTGTACTATCTCACATCTGAAAGATAGTTTATTTCATTTTGATTTTCATAGATTTTTTTCCCTAGTAATCATTCAGTGAATGTAAGTCACAGTACGAGACAAAATTTATGTCCAAATCATTTAAAGGAAATTGTCCTTTGAGGGTTAAACTTTGTGAAGTAGTTATTTTGTCAAAAATCATTCATGACCGTAAAAAGAAAGAAATATAAGATTCATAGAGCATTTTGACGTAATATGAAAATAATTCCGTGTTAAGCAAAATGATTGAAAATCTTTTGAAATACCTCATTTGGAACTACGAAGGTCACATACAAGCCACAAATCTCAACCTAATTCTTATTCTTTAAGCAAACAAAACTTTCTTTTCCGTATAAGCAGGGGTTTATCTCTGTGAGGATTTATAGGATCATGCCCCCTAAATTGATGTTATTTTTACCTCTCTTGTCAGTCAGAATTGAAACAAATTTTGTAAACAGCTAGGTCATTGTCATTATAAACTTATTTCCATATGGATGGTGTGTGCATATTTACAACCTCCCTGATTCAAAATTTTTGCCCTTTAAAATTTTGAAAATTTGTGTGGACATAAAGATCACAACAAAAAAGTAACGTCATGAATCCCTAATGGAATGTATTTACCGAACATGCACAAGAAGAGTAAGATAATTTACAGTGTTAGTAATCCTGGAAACAGAATTAAATTCATAATTTAATTTGCAAATTACTTGTACTTGAGTACAAGGAATAGGATGGGACCATCCATCACCACTCTGTGTAGGCAACTCCACGGTGTCCAAATTTCGAACACCTAAAGAATGATTGACACAGAGAGTTGCATTTTCTTAAAAATAGTTGTAAATGTAGTGGAGTGTGTGAATTTATAAAAGAACTCAGAGTATATTCCTTTATTACAGATATAGTATTTATTTTCTGTGACTACTGTAACAACTTACTACAGACCTGATGACTTTAAAGAACAGAAATTCATTCTCTCACTGTTAATGGAAGACAAAAGTCCAAAATCTACATCACACAGCCTGTAATCAAGTTAACAGTTGGACTGTGCTCCCTCTGGAGGTTCTAGGGGAAAATTTCTTCCTTGTCCTCTCCAGCTCTGGTGGCCACTGCCATTGCTTGGCTTGGAAGCACATAATTCCAATCTCTGCCCCTGTGATCATATTTCCTTCTGTCTGTGTCTAATCTCCTTCTACTTCCCTCTTATAAAGACACCCTTATTATCAGGACCCATCCAGAGTAATCTCCCAATTTCAAGATCCTTAACTTAATGATATTGGCAAAGCCCCTTTTTCTCTTTAAGGTAAAATTTACCGGTTCTAGTGATTAGGAGCTGATGTCTTAGGGTGGCCATTATTCAGCCAACTACAGTCATGTATAATGATAGTTCCTTATGATGGTTGGCTCAGAAATGTTCACTGAACTAGTTTTTCATGGATTTTAAAATGTGTTAATTGTTAATCTTTCAATTTCTTGGGAAAACCTTGGCATTTTTGTCATTATTGAAGACCAGGGTGATCTAGAAGAAGAAGGCTGCCCAAATATTTATGACCCCTGACTATCTCACCCAGAAATAAGACCCACCCACTTCCAAGACAGGTAATACCAGCTAACAGAGCAGGAGAGACCAAAGCCTGTGAAACACAATGTTTATTTATTTTGACTCCAGGAAAAGCCAGGGAGAAATGTACTACTGGAAGATTCCAGCCTGCAGACTCAAAACCATTTTTCTTATTTACAGGCCAAATTCTTTAGATTTTCTGCTAGCATTTTTTCCTCAACTTTCCACTCTCTTTATTAAGGTAATATAATAATATTTTAATTTCCTATAACAAAGTTGATGGGAAGCAAAAGATAAAATATTAGCAGAACAAAGGGAAAATTAGTAGTCTGATCCAGTAAATAAACTATTAAAAATAATTGAATCCTGATCCCCCAATTTTAGTAGTAACATTTAAATGTAAAGGAACAATTTTGCAGTGTACTGAAGGCAATTGTTTAAATTTCAGCAGGAGAAAATGATAAAACAGTGAATTTGGAGAAAATACTTCATTAAATGATTTTGTCACCATGCTTTACATTTACTTCCAATGGTTAAAAAGAAACAAACAACAAACCAAAAAAAAAAAACCCGTCATTATATTCATTATCTGCAAAAGCCTCTGACTTTAAACATACAGAAGCTTTATTTAAGAGTGATGATAAGGGAAATAAAGAAAAGAATGCTATGAAGAAGTGATTGTTTTGCCTTAAAGCAAGTTTAAAAATTTATAACATATGCTTCACTGAAACATTTGTGAATCTCTAAAAGCAAACTGAGTTTTTTTTTTTAACAAATAAACCTCACTTTCCAAGATAAAATATACTGAAAACCAATTAATTTATTTGTGTTAAAATTTAAAGCTAATGATAAAACCAGTGTGTGTTATTTGAGGCGTTGTGTATCTTTTTGTGGCAGTTAGGGTTGTAATCCAGACTCACTGAGTTATACTTATAATTGCATTAAGAATTATTCCATACAGATTAAGATACCAATTTTATCACTTGCTTTTAAATAGTCTGAGAAGGAAGTATTTTAATGTATGTCTATTTACTTGGGGTACCTCAATAATGTCCACTATGGCAGTATGTGACTTAGTTCCCATGGTGTATTGAAATGAGGCAGGGATTTAGATATAGGCATATTTAGGTTTATATCTTGGATTTATCCCAAGTGACTGGGGAGATATTACTTAGTTCCTATTCCTTATGGTTCATTGCTTCCTCATTTCTTTAGTAAGGTGAGGAAATTAGCATACATTTACAGTTAGTGGAAAATCCAACTCAAAGTTATTTAAGCAATAACAAAATTCATAACCTCACATTAAAAAAAATTCCAAGTTGTGATGGCTCCAGAATTGGTAAACTCAGTGGCTCAAAGACATTCGATTAACCACATTGTTCAAATTCTTCTGCTTTGCTATCTCTGAAGTTTTGACTTTGTTTTTAAAACAATTCTTGGTTCAGTTTGGCTATAGTTACTTCAGGGCATATGACCAGACAATATCCAAAGGAAAAAAGAGACTGTCACTTTCAATATCTATCTGTCTATCTATCTATGAATCTATCTATATCTACCTATCTACTCGCCCTCCTTTACCCATTTCGAAAAGCATCCTAACAGACCCTGATTTAAGTCTTGTTGCCCAGTATTTGGTTACATAATGTTTGCTAAACATCTCTGGTAAAGTGAATGAAATTACCACAGTTGGTTTAAATTAATCATCTATGGTGGTTTGGATGTTAAGAATTAACAAAATTGTTTCCAAAAAAATTGACATCACATTGATTAGTAATTCTTACAAAACATCTAAGAAAACAAAGTACACAACAAATATTATTATTAAAATTTCAGTTGTATATAAAAACTGCAAGAAAATTTGAATTATTCATTATTAGTTTTCATGGCAAATGAAATATTAACTGGTGGTCTTTTGAAAAAGTAGCTCGTTGTTATTTAACCTCACATTCCTCCCCAATTCAGAACTCTAATCAGCAAGAGTCTTTCCGAGTAAGAAGGCAAGAAGCACATGAAAAGCTGCTCAACATCACTGATTATTAGAGAAATGCAAATCAAAACTATAATGAGGTATCACCTCACACCAGTTAGAATGGGCATCATCAGAAAATCTACAAGCAAGAAGTGCTGGAGAGGGTGTGGAGAAAAGGGAACCCTCTTGCACTGTTGGTGGGAATGTAAATTGATACAGCCACTATGGAGAACAGTATGGAGGTTCCTTAAAAAACTAAAAATAGAATGACCATATGACCCAGCAATCCCACTCCTGGGCATATACCCAGAAAAAACCATAATTCAAAAAGACACATACACCCCAGTGTTCATTGTAGCACTATTTGCAATAGCCAGGACATGGAAGCAGCCTAAATGTCCATTGACAGATGAATGGATAAAGAAGATGTGGTACATATACACAATGGAATATTACTCAGCCATCAAAAAGGAATGAAATTGGGTCATTTGTAGAGACGTGGATGGACTTAGACACTGTCATACAGAGTGAAGTAAGTCAGAAAGAGAAAAACAAATATCACGTATTAACACATATATGTGGAATCTAGAAAAATGATACAGATGAACTGGTTTGCAATGCAGAAATAGAAACACAGATGTAGAGAACGAACGTATGGACACCAAGGGAGGAGAAAGTGGCAGGGGTGGTGGTGGTGGTGGTGGGATGAATTGGGAGATTGAGATTGACATATATACACTAATATGTATAAAATAGGTAACTAATAAGAACCTGCTGTATAAATTTTTTTTTAAATTAAAAAAAAACCTATTTGACATCTCTGGTTCATAGTGTTTTCATGCCCCAGCAACTAGAAAACCAATGTAACTGGCTGTGATTTTACAGAACTTTTGGTTTAGAAATTTTTATCGCAAATTACACATAAAATTCATTGCATTATGCCAAGCCTTGCCCAGTTTTTCACCTGTGGTTATCAAGATAAAATAATTAAAATATATATATATATCAGATATCAAGAGTAAAGTATTTTTTAGTTTACATTCTTCATAATACATCACTGCTGTGCATATTTATAATCATTTATATTGTTTGGTTTATGTGAAAAATTAGCTCATGCCTACAATTCCATTAGGTAGAGAATTCTGATATGAGCAAGAAAGTGTAGGTCCTACCTACCTGTGGGACTAAAGACATTTCTTACCAATTTCTTGACAAATGATTTTTGGATTAATGTCCCCTCTTAGCTGATGTCGATATTGCTTTTTTTTTTAATACAGTGTGTTTTAAGATATTAGGATAGCTTTTTTCCTGCTGTACTCTGCTGAAAACCATCCTGATTTAAATAAAAATGAGCAGATAACTAGAAGTAAGTTCTAAAAAATCATCACTATCTGATTTTATTTTATATACCTCAGTTTTTTATTTTGGTAAAATAACTTCTTAAAATGAATGGAGAGGAGGAGAGGAGAAAATCTTTAGCTGAAGTACGGGAAAATGAAAAGCTAATTCTACAGCATTGTTGTTTTCTCAACAAATTATAGCATTACCATTCTCATTCTGCATTTATATGAATAAACATAAAATGTATAAAAATACTCAAGGGGAAAAATAAATTACTTTTAGTGTACGATAACAGCTCTCATATTGGTTCGTATTTTATTTGACCAGTATAACAGTTGAAAAGCCCAGTGGGAAGAACTATATATATTAAACTACCTTCCAAATAAAAGATGTGCAGCTTTTTAAATCTCTTGCCTCAGAGAAATCATTTCTTTCCATATTATGTGAAATAAAATAATCTGTGAGCCTAGCCTCCTTATACTGGTCTATGAGTAGAATCCAAAAATTATATATATTTTGTGAATTGTACTTATTGACATATTTTCATATTTATTTGCTTCAAAGGAGCAAAAGATAGACTGACAACATGCCTTTCAATATTAACAATGGAAGCCAGAAAACAGTGGATGCTATTTTTAGTGTGCTGAAAGAAAATAACCAACAGTGAAGAATACCTTTTCCACAACTTTTCTAAAATTAGGGTTAAACAAAAATATTTTCATAATGAAATTATTTGCCACAAGCAGAATCTCATTAAAGAAATTCTAAAGCTCATGCTTGTGATATAAAGCCATCCATTTAACTGTGAGATGCAAGAAGGAAAGAAGAGCAAATAAAGTTGTAAATATGAGATTTATGTAAGTAAATACTGACTGCATAAAATATTAATTATAATAATCATATAGAGTTGGGTTGAAATAAATGAGGCAACATTAAAATCACAATAACATATAAGCCTGACAATTCATAAATGTATATATAATGTTAAATATTCTCAATCACTTGTATTATCTAGGAAGAAGAAGAAACTATTTCATAACTTTAAATTCATATAAATTAAAAATGCAAATTATAATTTCTTGGATAATCTCAGAAGCATTTTTTTTCTGTCCAATAACGCAGGACAGTAGGACAGATGACATTTTTAGATTCCTTTTCCATTTTCCAGGTTCCCTCATCAGCTAATTTCTGCTGGGTTCAGCCACTGGAAGGTACTAACAGGAGCTTAAGGACAGAAAGATGAGGGAAGCCTTGGTATTTCTCTGTCTCTCTGACCCAGGCAATATATTTGGAAACAGCTGAGTCTCCTCCATGCTGCCAAATCTTATCCGAGTGACCCAACATAATTCCTGCTTCTGCTGGATAACCCTAGCACTTGGGCTCCAGCAACACTGCCTTCAGTGTTTGCATCCCTATCCTAGATGTGCCAAATTCTGGTTTGCCATACTTTCCACACTTTGGCCATCATTTGGGCAACCAATTTTCTAAATAAATTTTACCTTTAGAAAAATACAAAGATTGATTTCTATACCCAAGTTGAATTCAAACCTACAGAATTAAGACAGTTAGAATGATAAAAAATAATTAATTGGCATTTCAGTCCAATAATTGATAAATAGTTCTATCTAATATAATTTATATAGTTAAAAATTCTATATAATTCTGTAAATTCTAGATAAAATGCTTAATAGAAAAACTATATAATGGTATGGTAGAGTGTCTAAAAATAGGCAGAGACTGAAGGACATTTTACCTTTGAAAGAATGAAAGCTCACAAGGTAAGATTTACCTCTGTATGGCTTTTTCCTGAGTGCACCTCAGAGTCTGAACAACATGGGTCAGTCAGTACTCAAACAGAGCCACAGTCCTTTGGCTTGAAGTGTGAGAGTTTAGGGCTGTGAAATCAGCTGGAAATTGAGGAAGGAAATCCTGCAAAGGATTTCCAGCAGGGGGACCCCTCCCCCCAAATATGTCTTTGCTTAAACTGCTTTCAAAGCCTTGGTTGAACACTGAGTTGCATATGTGTCAGGGAGACACCAATGCACCCAGAAGAAAGGGACAGATGGAAAGCTGAGAGGACAGAGCAGAGATTTCAGCTGTTGAATGTGAAGGTGAAATAGAGCTTGACTTTTTTTTTAATTTTTATTGGAGTATAGTTGCTTTACAACGTTGTGTTAGTTTCTGTTGTACAGCAAAGTGAATCAGTTGTATGTATACATACATCCACTCTTTTCTAGATTTCCTTCCCATTTAGGTCACCACAGATCACTGAGTAGGGTCCCCTGTGCTAAACAGTAGGTTCTCATTAGTTATCTGTTTTATCACAGTAGTTTTGATTTTACGCTTTCTTAGAGTGTGTTTGTGTAATGCTGAGGTGTTTACCAAGTCCATATAACTTATTTGGCTCAAAAGTCAAACTCTCATTAGTTACCTATTTTATACTCAAACCTCCACAGGATCTAAGTGATCAGCCAATATTTAGCTGTTTGTTATGTCAAGAGTGAACACTAGTAATGAATGATACCATACTCCAAAGTCTCTATAATGTGCAGTCCACAGTATTCCATATACAATTTAAAAATTACTAGATTTACAGGCAAGAGCTATAGATTATAATGAATGAGACTTTTGCAGCAGCCCTTGATATAAGTATTCCTCCTTTGTCATTCAGGACATGGAACTCTGAAGAGCCAAGATTTTTAGGGTCACCTTTACTTCTCCCCATTGGTTTGCAGCCCCATGTATTTTTCCTATTGGAATATAGTACCATAGAAGTTTCTTTGGCTCAACGTGTATATTGCTTCCTGGGGATGATATCCCATCTGAGCTGGTGCTTCAACTTTATCTTCAATAGGCTGTTCTAGTGCTTTATTAGGACAGCAGGTTTTGGGTGAAATGACGGAGTATCCTATGCTCATTGATTCATTCATACCTCCTTCATACTCCTATTATGGGTTCCTTGGTTGGATGTGAGGTACATGATATATGATATTCCATACCACTGAGCAAACATTAAGTTTGCAGAGAGTGGTGCTGGCTGAGGCTTTGTAGACAAAAAAGGCAAACTCATACTATTTCCTAGGGAAAAATTTCTGGTCTTTCCTTATGTCCAATCCCATGTCTTTACTCCAAACCTCTTCCTTTTGATCTTCTGAATTTTTCTTTCTAGATCCATGACCACCTGCCAAGCCATTCACTACTGCACAGGATTCCATATATAATCTAAACTCAGGACATTTTCCCTTCCACATCTAGTAGATAGCCATTGGAAGGGTACATTTGTCAGTTTGTTTAGTTGATAGAGTAGAGCCATATGATTAATGTATTGATAGGTTTACCTGTTTTTCATTTTTATCCTAAGTATTATGAAGTCACAGACACTTTAGTAATTGACTTGACAGGAAGAAAAATGCCAACAGATAAATTTGGTAGTTCCTCTTTTCCTGTGGTTAAGAATTATGAGTTCGCTTCTCAAAGAAAGGGTTGATCTGATTGTTGTTATTACATAAATCACATAAATTACATTCCCTTTTAGTTTCGGAACTGGGAAAAACAACCTTTTCCACATTGAGATTTAAGTAAGCACTCTTATCTCAAAATGAATTGAGATGGAAAGTAATTATAGATTTCATTTTGTCCATGGATGGTTTTTCATGTGTACAAGAACCAAATGACATTTGCCTAATTAATAAATTGTAAAATTCAGAAAATATGTAGAAACATATCAGTCAAGGGGACAAGTAAACAGAAGGACAGAGGAGCCCAGTGCAGCTATCAGCAGCATAATGATGTGTGAGACCTACAGACAATATTAAAGGGGCCAGTGTAGCCACTTAATGAGGCTGCCAAGGAACCAGCTGCTGCTGTGGGGAACTGAGGTTCACAGCTTGGCATCTGGGTCAGTATTTGCCTTATGAACGGGAAAATGAGGATTTTAATGTGGTAGGGCAAATGGCACCTTCCATCACTGCACTGTCACTTTTAAAAGATGATATTTTAAAAGGCTGCTTGCCATCCCTGTGAGAAGAGGTACTAATAAAATGATGTCAGTGCTTCAGAATATTTCTATAGATGAAAACTCAGAATTAATTAAAATATTTTTATTAATGGTATTTTTAATTATTTATTTATTTTTGGCTGTGTTGGGTCTTAGTTTCTGTGCGAGGGCATTCTCTAGTTGTGGCAAGCGGGGGCCGCTCTTCATCGCGGTGCGCGGGCCTCTCACTGTCAGGGCCTCTCTTGTTGTGGAGCACAAGCTCCAGACGCGCAGGCTCAGTAGTTGTGGCTCACGGGCCTAGTTGCTCCGCGGCATGTGGGATCCTCCCAGACCAGGGCCTGAACCCATGTCCCCTGCATTGGCAGGCAGATTCTCAACCACTGTGCTACCAGGGAAGCCCTAATGGTATTTTTAAAAGCCCTCAGTATTTGTTTTATTCCATAGTGTGTGCGTGTGTGTGCGCGTGTGGAGATGAGAAGTTAAAATCCTTTCATAACAATAAAGCAAATTTCTAAATACTGTGAAGTTAGCTATCATCATGGTCACTATCAAATATAATCTAATTGTAATGTTGTCCTCAGTTAAGAAGCCAGACAGGGGCTTCCCTGGTGGCACAAAGGTTAAGAATCTGCCTGCCAATGCAGGGGACATGGGTTCGAGCCCTGGTCCGGGAAGATCCCACATGCCACGGAGCAACTAAGCCCATGCACCACAACTACTGAGCCAGTGCTCTAGAGCCTGCAACCCATGACTACTGAAGCCCGTGTGCCACAACTACTGAGCCTGTGCTCTAGAGCCCACGAGCCACAACCACTGAGCCCGCGCACCACCACTACTGAAGCCTGCACGCCTGGAGCCCATGCTCCACAACAAGAGAAGACACCACAATGAGAAGCCCGTGCACTGCAACAAAGAGTAGACCCTGCTCCCTGCAAATAGAGAAAGCCCGTGCGCAGCAATGAAGACCCAACGCAGCCAAAAAAAAAAAAAAACAAAAGCCAGACGTATTTCCTACTTTTTGCCCAAAGAAATCCAAATTAGAGTAGAAATCATAAATCTTGGAGTCGTTTTCTGATTCAATATCTCATACCAATTATTCAACCTCCTTGAGGCTTAATTTCTTATTTCTTAAAAATGGAATAAAAAGTTCTTCCTACTTAATAAACATCCATAAGGTGTTTAGGAAAGTGCTTGTATAGCATTTACCTAATACAAAGGAAATTATTTATATTTAATCCTCAGCTTAGGATGTCAGCAGATCAATATGTGTTCACCATTTTACAGGTCTAAGACTAGAAAGCTTATTTGTCTCGCTTAGTATTATATAGACTTTATGACGTGGAGCACAAACTGGAACCTAGGATTTGTCATTGTCCAGTACTTTTCCCACTGGTTCATGGTTTCTATAAACTTAGAAATTACTAGATAATGGAAAATATTATCATTTTTGTTAATTATTCAAACAATCAATATCCTGCTTATTCTATATAATATTTTTTAAAAGCAAATTCTATGAAGATTGATGATTAGCAAGATCAGTAACTCTGTGGGGATGGAATAGACAATGTTCTCAACTAGAGAACTGACCAGATAGAAGGACAATTGATTCTGAAAGTGAATTGTGTGGTCAAATTCAGGGAGGTCACTTAAAACAAGGGAAACAAGCATGCAAGAGAACTATGAGTAGTTAAGGGGACACATCCTTGGATCAAGCACCTGGAGTCAGGATCCAAGACTATGCAGTACATATAATATTTATCAGCATTCCAGGCAGGAGCTGGCCAAAAGGAGTGTTAAACTATACACATACTTGAAACAAAGACTCCCCATTCAAAGCTAGAGCAATTTCAGCAGTGTATTTACATAAAAATCATTTACTTTTTCTCTTTTTATGAAAACCAAGCAAAAAATTGACCACGCCTTTTGTGAAACAATTTTGTGAAATCTGCATGAGAAGCTCTATCATGTTTTTTACTTCTGACAAGCCACCTGCATATTTCTGTAGTTATATGTAGAAATAGTGCCATAGCACATGAGTCACTCATTTGAGTGCTAAACAAGTCATATCCAATATGTGTTTCCTGGAAACAAAAATCCAAACTGTTTTCATTTGAAATGTGGTGAAAAAAATCTGAAATATCACAATGCAGAACTTGTATATTCTGGTAGTGAAAATAGATCAAGAGATTTTGTCAGATCATATTCCAAGTCAGAATATGAATTTAATGTGTCCATTTCTAAATAAGTGAAAGAAAAATATTAAATAAGCATAAATGTTAGAAAGGAAAAGTAAATTGGATAGCTCTCTTTCATTTTCAGCAGTTCCATAGTTCCATTTCTGGAAATCAATTATACAGACATTAAAATGCCTATATGCAAAGATACATGGTTTATTACTGCAACACTATAAATAATAGAGAAAAATCGAATGCAGTGCAATGTTAAACTAAATTATATGTGTGTGTAGAGTAAATATATGTTTACTCCTGCGGATCATGTATCTCACTGTTTTACCCCATAAAGGTCGCTCAGAAGTACTGTTATTATATGGAAAGCAAGCACATGGGGTAGGGAGACCACAAGTTTTTTGACCTATTCATATGTTGAGTCCCAAAGAGTATAGGACCACAACTATTTAGGACCCAAGGGTAAACTCAGGTGTCTGATTTCCTTCCTCATGTAGACTTTAAGTCTCTCTTCCTGGTCACTGATCTCAACCATGATTATCTCAGGCATTATAATAAATGTTCTAAGAACTATAGGAAAAGGGTTATGAGCCTCAATCTAGTTCTCTCTCAGGTATCTACCTGATTCCAAATTTTGTAATTTAAAATTGATATAAATTTTCCTTACCCCTTCACAGTAGAAGGCATCTGGAGGGGCCAGCCAAAGTTGGGTCAAAAACTTGCCTTGTTGTAGACACATAAAATGAAACATTATTGGCAAATATGTTGATTGACATTCTGATACCAAAAGTTATAGGAACATACCTTTTTCTTATTGTTGAGCTTGAAGAATAATAATCCATCAGAAATATGAGAGGTACCCTGTTGTCAGAAAAGAGCATCCCACTTTTTTATAGCAAGTTCCCAATAAGCATGCTAAAACTGCTGTTTTATGGAAAATATGATTTGTATTATTTAGAACTATGATCAAGTAAGTCAGTATTATTTAATTTTTCCTTCTAAGTGATAGTGATGCATTATACTGATGGGCAAAAGAGGTATGTGAAAAAGAGAAGGTTGAACTAATATGTAATCTATAGATATAAAGGAAGTTAATATTTTAATCTCAGCTTAACTGTGCATCATGGTTTAATTAATATAAACTTTTTATATTCACTCTGTATTTTACATCTGTTATTGAACCATTTAAAGTGTTGATAGACTCTGGAGTAGAAGAGATACCATTCAGAACCCATTATCCCATATACTGTTAAACATATGTTATTTCCAAATGACATAAGCTCACTTAAAAGGAAAAAAAAATCCATTTTGATTAGATCAGCATTTAATATTAGACCTTTGTATCACTTAGAAAAAATGAACGTCACTAAAATTTGTGTCAAAATCTTACTATCAATGAAACATGAAGAAACAAAGATTTATTTTAAAAAATTATTGTGTATTATTGATATACACAAATTTTGGAGAAAGAATCTATTCAGCGATATAGTCATTTTTACTAGAATTTGATATAGATGTCTTTTTAGAAAATTGTTTCTTAGCAGGAAGCATGTTTATAACAGATGAAAAGTAAGTTTCATTCATTAAATTAATAATGATAAATATCCTCATTTGCTCATTGAAAGTACATAATCAGATTGATTAATGCTACAAATTAATTAGTTTACAAAATTAAGAGTTTGTGGTGATGTCAAATAAATGTAAGTAAGTAAATGAATGAATGGTAAGAACTAATCAGTTTCAATGTGGGATGTTGCCTGAGAGACACAGAACAATTTCAGTTCCACAGAGAATACCTCAAACTGGTGCCAAACAACATGTTCTGTCTTTGATTATATTATATGTAAAAGATAACACATATTTGAATTTTTGGAATCAAACATTTTTTGGGTAAATTAGTCAAAAATTATTCATTTTCCCCACAAAACTGCAGATTTGATATAGGGAAAATACCAAAAAGTAAAAGAAAAATCGGGGAAAAAGGTAAAACTTAAGATATAATTCCCACAGGTTAAAATGCATGGTTGAGCTAACAGGAGACTAAGAAAAATCTTTACAAACTAGAAACAATGGAAAAACATGAATCCAGAGAGCTAGGATGCCTCTAGATGGGGCCAGAGGGCATCTGTCAACCCCCGGTGGCTTGGAGTTTGTGATTTTATTAACGTGCTTTGCAAGAAGCTATTTGATGAAGCTGAAATTTATGGAAGGCAACACATTCATTAGAAAAAATCTAGAATAAAACACACTTAGAGAAGATATTTAGATTCTTGCCTGCTACAGCCTTGAAGCAGAAGTGTGTGTGGGAGGGGGGCATGAAAACTCTCCCTGAGAATTCTTACCACAATGCTGCCTTCCATAGAGGAGAGGCTGAATTACCACCTATGTGGTTCAAAAAGACTCAGTTTAAAAATTTAAGCTAAAGTGTTCCAGGAATTTTAGCACCCCTCACCACCTGGCGAAAGGGCAGGGAAAAGCTCTTGGATGAATTATTTTTAAATATGACGTCAAATAATTCCCATAATACAGTTACAAGAGATATGGGCTCACTTTTTAGAAAATGGAGATACAGATCAACATGAATAAGAATTTTTTTTAAAGCCACAGCAAAGAATGTTGAATTAGTATGCATTACACAGAGAATATAAAAGGAATGTGTTTAATACATTTATACAAGCAAAAGAAGGAATTGAATATTTGGATCAGAGGCAAGACACTATAAAAAACTGACCACAATTGACCATTTATAAAAATACTAACTAAAGTAAAAAATAAATATAAAAATTTAATAAATGGGCCAGCCAATTAGAAAATTGAGAAAGAAAAGACACAGAATGGAGCAGAGAGATAAAGGAATAAGACATTATATAAGAGATTAAGAGATAGGAAGGAGAGACTTTTAAAACATCAACTTTTATAACATTAGAAGATTATTAAGAGAAGGAAGAAAGACTCGGTTGATGGTATAATGATTATGAGTATTGTAGAACTGGGACTTCCCTGATGGTCCAGTGGTTAAGAATCCACCTTCCAATGCAGGAGACGTGGGTTTGATCCCTGGTCGGAGAACTAAGATCCCGCATGCCGTGGGGCAGCTAAGCCAGTGCGCCGCAACTACTGAGCCCTTGTAACACAACTACAGAGCCCAAGTGCTCTGGAGCCCACATGCTGCAACTAGAGAGAAGCCTGCATGCCACAACTAGAGAGGAGCCCCCGTGCTGCAATGAAGAGCCTGCGTGCCACAACAGAAGATCCTGCATGCCGCAACTAAGACCCAATGCAGCCAAAAATAAATAAATATTAAAAAAATAATAATATTGTAGAACTGATAAAGACAACAAACCTCATATTTGTGAGACCAACAAGCCTTACCATGATAAATGACACACACTCAGAAAAACACATTATGACACATCTTTGCAAAATCAAAATCAACCACTCCTCCCCCAAAAAAGTCTTAAGAGCATAAATAGCTTTTAAAGGAATAAAAAAAAAAGACAGCCTGACATTATTAATGACCTAGTGGAAGATCACATCACTATTTGTGAGTTAGTCTTGTCAATAATATCTAATGTATATCTGATCCAACCACCAAATTATAGTTAGTACAGAAGACAGAGGGACATATTAAACCATAACAGTGATACAATGGAAAAAACTTATGTTAAAAATTAAAATCACATGCTTTCATGACCACAGTTTGACTTCCACTGTAATTATAATAATGTAAAATAAATTCTAATTATAAATTTCCTAATATATAAAGCTAAAATTTAAAGACCATATACAGGCATTCCTTCTTTTGCTCTTCTCTTTATTGTGCTTCACAGATATTGCACTTTTTAAAAGTCAAAGGTTTGTGGCAACTCTGCATAGAGTAAGTCTGTTGGCACCAGTTTTCCAACAGCATTATATTTAAATTAAGGTAGGTACATTGTTCTTTTAGAACAAGTGTGCTATTGCACACTTAAAAGTTATGTTAACACTATATTATATGCACTAAGTAACCAAAGAATTCATGAGACTCACTTTATTGCAATAATTGTTTTATTGTGGTGATTTGAAAACAAATATGCCATATCTTTGAGATATGAGTGTACTCAGAGCAAGATTTCAAGACTGTAAGTTATTTAGTTATTAATAAATCACTTATGTTAAACATAAGTGTGCTAAGCACTGGATTTAAAGACATGAATAGGTCATGGACATTTTTCACAGGTATCTCATAGCCCGATAGGAGATCCAGATGACTGAAACAGAATACGAGAAGTTCTGTAAGATACAGTCTTGGACAATTGAGAGGCCAATTAATTCTCAATTGAGTTTTTATTTTTGTAATGGAAAGAAATCAGGGCAGTCTTCTTGGATCTAAATGTCAACATATAATTGTAAATCTTTCCAGCAAATGACTGAGGGTAGTGCCTGCCAGGCAGAGAGGTAAAAACATGTTCAAGGCACAAGGAATGAAACGCTGGAGAGTGTTGCAGCTCTATTTGGTGAGTGGCATGGCATTCATACAGAAGACATTCAGGAATACAGGCTGGTGGTGAAATAATGTGCAGTCAGACGCATTTAGATTGTATTTCTAGACTATGGAAGAGTTTGAACTTCGATTACTTCAACTTGTTACCAATGATGCAGAACTGGATTCACTTCTGAGTTTTAAAGTTCTATGTCTTGTATCACTTCCTAGAATTAAAAGCCATTCCTAACCTGTGACTTCAGAGTGGGTAACCCTTCACATTCTCTAAGTAGGTTGTCCCAAGTCTCACTTCTGCTAACAAGACCAGTGTTCCAGGAGGCTCTTTCTGTGCTTTATGGGCAGAGAAACAGGAATTCTAACTCATCAGTGTCTCTCTCCCTTACTTCTGGGGCTTTTCTTGATTTAAAACCTTCAGCTTTGCAACCGAGCAGGCGACGCTGTTGCAAGACTCTAAAATATCATGTAAGATGATGGATCCCTCATACCTCCTCACTGTGATTGCTTTCTGGTATTTTTGTTTGAGCTCCTACCCTCTTTATCCCAATATCTTAAATATCACAGACCATTTAAAATTGTGTCTGCTTCACTATCATATCTGCTAATTCCCTTTTTCCCCTATTTTTGAATTCTCAAAACAGGCCAAGATTTTGGTGAACTGATATTGAACACAACCAAATATATCAAACATCTTTCAAACATTTATGTAGTGATTTTCCTTACCTGTGACCTTTGTTCCATTGCTTTTGCCTGGTTTTGTAAGTGAGATGAGTTTTAGTGACTTAGTAACATAAAAGGATCCACAAACTGTATTTCATATTCTATTCCTATCATCTTTGTTTACTGCAATGTCTCTAGAGATAGGAAAGCATTTCCTCCTCTTTTTCCATACCAGAAACTGGAGTACCATTGATTATTTTTTATCAGTTATTCAATTAAATTAAACCACTTCATCTCCTATTTCTTTTTCAGAGGGAAATAGCTTTTGAGCAGGATGCTATCAGATGTGGAACTATGTAACATTGCCATCAACATGTCAATTTAACATGATTTGATAACATTAAAATTTGATCAAAGTTCAGAGTTGTATCTCATTTTTCAAATTACTATTACCCATATTTCACTTCTGACTTGTGGAAAAGCCAACGACTGATAGTAGACTGATGTGTGCATTGTAATAGCTATTATCAGATATAAGTGCTAAAAGATTTTCAGCTTAGAAATTAAAATTCCTGGAAAATTACAAAGCTTTCTTTTCTAAGGAGTAGAATTACCTTTTCATTTCAAATAAGGGAAGTGACTTTGACCTCCTTCTAACACTTATTACCAAGAACATTTCAGAAAACGATTAGTCAAAATATACTTTGTTAGTCTTTGTTAGTATTCCCTGCATCAAGGAATAACTAATGATTTATATTACTAATAGTTGTTACTAGAGAGATTTATTTGGAAGCTTCATGAAAATTTTTAGCCATTCTTTTGCTTATTTGCTGTGGAGAAAAGAAAATTTTATTATATAATGATATCTTTCAGTCAGTTAGCAAAATAAATTGGTTACCACCATGTGAATAATACAGTGGCAGGCACATTTGGGAGAACACAAAGGAAGGAAATGGCATTTTTCTTCTCTTTCCTGAAGTTCATAAGATAGTTGGAAAGGCAGAGTATAGTCAAGTGAAAAAGGCTTCTAAGTCCCTGAGGGGATCTCAAAGGATTACTCTGCAGCATATACAGTTTCTTATGGAAAGAGATTCTTGGTGAATTATAAAGATCAGTAGTTTTGTTTAAAGGATGCAATTATTAGATTAAGTAACATTAATAAGTCATAAACCTAATTAGATATTTCTTGAAATACATGTAACCCCAGGTTTGTGTCCAAAGTTTCCAATATTTGTGAGCAAATTTTAGAGGGATGGATTTTAGTAAGGGAACCTAGCTGAAATTGCAAAATGGGAAAATTCAAAGAAAATTGGTATTGGAATCAGGGTGGAATTTGAGGACTGACTATAGCTCCCAATAGCCATGTGCTCTGGACAGTTTGTTGCCATTCCAACTTTTTCTTTCATTCTCTGAAAAGTGAATTCGGTAATATAGAACTTCTAAGACCGTAATGAGCTTACAGGTGATATTTGTATTAAAATCACGACAGTGCAGAAGTTAAATACATCATAGCTCTTATTTTTTTTATGCTGAAATACAGAGAAATACTGAAATGATAACTAATATTTTAAAATAACTGAATATTTCCAATCATTGAGGTCATTACTTTTAAATGTTTTTGTAGTTATGTCTTTTCCTTCTTGCTTCTGTGGTTTTCATCTTTTCATCAATGGATCACTTTGCTTCCAGATACAGGTTAGGTCCTGTTTCCAACAGTGAAGCATCTTCTGTCCCTTAGGAGAATTTTAGGAGATTTGGGAACAGCATCAAATCAAACTTTTTGCTTTCTTCTGAATTTGTACTCTAGTTCTCCGAACTAACCTTGTATCTTGCTTCTGAGGGCGATTTAACCTAGTTAAGAGCAGGATCTCTGGGTAATGTGATTCATATAGGATATCCTCTTGAGGCACAAAGAGGGCAGAAGAATTGAAAATAGACTTGGAGAGACAATTAGAGAATAACTAACATAATTCTGCTATTTTCTCCCATTTCTTGATAAGGAAATAAGATTGATCTGAAGCATAGTATAGACACGATGTACCTATATTTCAACAAGGCTTTTCAAAATACTTCTCATTAGCAGAAGGATATTTCTATGCTGATAGAAATAATATGCAGATAGATTTTATAAGAGGTTTCCTAAACTTGTTGTTATTTATTCCCTAAGCCAATATATTCTTGTGCACAGTGAAGAAAATGACAGTATTTTCTACTTCCATTGGTTTTAATAAGTAAATTGATACAAGCAACCCCTTTAGGATCCTGAAGTGAAATAGAACTCCGCTTGTTTCTCTATATTTGACTTATTTATCAATGAGCTTGAATGAGAAAATAGATGTATGCTTCAGACGTTTTTAGGACACATTAACCTTAAGAGAGAACTAATGTGTTTATTGACAAAATTCATATTTCAAAACTACAAAAACCCAACACTGTGAAAGTCATCAAATGGAGATTTAATGGGGATTTTATTTGTACATTTATTTTTATGTGACTAGAATTTATTTTTGACACACACACATGCACACTCATACCAGCACCTACCTCTGCCCGAAAAGTTTTGAAAATTAAACTGCAGAAAGCAAGAGTGGAGAGATCAATTTATTAAAAATGATATGTGATCATAGACTTGGGGTCTTCATTTGCCTCTTTTCTATTGGGCCAAAAGTGTGGTATATTTGCCAGGAAAATAATGCGGTCTTATATTGCCTCATACAATGTGTTGATTAAATAGAATGGTATACAAAAATTTAAAAATATATATTTCTCAAATTTCAGTAACATTAATTCATCCTCTTTCCCTTGTGTCAGATGCTCTGAATTGCACTGAAATTATTTGAAATATTGCATGGTTAAGTCTGACAAATTGTGGTTACTTTCTATGTATCGGATTATCTCCATCCTTGGAAATTTTAATATTTCCTTAATACACTGCCCATTAGCATATTTTTGTCTTCACACTATTCACATGCAGTCAGATGAAATTAACTTCCTTTTATACATGAGACAACTGATGTATACTAAGACTGAGTGACTTGCCCAAGGTCATAGCTGCTTAATACAGACATGTGACTAGAGTTTATTTTTCAATCACCCTAAGAATTTCTCCCTACATCACACTGCCTGGCGTTTTGCTTCCCAAGATGTTAATATAGACTTTCTATTTCCTTGACATGAAATAAAGTTTCTGTCTACACTTTCTAATAACTTTTAGTTTATAGAAATAAATTCCATGTGGAAAAAAAATCAGACGGTATAGGAAATCATTTTAATCTTGCTCTGCCTATCTTAATATTCAGTTTTTTAAGGGAGTTAATATATGTAGAAGGTAAAAAACATGTCCTGAATATTTTAGATTTGCTCAATCTACCATTTAGCATAAATATTTTTAAATTTCACACCTAAATAATTTTTGTTATTCACAAAGTGATAAAAAAAGTTAACAATGTAAATTAAACAAACTTTGGTATTATATAAACCAATAAACTGTTATGACTGTACCATCTGCCAAGTAAATATCCTTTTTCTTTGATTTTATGACAGAATGATGGTTGTAAATGTTTTATTAACAAGCATATGTTGCATTCACAAGAAGAAGCCTTGTCAAGACAATTGTATGAAAAGTTAATGAATCACATGATCTTACCTAGACTATAATACCATGTTCCAGTCATTTCTCAATAATATATTTATCATTCATGTTATGCACGATTTTTAAATCCAATGTGGCATATTTATTAGTGAAATTAAAACAAGCTACTGTCCTTCATTTCACACTGCACATAGAAAAGATCAGACAACACATACAATTTATCTCTTAGCAATTTTATCTGAGCTAGTGATAGTAAATATTACTGCTTAAGGTCATAAGATTTTTTTTTCATAATTTTCATTTATATTAACCATGACTCACTTATAAAAATAATACAAAAAATAGGAGTTTAGATTAAAAAAACCAAAGGTCACTCACAGAAATGAAAGATTTTGGAAAAGTTGCTTTGGTCACCTATCGTGTTGCCTGTCTGGTCCTTCAATTTTCTGAGAATTACAGCTATCTCCATCCGTATAATTATCATGGAAAGAATAACTTTTAAAATGTGATCCTCCCTTTATAAATAAAGTTGATGTTAAGTGGCAGGGATCTGATCTAGGTTCTGTAACTCAGTCTCTTGGAATTTTAGAACTTGAAATACTGATGAATCTTTGGACATTTGGATATAAATACTGTAGTGTCAGTGTTAAGTTAGATTATTAATAAAAGAATGACTATGGGGATTTAAGTGAGTAGAACCTTATTTATCTCTAATATTAAAGAAATCTTGAGGAAGGTACTCCTTTGTTGGTTTAGTGATACCATATCAACAGGGAACAAGGTTCCTTCTGTACTTCTACTCTGCCTTCCTGAACAGTAATTTCCATCTTCTTGTCGACATCATCATCCAAGGTGGCTGCCAGCAGTCTAGCTGTCATATTTGCATTTCAGTCGATAGGAAGGAGGGTTGAAGGAAAATATCAAATGCTAACTTATGGTTTCTTCCCAAACAAATTTTGCTTTTACCTCTTTGGCCACCACTATAAGAAAAGAGGCTAGGAAATATTATCTTTGTTCTGTGAGACAGGGTGATCATCTAAAACTCATAGTTCTATTATGAATGAAGTTGAAAAAAAATGATACTTTGTCAGTAAGTAGTGATCTCTGTCATAAAAGGAAGGCTTAGAGACTGGTGGTGGTTGTGTTCTGTCAGTGAACTGAAGAACAGAAAAGACTGTTCAAGAAAAAAGGGAGATACTCAAGGAACAGACACGTATGAGAAAAAAATTATCAGCCTGCCCTCCAGCAAACCCTGTGTGTGTCTGTTTCTGTTTCTGACACCCAGCTGCATCCCTTCCCAATGTCATTCCCCAGTGAAAAGAGCAGTATGTCTAGAATTCAAGCCTGGCATTGAGTCCCCATTCTGTAATTTATTAGCTATCATTTTTGTCTTCTTCAAATTCTTATATGTCAAAGGCAGATAATAATCCTATGTTATAAGATTGTTTTTAAAAACTGAAAGATAACACATCAATATTTGTGAATTATAATGTACTATAAAAAGGAAAATTTTAATTACTTCGATGGTAACATTAGTTGACCCCAGAATATGACAATGCTTTGAGAATTCAAATAGTCCACATCAGGACTGATTGTAAATTAAGAAATTAAAGTGATAAGCACTATTTGATTGGTCTAGATTCAGGCAGGAGATGGCAAAAAATTAAGGAGAAGACAGAAGGAATAAAGTCCTTGGCTTTATTGCCAGTATTACAGGACTTTGTTTAAGAAAAGATTGTCTGGTTTTGTGTAAGAGTATTTGCTCCACCTCACACCAGGAGTCTCTGATGACTTTCATCTCCATATCCCCAGGACATTTCAGTTGACCAGGCTCCCTACATGGATGGTACTTTTCATTTGACCTTAAGCTCTACAAGGCAAGGCAATCTTCCTTGACTCCTCATTTGCTTTAATTTCTATATAAATTGGAAAGATTTATGTATTCAGTTACACACAGAATAATGATGCCACCAAACTTATCTGTCCATCTCTCACTTATTCCTCTATCGTTTCCTTCTTTAATTAAACAAACGTTTGATAAATATTAACTATGTGTTAGATACTGTTAAGAAGCCAGTGCTTTATAGGGTGTCATGTCCACATTGAAGAAATTGGTAATCTAAGATTTGAGACACCACAGATATGTGATACATAGTAACTAATGTCATAGAGCACAACAAATTACTTATGAAGTTGCCTCTCTATAAAGATAGCAAAAAATAAAAATAAAAATGACAACAGCTACAACATTTGATGTTGGCTTATGTAAGTATGTGTATATAATCTTGATATAAAGGTTTAGTTTTCACCATTTTTACTTAACCATAAGATAGTGATCCCTGTGAGAAGCACTACTGCCTTCAAAGTGATCCCCAAAATCATTTCTTCATTTGTGATCTCAACCAAGTTCCACATTTTCAGTGTTTATTGTTCATTTTCTCCTAATCTTCTGTTGTCCTTAAACATTCTGCAAAATATCCGTCTAAACATGTTATCCCACACAGCAGACCCTCCCTCCTCATTTATCTATATGATTAATAAATTACAGCATCATATTCTCATTTACTTAGACCTGATGAGCCAGAATCATTGTTAACAAACATTCTCTTTCTTTGGTTCATCATTTTGTTCATTGGCTCCTGTGTTTTCTCCTTGCGCTCTCTCTTACAACTGTTCTTTTCTTTCCCTTTTCACATCTACCATCCTTGTCAGTGTATGGAACATATTATCTCATTATTCAGGTTTGGTATCAATACTAAATAACATTTATAAAATAATTTAGGTAACTAATATAAGAATTATGGATTATCCAAATGTGGGAGGAGCTGTATAGTGCAGAATTGCAAGGCTATGGCTGGATAATTAGAACTGCCATGATTTTCCAAAAGTAGTGGTTTCTGCCTTACTTTCACCTGCTAAATTATACACAAGTTCAGCTCATCTGCAAACTCTGTCCCAGGGCCAAACTATGAAGGGGATACTTTCCCATACTGCTGGTGAGAGTAAGTCTACCACTTTGGAAAAAAATGTTAGCATTGTGTACTAATAAACAGTATATATTCAAGTTTGAAATGTCAGGCAACTGTGGAAATGAACATACTATTTCCATGTTCAATGCCATATGTGAATCTAACAAAATACTTTTGAGCAAAATAGCCATGCACTAAGAATACTTCCAGTATGATTCCATCTATACCTGTACCCCCAAAATAAAAAGAGGTGAAACTTAACTATGGGGTCAGCAATACAAGTTTAAAGAGTAACATTTAAAAGAAAAGGGAGGAGTGTTTGGTACAAAAATCAGAATAACTGTAACATTTTAGTAGGGTAAAGAGGAAATAGCAAGTAGAAAGAGAAAAAGGATTTGGGATGTTACTGGAAATATTTTGTTTCTTGCCCCTGGGGGAAGTAATATGGCTATTCACTTTGAGAGGAATCATTCTGTGGATTTTTCTTTAGGTGTGCTATGATTTTCAATAAAGAAACATTTTTGTAAAGCTCTAATATCTAGAGGTAAATTCTGTATTTAAATTTACTTTCCAAGGTATAAAAATAAAGAAGGATGGAGCAAAAAAGGAGAGTTCATCAAGGCAGTGACAAAATGTTAAGGATAGTCAGATAACATGAGCTGTAGACCTACTGTTCAGTCTATTGTGTCGCTCTAGTTATGCTTACAGGAATACATGCTGGGCCCATAGTGAAGTACAATAATGTGAAAAATGCTTATCTAAAATGTCAAAGTCAAAACTTCCTTATCTTCCTATGAGCAACGGCTTTTTCTAATAGGAACTGGCAGAGGACACACTCAGGAAGTCTGATACTTTGAAACTTACACCAGTTTTAAAAGTTATTGAGATGGTTATTTATTACTAAAGAAAAACAAATGCATAAACAGTTACCAGTTTTAAAGTGAAAGACATATAAAAAGGAGAGAAATGTGAAGAGATATATTACAAAATTGTCAGGTAACAAGCTGCGTACCAAGTCTAAAAAGAGAAGGAAATGCAGGAAGCTGTACTTCAGAATTTCTACTTCATTAATCTTTTATTCTACAACTATATAAATCTCTAGTTCTGCAGCAGTCTTTGAAATTTCTTTATTAAGATTAGATTTAATGGTTTCATATCCATAAAACATAATTTTAGATCCCATTTTATAGGAAGCCTGTGTAGAATGAAATCCATTTAATGCAAACCTACATGTAATAAGAATGCTTTTTCTATAAAAATGATTTCAAATTCCAAACCATGCAGCTCACAGTGAACATCTCTGAGGTCAATGCCTATGCTAGTGTATGTCAAGAATATAATCAATATAATCTATAGGTCATGGTTGACATTTTGTTAAGTATGGTAGCCACAATAGTGAACATTCTGTCTATTGATGACCAACTCCATTGAAAGTTGAATCATGTATTTATCTAACCAAATATACATAGCAAAGGCTTTCAGTTAGATAGTTAGTTAATAAGTTTATCAATCTTTGCATTTCTCACATTATACTGTAAGTGTCCACTTGGGCCCATAAACAACTCATTAATTTTCTTTCTTTCTTCCTCTTTAATATGTAGCTATTAATCTCCCTTAATAATTACTGTATCCCTCCTCCTTCCTCAGTGAACAATCTGTCCCTAGTTACTTTCAACTATTTCTTGCTTAAGAATATTATATATTTTTAAGATTACTTGATTGTCTCTTTTATGATCCAAAATCCCAAGAGGAAACAGATGGCATACTCAAAAATGGAATAATTAAGAAAAGCTTAATAAAGAAGCTAATTATAAAGTTGTGGGTGAAGTTAAGAGAACCATTAAAGAAAAGTGCAGTATCCCAAGGCTAGTGAACTTGAATCAGCAGGGATAGGAGGGTTTCCCGCAAGTTAAAAAGAACTACGTACAGGAGTTGTGATGTTTCCTAGAGGCAGTGAATGAACCTAAGCAAAAAATACCCTGGCCGTACTCTAGCCCACTCTATGTTCTGCCAGTGCCTCCCACCAGCTGAAACTAACTGTAACCAGAAGGCAAAGGAACTTGCTTGTTCAGTTCATAAAGATGAAATACACTGCAAAGCAGAGAAGGATGAAGTGAACAAAAAATATCTATCACGTATCCATGAATTAACATGAGAAAGACCTCACATTTTTGTTATGGTACATTATAATGATTTACAGCCCCATTTATATTTTCTCTTGAAGTTTTTTCCTCATGAATTAATTGTCCTGTAATCTTAATTTTTGTGCATTATCAACTCTATAACCTGTACATTTTATTTTTAAATCAAAAAGCACCATAAGTTCAGAAAATCTATTAACTCACTAGTTTAGGTCTTTCTACCCCATAGAAAGAACATACAGCTGGAGTCAGACAAAACTGACTTCAATTCTGACTGTTTTATCTTTGCAAGGTATGTTAATTGGATGAAAATTTCATTTTCTTCTTTCAAAAAATGGAGATTGTAATAATACCTAGTAATAAGTTTCCAAAGGAATAAACTAAAAGTATTTTAAAATGTTTAATACAGTTCCAGACTGGGGCTCCCTCAAAGGCAGAAACTGAAATGCACTTGCATGCATGAAGCAGAAATATAAGACAGGGATGTGAAACAAGGAAGACAACCAGTACAAGAATGCATTTCTGAGTTCACTACTACTATGGGTCACAGATGTCTGATCACAGCAGTACATTATGAAAAGCCTTATTCAATGCATTTTAGAACTGATTAACAAGATGACAAAAAAATGAAACCTATATCCATCAGTTCTAATTCCTTGTTGCTCATGGGCTGTCCCTCCAGTGTTCACTCCCTCACATCACAAGGTTTTACATGCGTGAATGAACATAATTTCCTGAGGGCATCCGATGAAAAACCAGTTCCTGCACCTGGAAACGGTTGCTGAAGCTGCGGCTGGAGTCAGAGTTTGGGATGACAGGATTTTAAAGTGGTGCATGTGAAATGTATACTGCAGTTCCTGACACATGGTAGATATGCTATGGACGGTAAATATAAACATAATCATGCTACTATCAATTAACAACCAAACATTGAAATAATACAATCAACAACTCAGAATGTGAAATTACCAATATGTGAGATTAAATGTTCTAAGATTTTGAATAGATCACTATATAGGTAAAACTGAGTTCTGACAAGGAATGCCAATCAACTGAAAAATTTCCATTGGCTTTCTCAGAATTTTCACATATACATCCCTTTTTTTCTTTTTTTCTGTCCATTCACAATTATTAATAAAATGTTCACTCTGAACAAAAATATTCAAATTCAGCAACATCACTTCATTATTTTTTATTGAGTATCTACTATGTGTCAGAGAGTGTTCCATGGGCTGAGAATACAACAATGAACAAGAGTTTTAAACCCTTATGCTCATTCTAGTGGGGGAGACAAATAATTGAGGGGGAAATGGCCTATAGGTTATATTACAGTAATAAGTATAATGGAGAAAAATTAGGCAGTGAAGAGGACTTTGAGAAGTGCTGGAAATGGGAGGAGGTGCTATTTTACATAATGTGGTCAAGGAAGACAACTGGAGATGAAATAGGTAAAGGTGCAAGGCATGTGGACATTGATGGAAGAGCTTATAATGAAGAACAGCCAGAGCAAAGGTGTCGATCATGACTTATGCATTCAAGAAAAAGCTAGCCAGTGTGGCTACAATGTAGTGAGTATAGAGAGAGTAGTAAAAGAGGTTAGTGAGGTAACAGGTCCAGATCTTAGCCTTCCATGCAATAGGATGAGTTTGGAATTTACTAAGTGAAAGAGAAAACCAGTGGAGCATTTCCAAGAGAAGAGTGTCAAGATCTGAATTACATCATAAAAGGATCACTCTGGCTGCTGTGATGAGAGAAGATTTCAGGAATGTAGGAAAATCATTGCAATAATTCAGGGTATTTGATGGTACTTTAGAACAGTGTGGTAGCAGTGGGGATGGTGAAAAATGATGGGATACCAGATGTATTTTAAATGTATACTCATGGAGTCTTTTCTGTTAGATATGATAGAGAGTGTGAGGAGGAGAGGAGTCTGGAATGACTGACTGAGGCAAGTACCTGGAGGATGTGGCTGTTATTGACTAAACTGAGGAAGATTGGGGGGAAAAATGAATTTTGGAAAGAAGAGTAAGTGTTTGATTTTTGGCATGTTAAGTTTGAAATGCATTTGTTATCCAAGTGGAGATATTGAATAGGCACTTGAATATATGAGACAGGAGTTGAGATAAACCTAGGAAGCAGATAAAAGTTGGGGAGTGCTCAATAAATGGATGTCATTTGAGTCCAAGGGATTGGATGAGTTTAAAAGAGTGAATGTAGAGAAAGAACAGAATAGGTCACAGGGCCGAGTCTTGGGGAATTCCAACATTTATTTGTTGGATATGAGAAATCACCAACAAAAGAGACTAAGACAGAGTAACCAGAGAGTAATTAAGAGAACAAGAAGTGATATGCGATAACTTAGAAGCGAGTGGAAAATACTATTTTAGTGAAGCAGGAGTAAGCAGTGGTGTCAAATATGGCTGAGAGTTCAAACAAGATAAGGACTGAGAACTCATGTCAAGATTTAGATGGTAGAGATAACTGTTGAGCTTAACAGGAGCAGTCTTGAACTCTGTGTTGAATTCTGGTGAGAAAATGTGATTATGTATGGAAAGAGAGAAAACTAGAAAGAGAGGAAATGGAGAGAGTGCATGCAGATAAAATTTCCAGACTTTTGCTGTAAAAAAGAGAAATGAGATGGTAGCTAGAAAAGGATATGGAAAAGAAATGACTTTTCAAAAATGAAAAATATAATTGCATATATGTATTTTTATGGATTCAAGACTTCCAGAAAGAGAAATTGATGATTTAAGAGAGAAAGAAGAAAATTGTATAAGTGATCATTTTCATTGTAAAATACGGAGAAATAGTGTATAACAACACCTTGGGTCTGACAAAGATCTAGATGTGGTATCTATTTGGCCACTAATTTCAATGGTAGATCCTGCTAATTGCAGATAGGTTTCTGAGTGCCCTCCTTCCACATATCCTCATGGTTGTGTCTCCTGAAGACACATACTTCATTGAAGAAAGCATCATATTTACCTGCCTAAATGGATCAGTGAGTTCCCTTTCACTCTAAGTATACATAGTCTGTATACTTATTATTAGTTGTTTGATCAAAGACTGCATCCTAAATTTTTATTTAGACACATAATTTAACTGTTAAGCATTTTAATATTATGTCTATATTTCAAAAGTCTTGAGAACAAAAATGAGTAGATTTCTTGCTTCCATATTGAAATGAAATAGAAAAAAATGTCAGCAGTTTTAAAATTTCACAAAATCTGTAGCTTTCACTGAAGATATTTTGGGGGTCTGGGTAGATATGATATTGAAGGGAAATGCATGTGGGGAAAATAGATTGTTTGGATTTAGTAAACTTTCTGAACAGGACCTATTAATTTCATTTTATATAGCCATATGTCTGCTTGATTGTCTGTATTTATTACTACCTACAGTAAATGACAGATGCTCAGAATTCACTTTCTTTCTATCCTTTCTCCTTCATTTTTTTTTTCAGTTTCATAGATACTCAGTATGGAAAATGTAACTATGTTATCATGCCAGTCATCCTCCCTGTCCTAAATCATCCCTCTTTTTTCAAATGATACATTCTTCATACCTGTTATTCACTTATTATACTTTTATAAAATACCAAACCAATATCAAGCTGTTAGTTTCTATACTGTAGATTGCTTTGTCAAAGCAAACAAGTAGGGTCAGCAGCTATCTTTATAATCTTTAAACTCCAGGAACTAAGAACTGAATGGCCTCCAGGATTAAACATTAACTGGTATTTTCACAAGTGAGAAACATTTTTGAAAACATATCATTTCTGGATTTTTATTTCAAATTATATATTTTTTTACCATCTTAAAGTCTATGTAAGATACTTCACAATGCCTGGTGGCTTTATAAAATTATGGTGTCACTCCACGAAAACTCCTTTATAGAGGCTTTTATTGTCAACAGTACCCTATATCATTCTCTGGATCCCACTGGCAGTAATCTCAGGCATTTATTTATTCTTGACTTCTGAAAATAAATAGACCCAGCTTTGGGGAAAGGTATTGGAACGATTGTTCACTTCCCTGCATTTAGAGCCAAAACCTTTTATTTTTAATTTTTTTGAAATGGTTGTTGTGTAAAGATGAATTGTGTGAAAGTTTTCACCTTTAAGCTGAGGATTTTTCCTTCTACTTAGTATGTCTGCCAACCAAGTATAGCCTTAGAATATCACTAAAAGTATCTAAGTTTTTTCATGGAGAATATCATACATATTATCTCTGTGAGTTTAACTCAGTGAAATAAGTTGAAACAACTCCACCTTAAGGATATTTTACTTGTCTTTATTTATGAAAAAAAATCTTATCCTACTGCTCATATATAATAAGCAATATGGACATAAACAAATACAATGAAGAACAGGTCCATTTGCACAAACATGTAATACAGAATCCAAAAACATGATCTTATGGAGAATCTTACAAAATACAACTTTTGTTGGGAGAAAAAGCTGTCATTACCCAATGGAAAAATCACCTATCATCAATAGCATATTAGGAACTCTGTTAAAAAAAAAATCATTGAAAGTGTTCCGAAGGTATGATTTTAACACACTCATTTTTACATTTCCTAGTTAAGATAATGACTAATTAGAAGAAAGATGTCCATTCCTTTCCAACAACAACTCCCATAGCTCCTTACTTATTTGATTATTCATGTAGTCTTAATATTTCTCTTACTGTTGTTATCTTGGATTCTTATATTTCTAGAAGGTAGGGATCATAGCTTGTGTTTTAACTGACTAATGTAGCACCAGTGCAAGTTGGCAACCCATGAAGGATTTTAATGCTGATAGTCTTATTTCACTATAGCAACAAATGTAGATATAGCAACAAAAGAAGATAGTCTTATTTCACTATATCAGCAAATGGCTTCTTGTATTTTACACAAAGCCATCCTGACAAATTCTTTTACGTCCACTTAATCCAACCCTCAAGGCTTCCCAATGAATTGGGAAGTTGGAGTTTTCAAATAATTGGACAAAAAAGGACTGAGAGTAAGCAATCTTATTTATCTAAAGTATCAGGGAATAGATTTAGGTCTGTTTCTCTTTGGTTGTGGATAACTGAGAAGAGTCATTACCACACCTGTCAAGAGAAAGTAGCAAAAGACATAGTTTCACCAGAAATATACATCAATTCAGAGCTTCTATGGATACTCAGGAAGTTTGAATTCCCAGAGTAATGGATTAGAGAAGCATGAAATATATGTTAAACTCAAAGATTTTTTCCCTGTAAAGCTAAATGAAGGAGTAAGCAGTATTAGTATTCATGTTATAAAGCTACCCATGTTTCTGTATGTCTTTTTTAAAATTCAAGAATATTTTAAAAATGAAGGCTCAAATTAAAGATTATTGTCATACGTTATAGTGCATTACATGGATGCAAGAGTCAATGTAGCTCTAACTCTGATATGAAAGCCATAAAACTTAATATTAAAGTGAACATAACATTGCATCTGATTAAGAATTATTGAACAGGGAGACCTTCAAGATGGCAGAGGAGTCAAGATGTGGAGATCACATTCCTCTCCAAAAATACATCTATATGTGAAACAACTCCTAAAGAACAGCTATTGAATGCTGGCAGAAGACCTCAGACTTCCCAAAAGGCAAGAAACTCCCACATACCTGGGTAGGCCAAAAGAAAAAAGAGAAAACAGAGACAAAAGAATAGGCACGGGACCTGCACCACTGGGAGGGAGTGCAGTGGTTAACAGCTAATCTTTCAGCAGGAACTTTCAGGTTAACAGCTAACCTTTCAGCAGGAACTCTGCAAGCCAGAAGGGAGTGGCAGGACATATTTAAACTGATGAAAGGAAAAAAAAACCTACAACCAAGATTGCTCTACCCAGCAAAGATTTCATTCATATTCAATGGAGAAATTAAACATATACAGACAAGCAAAAGCTAAGAGAATTCAGCACCACCAAACCAGATTTACAACAAATGCTAAAGGAACTTTTCTAGTCAGGAAACACAAGAGAAGGAAAACACCTACAATAACAAACCCGAAACAATTAAGAAAATGGTAATCGGAACATAAATATTGATAATTAACTTAAATTTAAATGGATTAAATGCTTCAACCAAAAGCACAGATTGGCTGAATGGATACAAAAACAAGACCTGTATATATGCTGTCTACAAGAGACCCACTTCAGACCTAGGGACACATACAGACTGAAAGTGAGGGGATCCATGCAAATGGAAATCAAAAGAAAGCTGGTATAGTAATTTTCATATCAGAAAAAATAGACTTTAAAATAAAGACTATTACAAGAGACAAAGAAGGACACTACCTAATGATCAAGGGATCAATCCAAGAAGAAGATATAACAATTGTAAATATTTATGATCCCAACATAGGAGGACCTCAATACATAAGGCAAATGCTAACAGCCATAATAAGGGAAATTGACAGTAACACAATAATAGTAAGGGATTTTAACACCCCACTTTCTCCAATGGAGATCATCCAAAATGAAAATATATAAGGAACCACAAGCTTTAAAAGACACATTAAACAAGATGGACTTAACTGATATTTATATGACATTCCATCAAAAACAACAGAATACACTTTCTTCTCAAGTGTTCATGGAACATTCTCCAGGATAGATCATATTTTGGGTCACAAATCAAGCTTCAGTAATTTAAGAAAGTTGAAATCATATCAAGCATCTTTTCTGACCACAATGCTATGAGACTAGATATCAATTACAGGAAAAAAAAACTGTAAAAACAACCACACACATGGAGGCTAAACAATATGCTACTAAATAACCAAGAGATCACTGAAGAAATCAAAGAGGAAATAAAAAAATACCTAGAAACAAATGACAGTGAAATCACGATGACCCAAAACCTATGGGATGCAGCAAAAGCAGTTCTAAGAGGGAAGTTTATAGCTATATAAGCCTACCTCAAGAAACAAGAAACATCTCAAATAAACAACCTAACATTACACTGAAAGCAATTAGAGAAAGAAGACCAAAAAAACCCCAAAGGTGGCAGAAGGAAAGAAATCATAAAGATCAGATCGGAAACAAATGAAAAAGAAATGAAGGAAACAATAGCAAAGGTCAATAAAGCTAAAAGCTGGTTCTTTGAGAAGATAAACAAAATTGATAAACCATTAGCCAGGCTCATCAAGAAAACAAGGGAGAAGACTCAAACCAATAGAATTAGAAATGAAAAAGAAGAAGTAACAACTGACACTGCAGAAATACAAAAGATCATGAGAGATTACTACAAGCAACTATATGCCAATAAAATGGACAACCTGGAAGAAATGGACACATTCTTAGAAAAGCACAACCTTCCAAGACTGAACCAGGAGGAAATAGAAAATATAAACAGACCAATCACAAGCACTGAAATGGAAACTGATTAAAAACCTTCCAACAAACAAAAGCCCAGGACCAGATGGCTTCACGGGTGAATTCTATCAAACTTTTAGAGAACACCTATCCTTCTCAAACTCTTCCAAAATAAGGCAGGGAGAGGAACACTCCCAAACTCATTCTGCGAGGCCACCATCACCCTGATACCAAAACCAGACAAAGAGATCCCCAAAAAAGAAAATTACAGGCCAGTATTACCCATGAACATAGATGCAAAACTTCTCAACAGGATACTAGCAAACAGAATCCAACAGCTCATTAAAAGGATCATACACCATGATCAAGTGGAGTTTATCCCAGGAATGCAAGGGTTCTTAAATATACACAAATCAATGTGATACACCATATTAACTAATTGAAGGATAAATACTGTATAATAATAGATGCAGAAAAATCTTTCAACAAAATTCAACATCCATTTATGATAAAAACTCTCCAGAAAGTAGGCATAAAGGGAAGTTACCTCAATGTAATAAAGGCCATATATGACAAACCCACATATAATGGTGAAAAACTGAAAACATTTCCTCTAAAATCAGGAAACAGGGGCTTCCCTGGTGGCGCAGTGGTTGGGAGTCTGCCTGCCAATGCAGGGGACACGGGTTCGAGCCCTGGTCTGGGAAGATCCCACATGCCGCAGAGCAACTGGGTCTGTCAGCCACAATTACTGAGCCTGTGCGTCTGGAGCCTGTGCTCTGCAACAAGAGAGGCCGTGATAGTGGGAGGCCCGCGCACCGCGATGAGGAGTGGCCCCTGCTTGCCACAACTAGAGAAAGCCCTCGCACAGAAACGAAGACCCAACACAGCCATAAATAAATAAATTAATTAATTTAAAAAAAAAATAAAAATAAAATAAAAATAAAATAAAATCAGGAAACAGACAAGGTTGCACACTCTCACCACTGTTATTCAACATAGCTTTGGATGTTTTAGCCACAACAATCAGAGAAGAAAAAGAAATAAAAGGAATCCAAATCGGAAAAGAAGAAGTAAAACTGTCACTGTTTGCAGATGACATGATACTATACATAGAGAATCCTAAAGATGCTACCAGAAAACTACTAGAGCTAATCAATGAATCTGGTAAAATAGCAGGATATAAAATTAATGCACAGAAATATCTTGCATGCCTATACACTAATGATGAAAATATGCAAGAGAAATTAAGGAAACACTCCCATTTACCATTGCAACAAAAAGAATAAAATTCCTAGGGATAAACCTTCCTAAGGAGACAAAAGACCTGTATGCAGAAAACTATAAGATACTGATGAAAGAAATTAAAGATGATACAAACAGATAGAGAGATATACCATGTTATTGGATTGGAAGAATCAACATTGTAAAAATGGCTATACTACCCATGGCAATCTACAGATTCAATGCAATCCCTATCAAACTACCAATGGAATTTTTCACAGAAGTAGAACAAAAAATTTCACAATTTGTATGGAAACACAAAAGACCCTGATTAGCCAAAGAAATCTTGAGAAGAAAAACGGAAGTGGAAGAATCAGGTTCCCTGACTTCAGACTGTACTACAAAGCTACAGTAATCAAGATAGTATGGTATTGGCACAGAAACAGAAATATAGATCAATGGAAGAGGATAGAAAGCCCAGAGATAAACCCACACACATATGGTCACCTTATCTTTGATAAAGGAGGCAAGAATATACAATGGGGAAAAGACAGCCTTTTCAACAAGTGGTGCTGGGAAAACTGGACAGCTACATGTAAAAGAATGAAATTAGGACACTTCCTAACACCATACACAAAAATAAACTCAAAATTGATTAAACACCTAAATGCAAGCCAGGCACTATAAAACTCTTAGAGGAAAACATAGGCAGAACACTGTATGACATAAATCACAGCAAAATCCTTTTTGACCCACCTCCTAGAGAAATCGAAATAAAAACAAAAGTAAACAAATGACACCTAATGAAACTTAAAAGCTTTTGCACAGCAAAGGAAACCATAAACAAGACGAAAATACAACCCTCAGAATGGGAGAAAATATTTCCCAAAGAAGCAACTGACAAAGGATTAATCTCCAAAATATACAAGCAGGACATGTAGCTCAATTTCAAAAAAAACATACAGCCCAATCCAACAATAGTTGGAAGACCTAAATAGACATTTTTTCAAAGAAGATATACAGATTGGCAACAGACACATGAAAGGATGCTCAACATCACTAATCATTAGAATAATGCAAATCAAAAGTACAATGTGGTATACCTCACACTCGTCAGAATTGCCATCATCAAAAAATCTGCAAATAATAAATGCTGGAGAGGGTGTGGAGAAAAGGGAACCCTCTTGCCCTGTTGGTGGGAATGTAAGATGATACAGCCACTCTTGAGAACAGTATGGAGGTTCCTTAAAAAACTAAAAATAAGACTACCGTATGACCCAGCGATCCCACTGCTGGGCATATGCCCTGGGAAAATCATAGTTCAAAAACAGTCATGTACCACAGTGTTTACTGTAGCACTATTTACAATAGTCAGGACATGGAAGCAACCTAAGTGTCCATCGACAGATGAATGGATAAAGAAGATGTGATACATTTATACAGTGGAATATTACTCAACCATAAGAAGAAACGAAATTGAGTTATTTGTAGTGAGGTGGGTGAACCTAGAGACTTTTATACGGAGTGAAGTAAGTCAGAAAGAGCAAAAAAATACCATATGCTAACACATATATATGGAATCTAAAAAAAAAGGTTCTGATGAACTTAGGGGCAGGACAGGAATAAAAATGCAGACATAGAGAATGGACTTGAGCACATGGGGAGGGGAATCTTAAGCTGGAATGAAGTGGGAGAGTAACAGTGACATATATACACTACCAAATGTAAAATAGATAGGTAGTGGGAAGCAGCTGCATAGCACAGAGAGATCAGCTTGGTGCTTTGTGACCACCTAGAGGGGTGGGATAGGGGGGTTGGGAGGGAGACCCAAGAGGGAGGGGATTTGGGGATATATGTATTCGTATAGCTGATTCACTTTTTTACACAGCAGAAACTAAAACAACATTGTAAAGCAGCTATACTCCAATAATGATGTTAAAAAAATATTATTGAACATGTCAAATTTAGTTAATCGAAGAAGAACCTAAGAACTGAGCCTATGTCTGAACACAGAGGAATGAGTTTGAACACAGAGGTGCTTACTAAGTCCAGGAAATTTTTTTTTCAACTTCAAACTTCTGAATGAACAAAAAATATAGCAACCCTGGAATTATCAACTGGATCATGTATTTTGTATAACAAAGTCACAACTAGTATATATTATTTCTCAAAATATAAAATCACTATTGATTCATGACTGCTGGGAGATGTAAACAATTAGGAAACAAAGTAAAGTCAAAATGTAGAGAGACTTAGATCCAGATAGGTTTGGAGAAGAAATATAAAAGAGGATTTTTTCTAGTGGCTACCAGAAAAAGTGACTCAGTGAAGACTTTTCCAGATCGGTAGAAGATTCAGGAAAGGGAATTTAGTGTTTCATTGTAGTTATGGTTGTTTGGGAGTAAATGTGGGAGAAGAAGCATAGAATTCATTCAGTTCAATAAATTTTTATTTAGCATTAGGCACTGTAGTGGGTAACAGAGAGATGATGATAAATGCAATATTACTCTTGAGTTAGACTCAATTCCATTAATTATTGTAATATTATATAAGTGCTATATTAGTATATCAATTAAATGTTTAAGGGCACAAGTTGCAATAAAACAACCTAAAATAATTTAAAAATATAAGTGCACTTATTAATCTGAAAAAGTTTGGAGGACAGAGGCCTCCAAGCCTGGTTAATAGAGAAGATCAGTGATATCAGGGCTCTGGGTTACCTTCTCTGGGATTCTTTTGTCTTTTCCCTCAGGTGCCTGTTACTGTATAAAATATCACATTATGTGACAACGTCCAAGATAATAAATGGTTGAGGAAAATAATGGGCTGAACTGTGTTCCTCTCTCCCCCAAATTCATGTGTTGAAGCCCTGATTCCAGTACTTTAGAATGTGACCATTCAGCGATAGGACCTATAAAGAGATGGCTGAGTTAAAATGAGGACATTACAGTGGGCTCTATTCCCATCTGACTCGTCTTCTTATAAGAAGACCAAATTTAGACCTACAAAGAGGCACCAGGGCACACATACACAGAGAGACAATCATGTGAAAAGGCAGGAAGAGGGTAGCCAGCTAAAGGCAAGAAGAGAAGCCTCAGAGGAAACCAACTCTTCCAGCACTTTGATCTTAACTTCCAGGATCCAGAATAATGAGAAAATAAATTTCTGTTGTGTAAGCTTCCCATTCAGTGGTATTTTGTCGCGGCTGTCCTAGCAAACTAATATGGGGAGCGTTTGGAGAGAGTCGGTGTCCTTATGTTTCTCTCTCATTTTACTGAGGAGTAAAATCTTTCTCAGTTACTCTCAGCAGACTTTTCTCTTGGACCCCAGTGGTTAAAACTGGGCCACATGCACACTGCCTAGGTGTGGAAGAAAAGGCTCCATATGTAAATGTTTGGAATTTAAGTATATAAAAAGTAATATAGAGCTTTTTTGGCAGAAAGGAAGAAAGAGGCTAGAAATTGTGGTTGGGTAAGCAACTGACCATTGATGTAAATTAGAGGACTCAGAGAGTATAAGAGGGGCATTTATTCAAATTTTAGTGTTTAGGTAGTCTAGTTTGTAAGACTTTGTGGAAATTAGGGAAAAAAAAGTCATCTTTCTTAATGATACCTAATTATACTTTATGACCACCTGCTAGCAGTTTGTTGTAATAGCCAAATAAAACTACTCTAACTACAAGTGATTGATACCTCTTGGTGTTGTGGCTTTGGTTTTGGAAAACCATGTATGGGGTGTAGAATGCTTGAACTGAGTCATAAGGGATAGGTGGGAATTAGTCAGATAAACAAGGGTAGCAGAGGACACAAAATGAATAAGGTCACAGCAAAATAAATTACCATAGCAATGCTGAGAAATACAAGCCGTCCAATAGTATTGCAGCTTGAAACACAATTTAGGCAGCAGCGGGAGTTAAAATGGAGGAGATTGACAGCCTGGTCATCGTAGGCCTGTAAGAATGACAAGTATTATGTCTTGAGTAGGTACAAGTGTCATAAATATAATTAACATATAGAGGAAGAGACAGTACAGGAATAGAAGGTAGAAATTGTTTAGACATGTTGAGTATGGCATACTTGTAGAAGTGACTGCTTAATGGAGACTAGAACAGTGGCTTAAGTTTTACACACATGAATTCTAATTCTTTTCTGTGTTCTTTGTTGGCTGTAGGACAGTAGGAATATTGTTTAACCTCTCTAAGCCTTAGTTTCCTCATAGGCAAGATTTATTATACTAATATTTGTAATTGAATTTAGTGTTTTGTGAGGATTAAATATGGTAATGCTTGCTACATGAAACATTAAATAAAGCTAAAAATGTTAATATAGTTCAGCTATTTTTCTTTACTCTTCTTTCTATTCAATCTTCTCTTCATCTTCCTCTTTACTGAAATAAAGGGTCCTGCTGGGCTTTTGTGTCTAAAACCCATGGGGTAAGTCAGCTTTAGCGATAAATCAGGGAGACATCATCGTAAAGTGACTGCTAAAATTGTGAAAGTGGATGAGATTATATGGATAGCATATCTGGAAAGTCAGAAGGGAAGTGACATATTACAGAGCCATGAATAATGCTAATGTTTAAATGATGAGAGAAGAAATTTCTACTGACAGGTTTGAGGATGTTCAGAAAGACAGAAGGCAACTCAAAGAAAAGCTTTTATGAGATCCAAAGATGTGAGGAATGTCAGGAAGAAGTGGCTAGTTTTTAAACACAGTAGATTCATTTAAATCCTATATGTAGCAGAAACTTACATGCCGTTCAAATGTTTGAAGGACAAGAAAAATAAGAATAATCTCCTAACCATCTCCTTCAATGGCAATATAGAGGCTCAAAGATTAACTTTAATTTTCATATAACAGTTATGTGGTAAATTCTACCATTTCTCCTATGACTGGGAGTGTTCCAGTAGGTGACAAATGAAGGCAGCATGGTGGAATGCTATCATTTATCTTCCTTAGATTCTCCTACCAACTGAATTTTGCATTGTGGAGTATACTGCCAGAGAAATTTTGCCTAGGGGCAAAAGGGGAAGTCGAGATAGAGAATGTCTACTCTTTTAAACTAAAAAGTAAAGAAAAAATATAGTAGTTTTGAAAGAGTGATCCTATGCCAATACAGCAGATTCTTTGTCTTTTAATTTTTTTTATCTTTTTGTCAGGGAGTATGAGCATATTTATAAATTGAGCAGAAGATGATACAAAAGGGATAGGAAATGATAAAAAGAACAGTTGAGAATCATTGACAGGGTCAAGTTTCAGTGAAAACAAGATGGATAGAATGAAGAAGAGAGAAAAACTAGGCCTTCTATTAAAAAATGAACAGTTCTTCATAATCAACCAGAAAGGATGCAGAGAAGGATTTATAAATGTATAGGTGAGATAAAATAAGGAAAGGATCATTTCTGTGGATCGCTGAGGAAACCAAATGCTTCTTGTGACTTCACCTTTGAGAATGGGCAGTAACACATGGTTCCTCACCCACCCGACCACTTTTACCCCACTGCAGTGTAGCCGTGAATGGAGCACGTGAAAGGCTAAAAGTTCACCTGCTCACAAGTGAGGTCCTCAGTTGGTAGGAGAATCTAAGGAAGATAAATGATAGCATTCCACCATGCTGCCTTCATTTGTCACCTACTGGAACACTCCCAGTCATAGGAGAAATGGTAGAATTTACCACATAACTGTTATATGAAAATTAAAGTTAATCTTTGAGCCTCTATATTGTCATTGAAGGAGATGGTTAGAAGTTATAGCATTTTATTAGCATCCTGTGATTCATATCTGAGATGAAATATGATAGATTAAGAATGCTTTTTAGAGGCCAACAGTATTGTGTGCTAACTCAGCAAAGTGGATGTCTCTTTTCTATCCTAGTTTAAAACATGGGCTTTATTTGAGGTGACCATTTATGTTTGTTGCTAATAGAGTAAGTGTCCGTGAGTATCTGCTGCAAAGTTATATACATAAGCTTTTGATTTGTCTCAGTTTACTACATACCATAGCGTTCATGATAAAATAAAGGAGATTAATAATGGTCTCAGCTCCAAGTCATTTCCTATCTTCCATACACTACTCACTTTCTCTGTTTCTCAGTTCTCTGTTTCACACAAGAACATTACTTTCTGATTAATTTTAATAAATTATTTCTGATTAATATTCAAGAATAATGAAGTTTTTGAGGAAGATAAAATTTGGATAGGGAGAATGGCACCTTTTTGGAAATCAATTTGAAAAATTTTGGACAGAATTCATCAACCCAAATTGTACCTTTGCTCTGGGAGCTTAGAGAGCATTCTTTCTGAAAAGTCAGTCTCTGAAACCGTACCCACTCACTGTCTTTATTGTATGTATTTTTAAGGGACAGTCTTTACAATGACTTTCAACTTCTATCAAATCTGACACCCACTGTCTTTTTGACTTCATTTCCTACCACTCTTACTAGCTTCACTTCTATCACTGGCCCTCTTGAAGGTCCTGGACCCATGAAACTCACTTCTGACCCAGGGAATTTGCATCTGCATCCAGTGTTCCTTCTCCAGATAGTGTCATGCCTGTTTCCTCACTCTCTTCAGTCCCTGTTCTATGTCATCTTATTGGCAAAGCCTTACCTCAAGGATATACCACACCCCTCCCAAAAGCAAGCACAACTGGTCATATTTATTTACCTTGATTTATTTTTCTTCATAGCACTTACTAATTTTTGATATATGATTTTTTTAACTGTTCACTTATCTTTCCCCTCAATAATGAAAATCCTAAAGTCCATGAGAGCAAGGTCTTTTCTGTTTTATTTAGCATTATATTCCCAGCACTTAGTACAAGGTCTGGAGTGGTAAATTTTTATTGACTGAATGAATGAAAGGAATGCTAAATAAAATTATGAATTATCAAATGGATATAAATCAGTTTATATGTAAATTATTACTATTATTATCACTTTTGTTATTATTATCATTAGTCTCTGTGCCTTTGTATAAAAGTAAAATGAAAGAGAGGCAATGGTGTTATTTTTCTACCAAATTGCAGGTTAAAAACATCCCTCTACTAGCCCCCCAAAATCTGTGCATATACAGATAAAGCATCCTTTCCTCACACAGTTTACTGTCATCTGCAGGATGATTTCCATGCTAACTACACAAATCTATTATAACTACAGTATGAGAGATATATCCTGGAATTGGGCAAGCACCATTGTATGTGTGTGTGTGTGTGTGTGTGTGTGTAGGTTCTGGTTAAACACTTTCAGCTGCTTCTGAGCAAGAGAGATCAACAAGGACATATATTTTCATTTCCAAATTTAAGATTCTTGAATTTTAAACAAGTTTTGCTAGGCAAAACAAGGACCACTAGAAACAAATATATATTTTTTTAATTTATATTTTTGGTGTGTCTATGGGAGAGAAATTTTAAAAGAATAATCAAAATTCTGGGAGATGATCCATCCCTCTATTTGGGAGTAAAGGATATATTTGTTTCTAAAATACAAAATTAGAGGTATGACAGAAATAAAAATAATATATACTTAAGGCAGATATTAAAGAATTGTATTAAATAATGAAGTATTCTAGACCATTTATACCTTAAAAGATCTCAATACTTTCAATATGGCTTAAATTGTGCTTACTATTGGAGAGCTATATTATATTATCAGTTATGTAAAATCTCTACATGTTCTACAATAGGATACATGATGCTCTTATAAAAATTTGTATTAACACCTTTCAAAAGGAAATAAGTACAGATATTTGCAGGTGGAATAGTGGCATGGTAGGGCAGGTCCAAAAGTAATGAATCAGTAATTTAAAAACTTGCCTCTATTTCTCACATATTGAGAGTGAGAAAATCCTAAATTCGAAAGAGGTCTCCAGAGGTACACGTATTCTGCACAGTAACCTGAACTGAGAGTCTCTTACCTCAGAGGAAATTGCAATATCATTAATAGAGAAAAACTCTAGAAGTGTGCATCAGTTTAACACTTCAGTTCCCAATCCTCCAGTAAATGCAGATTGCTCCGTTTATCACTGATCTTATTCAGGGTCTTGCAATCCAAAGGAATGCATGCACTTCTATATTTATTACTAAAGTAGTTGTTAAATCATTGCTTTGTAAGCTCTGAAATCCCATTTCATCTAAGCAATAGCGTTCAAGGTGTGTAGGTGGTTAGAGAAGGCAATCTTAGGAGTTCCTGGTGCCATATTAAATTGTGAAATGGGACATGACTCCTGCTACTTAGGTGAGAAAGTAAAAAAAAAAAAATCATCCAAACTTTTCTATAGTTTTTCAGTCTAATAGAGATTAACATAAGATACAGATACTATCACTTCTGCATTCTTCCACTAACCAAAGAAGTTGACACTGCTGTGTCCATATTCAACTGCTTTTTAATTGAAAGAAATTGCAAGTCATTTGAGAAAAGGCATGATGCAAGGCAGAGAGTGGAAAAGAATTGAAGAATTCTTCAAATGAGGAATGGAATAATTGAAATGAATTTAAAAATTGAAGAATTAAAGCCATCAACAGAATCAGCCATCTTTTCTAACTTACTTTTGCAGACATGTAAAAAGTCCAAAATGAACATTAACTGTCTTAAAATGAAATATTCATTCAATTGAGAGTTTTTAAAATCATTTATAAACATGGTTTTACCAATAAAGACATTAACTTATTTCATCTAGCAAGTGTCATTATCAGGGGTGTGGCTAGCAATGTTATTAAAGACCTAGGCTCTTCCTTTTTTCTGCTCCAATATCTGAAGAGTTTTGGCAATGTCATCTCTACAAGGTAACTGCTAGACCTCTGTATTAATCAATGTTCTCCAAAGAAACAGAAACAATAGGATAAATTTATTTATTTGTTTGTTTGTTTATTAATTATACAAATTGGTTCACATGGTGATGGAGGCTGAGAAGTTCCATGGTCAAGCTAGAGAATAAGGAAAGCCAGTGATATAATTTAATCTGAGTCCAAAGGCCTGAGAATTGGTGGGGAGTACAGGCGGCCAATCGTGTAAGTAAGTCCCTGTCTGAGTGCTGATGTCCAAGGACAGGAGAAAATGGATGTTTCAGCTTAAGCACAGGGAGGAATTCACACTTCCTTTGCCTTTTTGTTCTATTCAGGCCCTCAGTGGATTGGATGATGCCCACCCATATTGGTAAGGGCGATCTTCTTTACTCAGTCTAGTGATTTAAGTGCTGGTCTCTTCTAGAAACACCCTCACAGACAAAACCAAGAAATAATGTTTACCAGTTCTCTGGGCATCCCTTAACCTGGTGAAGTTGACACATAAAATTAACTTTCACAAGATCCAAACACTACATCCTTATACAGAAGTGTCCCAAGAAAGAAAAAAGTCGTGGGGCAAAAAGACACTGTTATCAAGCAGAAAAGTTTTCTTAGAAGCCCCCAGCAGCTCCTTTATATTTTACTGCCAAGAATTGAGGTAAATGGCTACATGTACACCAATTACCTGAAAGAGAAATGGAACTTCTGCGATTGACTTAGTCTTGATTTAATTGCTCTTTGGACACATTACCATGCACTCAAACTGGGGTTCTCCTGGCAAGGAACAATATGAAGAAATGGTTCTTGGGTATACAATCAATAATGCTATGCAGAGTAAAGGTTGAAAACAACTGTGCCTGTAACATGCCTTAAATATCAGCTTTAATCTTATATATAAAGACAGTTGTCATATATTTGTTCTTTTGGGAATCTATAAGCTACCTGCAGGTCACTGTGATTGGTGAATTAACTATGACTTTATTCTATTTAGAGTGTTCCTATACTCTAAGAGGAGCTTGATGATCTTCTTTTTTCATATACAAGATTCTAAGTGTATCTTTTCATTTAGGTTGGTAAATTGAGAACAATTATGCCTCCAAGTTAGTTATTCTCGAAATGTAGATCCTTACTTATGTGAAGAAGAAAATACCTGACATGCTAGTTTTAACTTTCACAGAGACTATGTACTTGAATAGGCTTTTCCCATTATGATCCCCCAAAACATCCTCAGATTTTGCAACAATTACATGGAAATGTTTTCGTGTTATTTTCCATCATTAAAGACATCAGGAAAAGTTATAATTTAAGGTAGCTACAATATCCTTTTTTTTTGGAATAAGTGTAGATTCACTGAGAGGTTGTAATAAGTATTCCCATTCTAACTCATTTTCTTTAGGGTTTCCAACCCAAATGTTATTGACTACATGTGTATTGAAACACATTAACCAGGTATCATAAAGGTGTGTTTAGCAAACTTACTAAATCTAAATAGACTGGATCATAGTCTGCCACTTTAAACAGGATATTTGTCAACAAGTTTTAAAAAAGTGATATGTCATTATTTTAACTGAGCCTCTTGTTTTTTCAGAAGATAACATTTTAAGTTAAATTTGCACTGTGCCCTCATGAGTACTGCTATTTTAAAATGTAATCCCATAAAAGCGTATAGTTTTATATAAATATATTTTGCTTAGATATACATATTTTGCCAGTTTCTTAAATATAGGCAGTCATAAGGGAACATAAAAATATCTAATGATCAGTATATCTGGGCAAGTTGCAAAGAAGACCTTCTATTTACTCCAAACTTTACTGCAGCTATTAAAGATATCACTCTTATTTATATACTCAATATTTATATATTCATTCTAAGTTGTTTTCCAAAGACGTTGTTTCCAAAGAAGTTGGGAACAGAACCCAAGGAGAGCAGCTAAGTCTAAAATAAGTGAATGGAAATTGAGCTGCCATACACTACAGAGGAGTGTTTATAGTTTGAGTTAGTTATGTTCCTGCTAAATGAATAACTACTAAAAAGAATCTGTTCTCTTCAAAGGGATATAACAAAACTCAGAGTCTCTAAGACATATCACTTACAATGTCCAGATCACAACTCAAAATTACTCATTATGTGAAGAAACAGGGAAATTATTCATTTATAAGAGAAAATATAATCAACAGACAGAAGTCTGTGATGCATCAACTGGATTTTGGGATTAGCAGACCAGGATTTAAAAGATGTAATCAAAACAATGTTCCAAGGCATAAGTGAAAATATACTTGTAATTAATGAACAAATAGAGAACTTTCAGCTAAGAAATAAAAACTATAAAATGAACCATTAAAAATTCAGGAATTGTAAAACAATAATAGACATACAAAATTCACTTGATGAGCTTAAGAGGAGAGTGTTGACAAACGAAGAAAGAAAAGTGAATGTGATTATAACCCTAAAAATTATCCAGTTTAAAAAAAAATTTAAAAAAACAAAACAATAGATTTTTGTTTAATTTAAGAGCCTCAGGTATCTGTGCAACAATAACAAAAGTTCTAGTGTACAAGTATTTGGAATGCCATGAGATTTGAACAGCCACTTCAGAAATGAAGATATACAAATGACCAATAAAGACATGAAAAAGAGACTAACATCATTAATTATCACAGAAATACAAATTATTACCTAAGTGAGTTATCAAATTACACTCACAGAATGACTAAAATTAACAAGACTGAACACACTAAATCTTTTGATAATATGAAGCAACTAGAGCTTATAATTGTTGATTCTCACAATAAATTATACAATTGAAATGGTACTACAACTGATGAGAATTGATAATATCCATAAAAAGATTTGTTCATACAAAAAAGTTCATTGCAGCTTATTTCACTATAGCTAAAGCACTAGATATTCCAGGTGTTCATCAATAGGAGAATAGAGAAACAAAACTGAGGTATACAAGGGAATACTATTCAACACTAGAAAACAAACTACTGCTATATGCAACTACATAGATAGGTCTCAGAAATATTTTGCTGAGTGAAAAAAAATAGCAATATGCAAAGTAAATTATGCTATAATTTAAATGATATGAAGCTCTAAACAAGAAAAACTAATCTGTGGCAGAATAAAATCAGTGTGCTGTTTGGTTCAGAGGGACTTGTATAGGCAGTATTGACTAAGAAGATTTATGTGGAAACTTTCTGGGGTGAGGGTAATATACCTGATAGATATTTGCTTTACACAGGAGTTGTAGGTGATTGTCAGACTTGGAATGATCCACTTAGCATTTGCACATTTCATTGTATGAAAGTTTATCTCAAAAGAAAAACAAATAAACATAAAATAATATTGATCTCTAATTTTATGCCTCCTAAAATACTTAGGAGGAAGTGCACTGATGTTTGCAGCTTAACTTCAAATGCATCAAAAATAAGATGGATTAATGAATGGATAGATGGATGGAGAATGGACAGATATATGTTAAAGCAAGTAAAATAAGATGTTAATTTTTTATTCTAGGTAGTGGGTATTTACTCGACAACTCAATTAACCATTCTTTAGTTTTCAAAATTTTCAGAATAAAATGTTGGCAAAAAAAGAGAACTAAATTAATGGAATGAATGGAGAACCATGTCAAGTGACTATTTGAAAAAAAAAAAAAAAAGCATTCACACAGAACAGAACTAGAAGTCCCTAAAGCTGAAGTGTGCACATATAAACATAGGAGACACACACTGACATTTTTGAAGCCATGTACTGAATTGCTTGAAAGTAATTTATATTTAATATGATTAATAAGAAGAGAAAATGCAGATTAATTTATGTGAAATAAGAGCAACCATTTAGACTTAAAGTTATGCATACTATATATAACTCTCTATATATTCATTCACCCTATAAACTGTGAAGGTCATACTATTTGCCAGATGCCTAGATGCCTAGGAAAAATAATGAGGCAAATTTTTCCTGGCACATGCCTTCATGAAATTTTCAATCTCAAACTTTATTATATTTGGCTCAGTTTCAAGAGATATAACAAAAACACATAATAAGAGGTATAACAAAAAGAGATATAACAAAAACATAGATAAAAAAACATAAATGACATGGCATGTCTATTGATGGTCACATGGTATAATACAGCACTTGTCAAAACATGGTTAAATTCTTATTGAGAATCAATATTTATGCCCCCCGCCCAGACTATGAGTTAGAACTCCTGAGTAACCAGGCTAATCTCCATTTTAACAAGCTTCATAAGTGATTTTTATGTACATCAGTGTTTGAGGACAACTGTACTATAATAAACAACATTTGGATCAGGAATTGGGTTGAAAGGTCAATGTCTTTATTCCTGACTATGTGACCTCTAGTAAAAACCTAACAACTTTGGATCTAAGTTTAACATCTAAAAAGTGGGTAATCTAGTACTTTCCTTAATTATTTCACAGGATTATTGTGAACACAGAATCATTATGAATAAATTATAGACTGCTTATCAAAGTATAAAGTTGAAAGAAGTATGAAAATTTATGGCATTATTTGCATACAGGACAAATCCATTTTAAAGTTTTTGTTTAAGGCTATATGAATCTGCAAGTATATATTCCAGATAATATCAAGAAGCCTACATATAAAAACATATAATTAGAGAGGGTCTTTTTTTTTTTTTTTTTTTTTTTTGCGTTACGCGGGCCTCTCACTGTTGTGGCCTCTCCCGTTGCAGAGCACAGGCTCCGGACGCGTAGGCCCAGCGGCCATGGCTCACGGGCCCAGCCGCTCCACGGCATGTGGGATCTTCCCGGGCCGGGGCACGAACCCGTGTCCCCTGCATCGGCAGGTGGACTCTCAACCACTGCGCTACCAGGGAAGCCCTAGAGAGGGTCTTTGAACAGCAGATGTGATTAACATTTGGGTCCTAATCTAGTATAAATCTATCATTGAAATTTAAGCTGTTAAAATTGTTCTGAAATGGGATAATTCCCTCATTTGGTTCATATCATGTCCCAAGAAATAAATAAGTGGGTTTAAACTTCCTACTCACCTATGTTAAAATAGGAGGCAGACACACCTGGATTTTATAAACATAAATATGGGACAGCCTTCAGGGAAATATGCTCAACAGTGAGTATATTTTTTGCAGGAAAGTACTTGATGAGTTTTGAAATAAGCAAATGAGAATTGTAATAATAAGCCATTTTGAAATCTGTCCAGGTTAAGGATGCCACTTTTCTCTGGACTAGATCATTTTTTTTTTTATTGTAGTGAACAAAAATTTTAGGGCAATAACTGTCAGAGACTAATCATTCTCCTTTCTTCTGTGGACTGAAGGAAAAATGCACAATGTAAGAGCTGTCAGTTGAGTTTTCTTCAGGGTCTTACTGAGGAATATAGCCTGGGAAGCAGCTTCTCAGTAGCTCTGAGGGGACTGGTCCAAAGAGGTAGGGGGAGAAGCCAGTACGTGCATGATTTTAGCTAGGGAATGCCTTCGGTTGTGCTCACATCTCAGTGAAAGGTTACTGCTAGCCATGAGTATCAGATATCTCAGTTAATGGTTTTAGCACTTTTCTATGTATGAGAAGATATAAGAATCTGGGTTCGTTAAAATTTTTTTTCTGAGATAATGCTAACTATCTAATAAGCCTGTTTTTCCAAAGCACAGGGTGCTTTATCCTGTTTTTAGCCCTGAACTCCTTTCAGGGTGTACTGTCAGTCACCAACTGCAGTGGCTAATGACTTGATTCTTGTAGAACTGGATGGTAGGCAACATTCTTTGTTTTATACCTCCTTCTTGCATTCATTAATTACTTCAACAAATATTTGCTGAGTTTCTAATATGTATTGGGTACTGTTGTGAAGATTCGAGAGAAAAAAGAAAATCAAATGTGTTTTCTTATTTCTTTAGTTCCTATTGATGCCAAAAACTCAGGCTCTGTGCACCGGTGCTGAATCAGATCTCGGAGACAGCGTTTTGGATGAAGTAGAAAAGATTAGCTGTATTGCTTTGCCAGGCACAGGGGGGTACAGCAGGCTCCTGCCCTGAAATACTGTGTATCCCTACTGGGGGGAATTTAGTGAGGAGTTTTATAGCAGTGGTTTGTTCAAGGGCTGGGTTGCTGATAAGAATCAGGGTGTGTGCAGGGCCTGCATTCCTTTAATCTGGCCTCCGGTGGTCTCCTGATCTCTGAAGAATGCTTCATCAAGTAGTTAGCGTCTTCTATTTGTTGGGGGTTTTAGTTCTGCAGAAGGGCTCAAAGATATGTGTATCCCTTGACCTACAAACAAGAAACAGGAGACACAGAAAGTCTTCTGTGCCCAGGAGCCCCACAGGGTTCTGCTCAGTTTCACTATATAGTTCAACCACAAGGGATGCCTGGACACTACCCAAAACACTCTGCCTTCTAATGATGGGAATTATTGATTATCATAGTGATGCTGTGGTCAGAAAAAGCTCAACTCACTCAGACTTTGCAAGGAATGATAGAGATTATCTGGTACCTGCAATAAAAGAGCAGACGTGTTTTGGTTGCTTTTATTTCATTTATTTGCTGTGGACATTGTCAATCACAAATTTCTTTTCTTTTGGAGGACAACATTGACAGGAAGGAAGGAATTTTACTTTTCTGAGGAATCTCCACACTGTTTCCACAGTGGCTGCACCAAATTATATTCCCACCAACAGTGTAGGAGGGTTCCCTTTTCTCCACACCCTCTTCAGCATCTGTTATTTGTAGACTTTTTAATGATGGCTATTCTGACTAGTGTGAGGTGATACCTCATTGTAGTTTTGATTTGCATTTCTCTAATAATTACTGATGTTGAGCATCTTTTCATACAGATGTGCCTACTGGCCATCTGTATGTCTTCTTTGGAGAAATGTCTATTAAAATCTTCTGCCCACTTTTGGATTGTATTGTTTGCTTTCCTGTTGTTGAGTTGTATGAGCTGTTTGTATATTTTAAAGATTAAGCCCTTGTCGGTCACATCATTTGCAAATATTTTCTCTCATTCTGTAGGTTTTCTTTCTTTTTTTATGGTTTCCTTTGCTGTGCAAAAGCTTGTAAGTTTGACTAGGTCCCATTTGTTTATTTTTGTTTGTATTTCTGTTGCCTTGGGAGACTGACTTAAGAAAACATTGGTATGATTTATGTCAGAGGAGGTTTTGCCTATGATCTCTTCTAGGAGTTTTATGGTGTCATGTCTTATGTTTAAGTCTTTAAGCCATTTTGAGTGTATTTTTGTGCATGGCGTGAGGGTGTGTTCTAACTTCATTGATTTACATGCAGCTGTCCAACTTTCCCAGAACCACTTGCTAAAGTGACTGTCTTTTTCCCATTTTATATTCTTGCCTCCTTTTCAATCATGTAAGTCTTTAAAGAGAGAATCATTTGGTGAGGGTCTCAGAGTCTTCATTATCTTCTACTCTGAATAATTTCTTCTGATTGGCTGATGGTGAGGTACCAGGGTGCTGTTCCAGGAATCTTGGACTCAGCCTCCACCTGGGTGGGGGCCATAGTTCCTACAGAAGAACTCTAAGGTATTTTTTTATGTATATTCCTTGAGGAGGAACCAGGACCCTGCCCATGGCTACACTATTGTTTCTTAACTGCTTCTTTATTTCTGCATCTCCTCCCTTCCTTGATAAGCCACTGTTTGAATCTGCCCTTTGGAAGTCAGGGAAGGTCAAGGAGGCTGAATGAAACCTATTTCCTACAAGCAAGAGCACACAAAGGATTTGTACTTGGGATCCCCACAGGGTCCTGCTCCATTTCATTACCACAAAAAAAGAAATGATAATTATGTCTCTTGATAGATATGTTAACTAATGCTATGGTGGTAATCATATTACAATATATAAATGTATCAAAT